>NW_028270167.1:61561940-61923606 GCF_037043375.1 Chiloscyllium plagiosum
GAGGGCGACAGAGAGAGGGGGGACAGAGAGAGGGGGACAGAGAGAGGGGGTCAGAGAGAGGGGGGGAACAGAGAGAGTGGGGGACAGAGAGAGGGGGGCAGAGAGAGGGGTGGACAGAGAGGGGTGGACAGAGATAGGGGGACAGAGAGAGAGGACAGAGAGGGGTGTCAGAGAGAGTGGGGGTCAGAAGGAGGGCGACAGAGAGAGGGGGGACAGAGGGAGGGGGGACAGAGAGAGGGGGACAGACTGAGTGGGGACAGAGAGGGGGGACAGAGAGGGGGGGACAGAGAGAGGGGACAGAGAGGGGGAACAGAGCGAGGGGGACAGAGAGAGGGGGTACAGAGAGAGGAGGGACAGAGAGGGAGGACAGAGTGGGGGGGACAGAGAGAGATGGGAACAAAGAGAGAGGTGGACAGAGAGAGCGCGACAGAGATATGGTGACAGATATGGCGACAGAGAGAGGGGGACAGAGAGACGGGGAAATAGAGAGGACTCAGAGAGTGGGGGACAGAGAGAGAGGGTGTCAGAGAGAGGGGGGAACAGACAGAGTGTGGGACAGAGAGGGGGGACAGAGAGAGGGGGACAGAGAAGGGGGGGCAGAGGTTTGGGACAGAGAGAGGGTGGACTGAGAGAGGGGGCATAGAGACAGTGACAGAGATGGGGCAAAGAGAGGGCGATAGTGATGGGGGGACAGAGAGCGGGTAACAAAGCGAGGGGGCAGAGAGAGGGGGGCAGTGAGAGAGAGGGACAGAGAGAGAGGGTTTCAGAGGGGGGTAGAGAGGGGGGATAGAATGAGGGAGACAGAGAAAGTGGGAGCAGAGAGAGAGGGAACAGAGCGAGGGGGCAGAGAGAGAGAGCGATAGAGAGAGAGGGGTACAGAGAGAGAGGGGACAGAGAGAGGGGACAAAGGGTGGGACGGGTGCGGACCAGAGTGGGGGGGGGCAGAGAGAGGGGGACAGAGGGAGGGGGACAGTGGGAGGGAGACAGATGGAGGGTACAGAGTGGGGGAAAGAGAGGGGCAGAGAGAGGGCGATAGAGATGGGGGACAGAGAGCGGGGAACAGTGCGAGGGGGCACAGAGAGGGGAGAGAGAGAGAGAGGGACAGAGAGGGAGGGGGAAAGCAGGGGGGATAGAGAGAGAGGGGGACAGAGAGGGGGGGCAGAGAGAGGGGGACAGAGAGAGAGGGGCACAGAGAGAGGGGGACAGAGAGGGAGCGGGACAGAGAGGGAGGGGGAAAGAGAAGGGGGACAGAGAGAGGGCCGGAAAGAGAGAGAGAGGGGACAGAGAGCGAGGACAGAGGGGGGGACGGGGGGGCAGAGAGAAGGGGACAGAGAGGGGGGACAGAGAAGGGGGAACAGAGAGAGGGAGAACAGAGGGAGGGGGACAGAGGGAGGGGGACAGAGAGAGGGGGACAGATGGAGGGTACAGAGTGGGGGAAAGAGAGAGGCAGAGAGAGGGCGATAGAGATGGGGGGACAGAGAGCGGGGAACAGTGCGAGGGGGCATAGAGAGGGGGCAGAGAGAGAGAGGGACAGAGAGAGTGGGGTACAGAGAGAGGGGGGCAGAGAGAGTGGTGGACAGAGAGAGGGGTGGACAGAGAGAGGGGGACAGAGAGAGGGGACAGAGAGGGGGACAGAGAGAGGGGGCAGAGAGAGGGGGACAGAGAGGGGGGTCAGAGACAGTGGGGGTCAGAAGGAGGGCGACAGAGAGAGGGGTGACAGAGAGAGGGGGACAGAGAGAGAGGGGGTCAGAAAGAGGGCGACAGAGAGAGAGTGGGAACAGAAAGGGGGGGCAGAGGGAGGGGGGACAGAGAGAGGGGGACAGAGTGAGTGGGGACAGAGAGAGGGGGACAGAGAGAGGGGGACAGAGAGAGGGGGACAGAGTGAGCAGGGACAGAGAGAGGGGACAGAGAGAGGGGGACAGAGAGAGGGGGGACAGAGAGAGGGGGGACAGAGAGAGCGCGACAGAGAGACGGTGACAGATATGGCGACAGAGAGAGGGGGACAGAGACAGGGGGAAAGAGAGAGGGGTAAGAGAGAGGGGGACAGAGAGAGAGGGGGTCAGAGAGAGGGGGGAACAGACAGAGTGGGGGACAGAGAGGGGGGACAGAGAGAGGGGGACAGAGAGAGGGGGAAAGACCGAGTGAGTACAGAGAGATGGTGACGGAGAGGGGGCAGAGAGTGGGCGACAGAGAGGGGTGGACGGGGGGGAACAGAGAGATGGTGACTGACAGGGGGCAGAGAGAGGGCTACAGAGAAGGGGGGACAGAGGTTTGGGACAGAGAGAGGGTGGACTGAGAGAGGGGGCAGGGAGACAGTGACAGAGAGGGGGCAGAGAGAGGGCGATAGAGATGCGGGGACAGAGAGAGCGGGGAACAAAGCGAGGGGGCAGAGAGAGGGGGGCAGTGAGAAAGAGGGACAGAGACAGAGGGTTTCAGAGTGGGGGCAGAGAGAGGGGGATAAAATGAGGGAGACAGAGAAAGTGGGAGCAGAGAGAGGGAAAGAGAGAGGGGGCAGAGAGAGAGAGGGATAGAGAAAGAGGGGTACAGAGAGAGGGAGAACAGAGGGAGGGGGACAGAGGGAGGGGGACAGATGGAGGGTACAGAGTGGGAGAGAGAGAGGGGCAGAGTGAGGGCGATAGAGATGGGGGGACAGAGAGCGGGGAACAGAGCGAGGAGGCAGAGAGAGAGAGAGGGATAGAGAGAGGGGGACAGAGAGAGAGAGGGGACAGAGAGAGAGGACAGACGGGGGTACGGGGGGGACCAGAGTCGGGGGCAGAGAGAAGGGGACAGAGAGGGGGGACAGAGAAGGGGGGACAGAGAGAGGGAGAACAGAGGGAGGGGGACAGAGCGAGGGGGACAGAGGGAGGGGGACAGATGGAGGGTACAGAGTGGGGGAAAGAGAGAGGCAGAGAGAGGGCGATAGAGATGGGGGGACAGAGAGCGGGGAACAGTGCGAGGGGGCATAGAGAGGGGGCAGAGAGAGAGAGGGACAGAGAGGAAGGGGGAAAGCAGGGGGGACAGAGAGAGAGGGGGACAGAGAGGGGAGACAGAGAGAGGAGGACAGAGAGAGAAGGGGACAGAGAGAGGGGGACAGAGAGAGCGGGACAGAGAGGGAGGGGGAAAGAGAAGGGGGACAGAGAGAGGGCGGGAAAGAGAGAGAGGGGGGACAGAGAGCGGGCGAGACAGACAGCTGGGGGACAGAGAGAGGGGGGAAATAGAGAGAGGGGGCAGAGAGAGAGGTGGATAGAGAGGGGGACAGAGAGCGAAGGGGACAGAGAGAGGGGGACAGAGAGAGAGCGTGACAGAGAGAGAGGGGGAAAGAGAGGGGCACAGAGAGAGGGCGGAAAAGAGAGAGAGAGGGGACAAAGAGTGGGGGAGACAGAGAGCTGGGGGACAGAGAGAGGGGGACAGAGAGTGGGGGTCAGAGAGCGAGGGACAGAGAGCGCGGGACAGAGAGAGGGGGACAGAGAGTGGGGGACAGAGAGCGAGGGACAGAGAGCGCGGGACAGAGAGTGGGGCACAGAGAGTGGGGAAGATAGAGGGGGTCAGAGGGAGTGGGGACAGAGAGAGGGTTACAGAATGGGGGAAAGAGAGGGTGTCAGAGAAAGGGGGACAGAGAGAGGAGGACAGAGAGAGGCAGGTGGGAGAGAGAGGGGGACAGAGAAATGGGGGACAGCGAGGGAGACAGAGAGAGAGAGAGGGACAGAGTGAGTGGGGACAGAGAGAGGGGTACAGAGAGAGGGGGACAGAGAGAGGGGGACAGAGTGAGCAGGGACAGAGAGAGGGGACAGAGAGAGGGGGACAGAGAGAGGGGGGACAGAGAGAGGGGGGACAGAGAGAGCGCGACAGAGAGACAGTGACAGATATGGCGACAGAGAGAGGGGGACAGAGACAGGGGGAAAGAGAGAGGGGTAAGAGAGAGGGGGACAGAGAGAGAGGAGGTCAGAGAGAGGGGGGAACAGACAGAGTGGGGGACAGAGAGGGGGGGACAGAGAGAGGGGGACAGAGAGAGGGGGAAAGACCGAGTGAGTACAGAGAGATGGTGACGGAGAGGGGGCAGAGAGTGGGCGACAGAGAGGGGTGGACGGGGGGGAACAGAGAGATGGTGACTGACAGGGGGCAGAGAGAGGGCTACAGAGAAGGGGGGACAGAGGTTTGGGACTGAGAGAGGGTGGGCTGAGAGAGGGGGCAGGGAGACAGTGACAGAGAGGGGGCAGAGAGAGGGCGATAGAGATGCGGGGACAGAGAGAGCGGGGAACAAAGCGAGGGGGCAGAGAGAGGGGGGGCAGTGAGAGCGAGGGACAGAGACAGAGGGTTTCAGAGTGGGGGCAGAGAGAGGGGGATAAAATGAGGGAGACAGAGAAAGTGGGAGCAGAGAGAGAGAGTGAAAGAGAGAGGGGGCAGAGAGAGAGAGGGATAGAGAAAGAGGGGTACAGAGAGAGGGAGAACAGAGGGAGGGGGACAGAGGGAGGGGGACAGTGGGAGGGAGACAGATGGAGGGTACAGAGTGGGGGAGAGAGAGGGGCAGAGTGAGGGCGATAGAGATGGGGGGGGCAGAGAGCGGGGAACAGAGCGAGGGGGCAGAGAGAGAGAGGGATAGAGAGAGGGGGACAGAGAGAGAGGGGACAGAGAGAGAGGACAGACGGGGGTACGGGGGGGGGGACCAGAGTCGGGGGGCAGAGAGAAGGGGACAGAGAGGGGGGACAGAGAAGGGGGGACAGAGAGAGGGAGAACAGAGGGAGGGGGACAGAGCGAGGGGGACAGAGGGAGGAGGACAGATGGAGGGTACAGAGTGGGGGAGAGAGAGGGGCAGAGAGAGGGCGATAGAGATGGGGGGACAGAGAGCGGGGAACAGTGCGAGGGGGCATAGAGAGGGTGCAGAGAGAGAGAGGGACAGAGAGGAAGGGGGAAAGCAAGGGGGACAGAGAGGGGAGACAGAGAGAGGAGGACAGAGAGAGAGAAGGGGACAGAGAGAGGGGGACAGAGAGAGCGGGACAGAGAGGGAGGGGGAAAGAGAAGGGGGACAGAGAGAGGGCGGGAAAGAGAGAGAGAGGGGACAGACAGCGGGCGAGACAGACAGCTGGGGGACAGAGAGAGGGGGGAAACAGAGAGAGGGGGCAGAGAGAGAGGTGGATAGAGGGGGGATAGAGAGCGAAGGGGACAGAGAGAGGAGGACAGAGAGAGAGCGTGACAGAGAGAGAGGGGGAAAGAGAGGGGCACAGAGAGAGGGCGGAAAAGAAAGAGAGGGGACAGAGAGTGGGGGAGACAGAGAGCTGGGGGACAGAGAGAGGGGGACAGAGAGTGCGGGACAGAGAGCGAGGGACAGAGAGCGCGGGACAGAGAGAGGGGGACAGAGAGTGGGGGACAGAGAGTGAGGGACAGAGAGCGCGGGACAGAGAGTGGGGCACAGAGAGTGGGGAAGATAGAGGGGGTCAGAGGGAGTGGGGACAGAGAGAGGGTTACAGAGTGGGGGAAAGAGAGGGTGTCAGAGAAAGGGGGACAGAGAGAGGAGGACAGAGAGAGGCAGGTGGGAGAGAGAGGGGAACAGAGAAATGGGGGACAGCGAGGGGGACAGAGAGAGAGAGGGACAGAGAGGGGGACAGAGAGAGAGGGACAGAGAGAGAGAAGGACAGAGAGAGGGGGACAGAGAGGGGGACAGAGAGAGAGGGGGACCGAGTGGGTGGGACAGGGAGAAAGGGGGACAGAGAGAGATGGAGACAGAGAGAGAGGGGGGCATAGAGGGAGATAGAGAGAGGCGGGGAGGGAGAGGGGGCAGAGAGTTGGCGACAGAGAGAGGGCCACAGAGAGTGAGGGAGATAGAGGGGGTCAGAGAGAAGGGGGACAGAGAGTGGGGGACAGAGAGAGTGGGGACAGAGAAACTGTGACAGAGAGGGGGCAGAGAGCAGGCGACAGAGATGGGTGGACGGAGGGGGGGGGATCAGAGAGACGGTGACAGGGGGGGACAGAGAGAGGGCGATAGAGATGGGGGAACAGAGAGCGGGGAACAGAGGAAGGGGGCAGAGAGAGGGGGTCAGAGAGAGAGAGGGATAGAGAGAGAGGGGGACAGAGAGAGAGGGGACAGAGAGAGAGAGGACAGAGGGGGGAGGGAGGGACCAGAGTGGGGGTGCAGAGAGAGGGGGCAGAGCGAGAGGGAACAGAGGGAGAGGGGACAGAGAGATGGTGACAGAGTGGGGGCAGAGAGAGGAGGGACAGAGAGAGGGAGAACAGAGAGATGGGGGGACAGAGAGAGAGGGGGAACAGAGAGAGGGGGACAGGGAGTGGGGGGGCCGAGAGAGGGGGACAGAGATAGACTGGGGACAGAGAGAGAGGGGTACAGAGAGAGGGGGACAGAGAGTGGGGGACAGAGAGAGGGGTACAGAGTGGGAGAGTGTGAGGGGGCAGAGAGAGTGGGACAGAGAGTGGGCAGAGAGAGGGCAACAGAGAGAGGGGGACAGAGACCGGGGCAGAGAGAGGGGGCAGAGAGAGTGGGACAGAGAGAGAGAGGGGGACAGAGAGAGAGGGGGACAGAGAGGGGGGAACAGAGAGAGGGGGACAGAGAGAGAGAGGGGGTCAGAGAGAGGGGGACAGAGAGTGCGGGACAGAGAGCGAGGGACAGAGAGAGTGGGACAGAGAGAGGGGGACAGAGAGAGGGGGACAGAGAGTGGGGGACAGAGAGTGGGGGACAGAGAGTGAGGGACAGAGAGCGCGGGACAGAGAGTGGGGCACAGAGAGTGGGGAAGATAGAGGGGGTCAGAGGGAGTGGGGACAGAGAGAGGGTTACAGAGTGGGGGAAAGAGAGGGTGTCAGAGAAAGGGGGGCAGAGAGAGGAGGACAGAGAGAGGCAGGTGGGAGAGAGAGGGGGACAGAGAAATGGGGGACAGAGAGAGAGAGAGAGGGGGACAGAGAGAGAGGGACAGAGAGGGGGACAGAGAGAGAGGGACAGAGAGAGAGAGGGACAGAGAGAGAGGGGGACAGAGAGGGGGGACAGAGAGAGGGTTACAGAGTGGGGGAAAGAGAGGGTGTCAGAGAAAGGGGGGCAGAGAGAGGAGGACAGAGAGAGGCAGGTGGGAGAGAGAGGGGGACAGAGAAATGGGGGACAGAGAGAGAGAGAGGGGGACAGAGAGAGAGGGACAGAGAGGGGGACAGAGAGAGAGGGACAGAGAGAGAGAGGGACAGTGAGAGGGGGACAAAGAGGGGGGACAGAGAGAGGGGGACAGAGTGGGTGGGACAGGGAGAAAGGGGGACAGAGAGAGATGGGGACAGAGAGAGAGGGGGACATAGAGGGGGACAGAGAGTGGCGGGGAGGGGGGGGGCAGAGAGAGAGGGGACAGAGAGAGAGGACAGACGGGGGACGGGGGGGGGGACCAGAGTCGGGGGGCAGAGAGAAGGGGACAGAGAGGGGGGACAGAGAAGGGGGACAAAGAGAGGGAGAACAGAGGGAGGGGGACAGAGCGAGGGGGACAGAGGGAGGGGGACAGATGGAGGGTACAGAGTGGGGGAGAGAGAGGGGCAGAGCGAGAGCGATAGAGATGGGGGGACAGAGAGCGGGGAGCAGTGCGAGGGGGCATAGAGAGGGGGCAGAGAGAGAGAGGGACAGAGAGGGAGGGGGACAGAGAAGGGGGACAGAGAGAGGGCGGGAAAGAGAGAGAGAGGGGACAGAGAGCGGGCGAGACAGACAGCTGGGGGACAGAGAGAGGGGGGAAATAGAGAGAGGGGGCAGAGAGAGAGGTGGATAGAGAGGGGGGGACAGAGAGCGAAGGGGACAGAGAGAGGGGGACAGAGAGAGAGCGTGACAGAGAGAGAGGGGGAAAGAGAGGGGCACAGAGAGCGGGCGGGAAAGAGAGAGAGAGGGGACAGAGAGCGGGGGAGACAGAGAGCTGGGGGACAGAGAGAGGGGGACAGAGAGTGGGGGTCAGAGAGCGAGGGACAGAGAGCGCGGGACAGAGAGAGGGGGACAGAGAGAGAGAGGGGGTCAGAGAGAGGGGGACAGAGAGTGCGGGACAGAGAGCGAGGGACAGAGAGAGTGGGACAGAGAGAGGGGGACAGAGAGAGGGGGACAGAGAGTGGGGGACAGAGAGTGAGGGACAGAGAGCGCGGGACAGAGAGTGGGGCAGAGAGAGTGGGGATGATAGAGGGGGTCAGAGGGAGTGGGGACAGAGAGAGGGTTACAGAGTGGGGGAAAGAGAGGGTGTCAGAGAAAGGGGGGCAGAGAGAGGAGGACAGAGAGAGGCAGGTGGGAGAGAGAGGGGGACAGAGAAATGGGGGACAGAGAAAGAGAGAGGGGGACAGAGAGAGAGGGACAGAGAGGGGGACAGAGAGAGAGGGACAGAGAGAGAGAGGGACAGAGAGAGAGGGGGACAGAGAGGGGGGACAGAGAGAGGGGGACAGAGTGGGTGGGACAGGGAGAAAGGGGGACAGAGAGAGATGGGGACAGAGAGAGAGGGGGACATAGAGGGGGACAGAGAGAGGCGGGGAGGGGGGGGCAGAGAGAGAGGGGACAGAGAGAGAGGACAGACGGGGGGACGGGGGGGGGGGACCAGAGTCGGGGGGGAAGAGAGAAGGGGACAGAGAGGGGGGACAGAGAAGGGGGGACAGAGAGAGGGAGAACAGAGGGAGGGGGACAGAGCGAGGGGGACAGAGGGAGGGGGACAGATGGAGGGTACAGAGTGGGGGAGAGAGAGGGGCAGAGCGAGGGCGATAGAGATGGGGGGACAGAGAGCGGGGAACAGTGCGAGGGGGCATAGAGAGCGGGCAGAGAGAGAGAGGGACAGAGAGGGAGGGGGACAGAGAAGGGGGACTGAGAGAGGGCGGGAAAGAGAGAGAGAGGGGACAGAGAGCGGGGGAGACAGACAGCTGGGGGACAGAGAGAGGGGGGAAATAGAGAGAGGGGGCAGAGAGAGAGGTGGATAGAGAGGGGGGACAGAGAGCGAAGGGGACAGAGAGAGGGGGACAGAGAGAGCGTGACAGAGAGAGAGGGGGAAAGAGAGGGGCACAGAGAGAGGGCGGGAAAGAGAGAGAGAGGGGACAGAGAGCGGGGGAGACAGAGAGCAGGGGGACAGAGAGAGGGGGACAGAGAGTGGGGGTCAGAGAGCGAGGGACAGAGAGCGCGGGACAGAGAGAGGGGGACAGAGAGCGAGGGACAGAGAGCGAGGGACAGAGAGCGCGGGACAGAGAGTGGGGCACAGAGAGTGGGGAAGATAGAGGGTGTCAGAGGGAGTGGGGACAGAGAGAGGGTTACAGAGTGGGGGAAAGAGAGGGTGTCAGAGAAAGGGGGACAGAGAGAGGAGGACAGAGAGAGGCAGGTGGGAGAGAGAGGGGGACAGAGAAATGGGGGACAGCGAGGGGGACAGAGAGAGAGAGGGACAGAGAGGGGGACAGAGAGAGAGGGACAGAGAGAGAGAGGGACAGAGAGAGAGGGGGACAGAGAGGGGGGACAGAGAGAGGGGGACAGAGTGGGTGGGACAGGGAGAAAGGGGGACAGAGAGAGATGGGGACAGAGAGAGAGGGGGACATAGAGGGGGACAGAGAGAGATAGGACAGAGGGGGGTGGGAGGGACCAGAGTGGGGGTGCAGAGAGAGGGGGACAGAGCTAGAGGGAACAGAGGGAGAGGGGACAGAGAGATGGTGACAGAGTGGGGGCAGAGAGAGGAGGGACAGAGAGAGGGAGAACAGAGTGGCAGGGGGACAGAGAGAGAGGGGGACAGAGAGAGAGGGGGCGACAGAGAGAGAGGGGGACAGAGAGAGAGGGGGACAGAGAGAGGGGGACAGAGAGAGGGGGACAGAGAGAGGGGACAGAGTGAGGAGGGACAGAGAGAGGGAGAACAGAGAGATGGGGGAGAGAGAGAGAGGGGAAACAGAGAGAGGGGGACAGGGAGAGGTGGGGCAGAGAGAGGGGGACAGAGAGAGAAGGGGACCGAGAGAGGGGGGAAGAGAGGGGGGGCAGAGAGACTGGGGACAGAGAGAGAGGGTACAGAGAGAGGGCGACAGAGCGTGGGGGACAGAGAGAGGGGTACAGAGTGGGAGAGAGTGAGGGGGCAGAGAGAGAGGGACAGAGTGTGGGCAGAGGGAGGGCAACAGCGGGAGGGGGATAGAGACCGGGGCAGAGAGAGGGGGCAGAGAGAGGGGGGCAGAGAGAGAGAGGGGGACAGAGAGAGAGGGGGACAGAGAGGGGGGAACAGAGAGAAGGCGACAGGGAGAGAGGGGGGGTCAGAGAGAGGGGGACAGACAGTGCGGGACAGAGAGCGAGGGACAGAGAGAGTGGGACAGAGAGCGCGGGACAGAGAGAGGGGGACAGAGAGAGGGGGACAGAGAGTGGGGGACAGAGAGTGGGGGACAGAGAGTGGGGGACAGAGAGTGGGGGACAGAGAGCGAGGGACAGAGAGCGCGGGACAGAGAGAGGGGCACAGAGAGTGGGGAAGATAGAGGGGGTCAGAGGGAGTGGGGACAGAGAGAGGGTTACAGAGTGGGGGAAAGAGAGGTTGTCAGAGAAAGGGGGCAGAGAGAGGGGGACAGAGAGAGGCAGGTGGGAGAGAGAGGGGGACAGAGAAATGGGGGACAGAGAGAGAGAGGGGGACAGAGAGAGAGGGACAGAGAGGGGGACTGAGAGAGAGGGACAGAGAGAGAGAGGGACAGAGAGAGAGGGGACAGAGAGGGGGGACAGAGAGAGGGGGACAGAGTGGGTTGGACAGGGAGAAAGGGGGACAGAGAGAGATGGGGACAGAGAGAGAGGGGGACATAGAGGGGGACAGAGAGAGGCGGGGAGGGAGAGGGGGGCAGAGAGTTGGCGACAGAGAGAGGGCCACAGAGAGTGAGGGAGATAGAGGGGGTCAGAGAGAAGGGGGACAGAGAGTGGGGGACAGAGAGAGGGGGGGCAGAGAAACTGTGACAGAGAGGGGGCAGAGAGCGGGCGACAGAGAAGGGTGGACGGGGGGGGAACAGAGAGACGGTGACAGGGAGGGGACAGAGAGAGGGCGATAGAGATGGGGGAACAGAGAGCGGGGAACAGAGCGAGGGGGCAGAGCGAGGGGCTCAGAGAGAGAGTGGGTTAGAGAGAGAGGGGGACAGAGAGAGGGGACAGAGAGAGAGAGGACGAAGGGGGGAGGGAGGGACCAAAGTGGGGGTGCAGAGAGAGGGGGACAGAGCGAGAGGGAACAGAGGGAGAGGGGACAGAGAGATGGTGACAGAGTGGGGGCAGAGAGAGGACGGACAGATAGAGGGAGAACAGAAAGGCAGGGGGACAGAGAGCGAGGGGGACAGAGAGAGAGGGGGGCAGAGAGAGAGGGGACAGAGAGAGGGGGACAGAGAGAGAGGAGGGACAGAGAGAGGGGGACAGAGAGGGGGGACAGAGAGAGGGGACAGAGAGAGGAGGGACAGAGAGAGGGAGAACAGAGAGATGGGGGGTCAGAGAGAGCGGGACAGAGAGAGGGGGACCGAGAGAGAGAGGGGGACAGAGAGAGGGGGGCAGAGAGAGGGGGACAGAGAGAATGGGAGACAGAGAGAGGGGGCAAGAGGGGGGCGGCAGAGAGACTGGGGACAGAGAGGGGTACAGAGAGTGGGGGACAGAGAGTGGGGGACAGAGAGAGGGGTACAGAGAGTGGGCAGAGAGAGGGCAACAGAGAGAGGGGTACAGAAACCGGAGCAGAGGGCGGGGGCAAAGAGAGGGGGACAGAGAGAGAGGGGGGGACAGAGAGAGAGGGGGACAGAGAGGGGGGACAGAGAGAGGGGGACAGAGAGAGAGAGGGGGACAGAGAGAGGGGGACTGAGAGAGAGAGAGCGGGACAGAGTGAGAGGGCGAAATAGAGGGGGACAGAGAGAGGGCGGGAAAGAGAGAGAGAGAGGGGACAGAGAGCGGTGGAAACAGAGAGCTGGGGGACAGAGCTAGGGGTGAAATAGAGAGAGGGGGCAGAGAGAGAGGGGGATAGAGAGAGAGGGGGACAGAGAGAGAGAGCGGTACAGAGAGGGGGGACAGAGAGCGAGGGGGACAGAGAGCGAGGGGCCAGAGAGAGGGGGACAGAGAGAGAGCGGGATAGAGAGGGGGGGGGGAAAGAGAGGAGGACAGAGAGAGGGGGACAGAGAGGGGGTACACTGTGGGGGGGAGAGAGAGGGGCAGAGAGAGGGGGACAGAGAGAGGGGGACAAAGAGAGTGGAACAGAAAGAGGGCGACAGAGAGAGTGGGACAGATTGAGCGGGGACAGAGACATGGTGACAGAGAGGGGGGTGGACAGAGAGAGAGGGACAGAGTGAGCAGGGACAGAGAGAGATGGGGACAGAGAGGGGGTGGACAGAGAGAGAGGGACAGAGAAACGGTGACAGATATGGCGACAGAGAGAGGGGGACAGAGAGAGTGGAGGAAAGAGAGAGGGGCAGAGAGAGGGGCTACAGAGGGAGGGGTGGACAGAGAGAGGGGGACAGAGAGAGGGGACAGAGAGTGGGACAGAGAGAGTGGGACAGAAGGGGGGGGGTCAGAGAGAGTGGGGGTCAGAAAGAGGGCGACAGAGAGAGGGGGGACAGAGAGAGGGGGACAGAGAGAGGGGGGAAGAGAGTGGGGCTACAGAGAGAGGGGTGGACAGAGAGAGGGGGACAGAGAGAGGGGGACAGAGAGAGGGGACAGAGAGGGGGACAGAGAGAGGGGGCAGAGAGAGGGGGACAGAGAGGGGGGTCACAGAGAGTGGGGGTCAGAAAGAGGGCGACAGAGAGATGGGGGACAAAGAGAGGGGGACAGACAGAGAGGGGGTCAGAAAGAGGAAGACAGAGAGAGAGGGGGAACAGAAAGAGGGGGACAGAGGGAGGGGGGACAGAGAGAGGGGGACAGAGTGAGCGGACACAGAGAAGGGGACAGAGAGAGGGGGACAGAGAGAGGGGGGTACAGAGAGGGGGGGACAGAGAGGAGGGGACAGAGAGATGGGGACAGAGAGGGAGGGACAGAGAGGGGGTACAGAGAGACGGTGACAGATATGGCGACAGAGAGAGGGGGACAGAGAGAGGGGGACAGAGAGAGGGGGACAGAGAGAGGGGTCAGAGAGAGGGGGACAGAGAGAGGGGGACAGAGAGAGAGGGGGTCAGAGAGAGGGGTGAACAGAGAGAGTGGGGGACAGAGAGAGGGGGGACAGAGAGAGGGGGGACAGAACGAGGGGGGGACAGAGAGAGGGGGATAGACGGAGGAGGACAGACAGAGGGGGACAGAGCGAGGGGGACAGAGAGGGGGGGACAGAGAGAGGGGGACAGAGAGAGGGGGAAAGACTGAGTGAGTACAGAGAGATGGTGACGGAGAGGGGGCAGAGAGCGGGCGTCAGAGAGGGGTGGACATGGGGGAACAGAGCGATGGTGTCTGACAGGGGGCAGAGAGAGGGCTACAGAGAAGGGGGGACAGAGAGAGGGTGGACTGAGAGAGGGGGCAGAGAGACAGTAACAGAGAGAGGGCAGAGAGAGGGCGATAGAGATGGGGGGACAGAGAACGGGGAACAAAGCGAGGGGGCAGAGAGAGGGGGGCAGTGAGAGAGGGGACAGAGACAGGGGCAGAGGGGGCGACGGGGGGGACCAGAGTGGGGGGCAGAGAAAGGGGGAAAGAGAGAGGGAGAACAGAGGGAGGGGGACAGAGGGAGGGGGACAGAGGGAGGGAGACAGATGGAGGGTACAGAGTGGAGGAGAGAGAGGGGCAGAGAGAGAGCGATAGAGTTGGGGGGACAGAGAGCGGGGAACAGTGCGAGGGGGCAGAGAGAGGGGGCAGAGAGAGAGAGGGACAGAGAGAGAGGGGGGGACAGAGAGAGGGGGATAGAGAGAGGAGGACAGAGAGAGAGGGGGACAGAGAGAGAGGGGGACAGAGAGAGACGGGACAGAGAGAGAGAGAGGACAGGGGGGGGACGGGGTGGGTACCAGAGTGGTGTGGGCAGAGAGAAGGGGACAGAGAGGGTGGACAGAGAAGGGGGGGACAGAGAGAGGGAGAACAGAGGGAGGGGGACAGAGGGAGGGGGACAGAGGGAGGGGGACAGAGGGAGGGTACAGTGTGGGGGAGAGAGAGGGGCAGAGAGAGGGCGATAGAGATGGGGGACAGAAAGCGGGGAACAGTGCGAGGGGGCAGAGAGAGGGGGCAGAGAGAGAGAGGGACAGAGAGAGGGGGGGGGACAGAGAGAGGGGGACAGAAAGAGGGGGACAGAGGGACGCGGGGACAGAGAGAGAGGGGGACAGAAAGTGTGGGACAGAAAGAGGGGGACAGACGGACGCGGGGACAGAGAGAGAGGGGGCAGAGAGTGGGCGACAGAGAGAGGGTCACAGAGAGTGAGGGAGTTAGAGGGGGTCAGAGAGAGGAGGGGACAGAGAGTGGGGGACAGAAATTGGGGGTTAGAGAGGGGGGACAGAGAGTGGGGGACAGAGAGTGGTGGACAGAGAGTGGTGGACAGAGAGTGGGGGTCAGAGAGAGGGGGACAGAGAGAGAGGGGGACAGAGAGAGAGGGGGCAGAGAGAGGGGGGACAGAGAGAGGGGGGTACAGAGAGAGGGGGGACAGAGTGCGGGGACAGAGTGAGAGGGGGCAGAGAGAAGGTACAGACAGAGAGGGACACAGAGAGTGTGGGTGATAGATGGGGTCAGATAGAGGGGACGGAAAGAGGGGGGTAGAGGGCGACAGAGAGAGCAGGACAGAGAGAGGGGGAGATACAGGGGGTCAGAGGGAGTGGCGACAGAGATTGGGGGACAGAGAGCGGGGTACAGTGTGGGAGAGTGAGGGGGCAGAGAGAGGGGGACAGAGAGAGGGGGACAGAGAGAGGGTACAGTGTGGGGGAGAGAGAGAGGGGCAGAGAGAGGGGGACAGAGAGAGGGGGACAGAGAGAGTGGGACAGAGAGAGTGGGACAGAGAGAGTGTTTCAGAAAGAGGGGGACAGCGGGACACGGGGAGAGAGAGAAGGGGACAGAGTGAGCGGGGACAGAGAGACGGTGACAGAGAGGGGGCAGAGAGAGTGGAACAGAGAGGGGGGACAGAGAGAGAGGGGGACAGAGGGGGGGGGCAGAGAGGGGGGGACAGAGAGAGATGGGGACAGAGAGAGGGGTGGACAGAGAGAGAGGTACAGATAGACGGTGACAGATGTGGCGACAGAGAGAGGGGGACAGAGAGAGAGGGGGTCGGAGAGAGGGGGGACAGAGAGAGGGGGTCAGAGAGAGGGGGGAACAGAGAGAGTGGGGGAAAGAGAGAGGGCGACAGAGAGAGGGCTTACAGAGATATGGGACAGAGAGAGGGGGTCAGAGAGAGGGGGGAACAGAGAGAGTGGGGGACAGAGAGAGAGGGGGACAGAGAGAGAGGGGGACAGAGAGAGAGGGGGACAGAGAGGGAGGGGGACAGAGAGAGAGGGGAACAGAGAGAGTAGTGACAGAGAGAGGGGGACAGAGAGAGTAGTGACAGAGAGTGGGGGAGATAGAGGGGAGCAGAGAGAGAGGGGACAGAGAGACGGGACAGAGAGGGGGACAGAGAGAGAGGGGGACAGAGAGAGGAGGGTGTAGAGAGAGAGAGGGGGACAGAGAGAGAGGGACAGAGAGAGAGGAGGGTAGAGAGAGAGGGGTCAGCAAGAGGGGGACAGAGAGAGGGGGACAGAGAGAGAGGGGACAGAGAGAGAGGAGGACAGAGATAGAGGGGGACAAGGAGAGGGGTACAGAGAGAGGGGGGCAGAGAGATGGCGACAGAGAGTGGGGCACAGAGCGTGAGGGAGATAAAGGGGGACGGAAAGTGGGGACGGTATAGGGGGTCAGAAAAAGCGGGACAGAGAGAGGGGGAGATAGAGAAGGTCAGAGGGTGGGGACTGAGAGTAGGGGACAGAGAGAGGGGTACAGACTGGGGGAGAGAGAGGGGGCAGGGAGAGGGGGTCAGAGATAGAGGGGGACAAGGAGAGGGGTACAGAGAGAGGGGGGCAGAGAGAGAGGGGACAGTGAGAGGGGGACAGAGAGAAGGGGGCAGAGAGAGAGGGGACAGTGAGAGGGGGACAGTGAGAGGGTGACAGAGAGAGAGGGGGACAGTGAGAGGTGGACAGAGAGAAAGGGCACAGTGAGGGGGGGACAGAGAGAAAGGGGGACAGTGAGGGGGGACAGAGAGAGAGGGGGACAGAGAGCGGGGGACAGAGAGGGGGGACAGAGAGCGGGGGACAGAGAGAGGGGACAGAGGGAGGGCGACAGAGAGAGGGGGACAGAGAGAGGGGGACAGACAGAGAGGGGGACAAACAGGGGGACAGAGAGAGGGGGACAGTGAGAGGGAGTCAGAGAGGGGGGACAGAGAGAGAGGAAGATAGAGAGAGGGGGCAGAGAGAGAGGGGGACAGAGAGAAGAGGGGACATAGAGAGGGATGACAGAGAGCGAGGGGACAGAGAGAGAGGGGGACATAGAGGGGGGACAGAGAGAGTGGGCAGAGAGAGAGGGGGACAGAGAGTGGGACTGAGAGAGAGGAGACAGAGAGGGTGGACAGAGAGAGGGGGCAGAGAGGGGGGACAGAGAGAGGGGGCAGAGAGAGAGGGGGACAGAGATGGGGACTGAGAGAGGGGGACAGAGAGGGGGGACAGAGAGGGTGGACAGACAGAGAGGGGGACAAAGAGGGGGACAGAGAGAGGGGGACAGTGAGAGGGAGTCAGAGAGGGGGGACAGAGAGAGAGGGGGACAGAGAGAGGGGGCAGAGAGAGAAGGGGGACGGCGAGAAGAGGGGGACATAGAGAGGGGTGACAGAGAGAGAGGGGGACAGTTAGAGAGGGGGACATAGAGAGGGGTGACAGAGAGGGAGGGGGACAGAGAGAGAGGGGAACAGAGAGAGTAGTGACAGAGAGAGGGGGACAGAGAGAGTAGTGACAGAGAGAGGGGGACAGAGAGAGTGGTGACAGAGAGAGAGGGGGACAGCGAGGGGGTACAGAGAGAGGTGGGTGGGAGAGAGTGGGGGTCAGAGAGAGGGCAACAGAGAGGGGGGCAGAGAGTGCGCGAGATAGAGGAGGTCAGAGAGAAAGGGTCAGGGAGAGGCGACAGAGAGAGGGGGACAGAGAGAGGGGGACAGAGAGAGGGGGGACAGAGAGAGAGGGGGACAGAGAGAGGGGGGACAGAGAGAGAAAGGGGGACAGCGAGTGGGGCAGATAAAGGGGGCAGAGAGACGGGGGACAGAAAGAGGGGGCAGAGAGGGGGGTACAGAGAGAGAGGGGACAGTGAGAGTGGGACAGGGAGAGGGTGACAGAGAGAGGGGGACAGAGAGCGGGGGACAGAGAGGGGGGACAGAGAGCGGGGGACAGAGAGAGGGGACAGAGGGAGGGCGACAGAGAGAGGGGGACAGAGAGAGGGGGACAGAGAGAGGGGGACAGAGAGAGTGGGGACAAAGAGAGGGGGAAAAGAGTGGGACTGAGAGAGAGGGGGACAGAGAGGGGGGGCAGAGAGGGTGGACAGACAGAGAGGGGGACAAACAGGGGGACAGAGAGAGGGGGACAGTGAGAGGGAGTCAGAGAGGGGGGACAGAGAGAGAGGGGGATAGAGAGAGGGGGCAGAGAGAGAGGGGGGCAGAGAGAAGAGGGGACATAGAGAGGGATGACAGAGAGAGAGGGGACAGAGAGAGAGGGGGACATAGAGAGGGGGACAGAGAGAGTGGGCAGAGAGAGAGGGGGACAGAGAGTGGGACTGAGAGAGAGGGGACAGAGAGGGGGGACAGAGAGAGGGGCAGAGAGGGGGGACAGAGAGAGGGGGCAGAGAGAGAGGGTGACAGAGATGGGGACTGTGAGAGGGGGACAGAGAGGGGGGACAGAGGGTGGACAGACAGAGAGGGGGACAAACAGGGGGACAGAGAGAGGGGGACAGTGAGAGGGGGTCAGAGAGGGGGGACAGAGAGAGAGGGGGACAGAGAGAGTGGGCAGAGAGAGAGGGGGACGGAGAGAAGAGGGGGACATAGAGAGGGGTGACAGAGAGAGAGGGGGACAGAGAGAGAGGGGGACAGACAGAGAGGGGGACAGAGAGGGGGGGACAGAGAGAGTAGTGACAGAGAGAGGGGGACAGAGAGAGGGGGACAGAGAGAGGGGGACAGAGGGGGGGGCAGAGAGAGAGGGGGACAGAGAGAGAGGGGGACAGAGAGAGAGGGGGACAGAGAGAGAAAGGGGACAGCGAGTGGGGCAGATAAAGGGGGGCAGAGAGAGGGGGGACAGAAAGAGGGGGCAGAGAGGGGGGTACAGATAGAGAGGGGACAGTGAGAGTGGGACAGGGAGAGGGTGACAGAGAGAGGGGGCAGAGAGGGGGGGAGAGAGAGGCGGGTGGGAGAGACAGGGGGCAGAAAGAGGGTAACAGAGAGAGGGGGACAGAGAGTGGGGACAGAGAGTGGGGGAGATAGTTGTGGTCACAGAGAGTGGGGGAGATAGAGTGGGACAGAGAGAGAGAGGGGGACAGAGAGAGAGGGGGACAGAGAGAGGGGGACAGAAAGACATGGGCAGAGAGTGGGGCACAGAGAGAGATGGACAGAGAGTGGAGGACAGAGAGACGGGGACAGAGAGCGGGGACAGAGAGTGGGCGAGATAGAGCGGGTCAGAGAGAGGGAGACAGAGAGATGGGGTCAGAGAGAGAGGGGACAGAAAGAGAGGGGACAGAGAGAGAGGGGACAGAGAGAGAGAGGGGACAGAGAGAGAGGGTGCAGAGATGGGGGCAGAGAGGGGGGAGAGAGAGAGGCGGGTGTGAGAGAGAGGGGGCAGAAAGAGGGTAACAGAGAGAGGGGGACAGAGAGTGGGGGACAGAGAGTGGGGGAGATAGAGGGGGTCACAGAGAGACGGGGAGATAGAGTGGGACAGAGAGAGGAGGACAGAGAGAGATGGACAGTGAGTGGGGCACAGAGAGAGATGGACAGAGAGTTGGGGACAGAGAGATGGGTACAGAGTGGGAGAGAGAGGGGGCAGAGAGTGGGGGTCAGAGATAGGGGACAGTGAGAGGCGGACAGAGAGAGGGGGACAGAGAGTGGGGGAGATAGAGGGGAGCGGAGAGAGAGGGGACAGAGAGATGGGACAGAGAGGGGGGACAGAGAGAGAGGGGGACAGAGAGAGGGGGGTGCAGAGAGAGAGGGGGACAGAGAGATGGGGACAGAGAGAGGGGGACAGAGAGAGAGGAGGGTAGAGAGAGGGGACAGAAAGTGGGGGACAGAGAGAGGGGGACAGAGAGAGAGGGGACAGAGAGTGGGGGAGATAGAGGGGGGAGAGAGAGGGGACAGAGAGAGAGGAGGACAGAGATAGAGGGGGACAAGGAGAGGGGTACAGAGAGAGGGGCACAGAGCGTGAGGGAGATAGAGTGGGACGGAAAGTGGGGGCGGTAGAGGGGGTCAGAAAAAGCGGGATAGAGAGAGGGGGAGATAGAGAAAGTCAGACGGTGGGGACTGAGAGTGGGGGACAGAGAGAGGGGTACAGACTGGGGGAGAGAGAGGGGGCAGGGAGAGGGGGTCAGAGATAGAGGGGGACAAGGAGAGGGGGAACTGAGAGAGAGGGGACAGAGAGAGGGTGGGCAGAGATAGGGCGACGGAGAGAGGGGGGCAGAGAGTGAGGGAGATAGAGGGGGACGAAAAGTGGGGGCGGTAGAGTGGGTCAGAGAGAGAGGGACAGAGAGAGGGGGCAATAGAGGAAGTCAGTAGGAGGGGGACAGAGAGTGGGGAGAGAGAGAGGGGTACAGAGTGGGAGAGAGAGAGGGGGTAGAGAGTGGGGGTCAGAGATAGGGAACAGTGAGAGGCGGACAGAGAGAGAGGGGACAGAGAGTGGGGGAGATAGAGGGGAGCAGAGAGACAGGGGATGGAGAGATGGGACAGAGAGGGGGACAGAGAGAGGGGGACAGTGAGAGGAGGGTGCAGAGAGAAAGGGGGACAGAGAGATGGGGACAGAGAGAGGGGGACAGAGAGAGGGGGACAGAGAGAGCGGGGCAGAGAGAGAGGGGACAGTGAGAGGGGGACAGAGAGAGGGGGGACAGAGAGAGGGGGGGACAGAGAGAGGTGGACAGAGAGAAAGGGGACAGTGAGGGGGGGCAGAGAGAAAGGGGACAGTGAGGGGGGGCAGAGAGAAAGGGGGACAGTGAGGGGGGACAGAGAGAGAGGGGGACAGAGAGCGGGGGACAGAGAGGGGGGACAGAGGGAGGGAGACAGAGAGAGGGCGACAGAGAGAGGGGACAGAGAGTGTGGGCAGAGAGAGAGGGGGACAGTGAGGGGGTACAGAGAGAGATGGGTGGGAGAAAGTGGGGGTCAGAGAGAGGGCAACAGAGAGGCGGGGACAGAGAGTGGGGGAGATAGAGGAGGTCAGAGGGAGGGGGTCAGAGAGAGGGAACAGAGAGTGGGGGAGATAGAGGGGGACAGAGAGAGGGGGACAGAGAGAGGAGGGACAAAGAGAGAGGGGACAGAGAGAGAGGGGGACAGAGAGAGGAGGGGACAGAGAGAGAGGGGGCCAGAGAGTGGGGCAGATAAATGGGGACAGAGCCTGGGGGGCAGAGATAGGGGGACAGAGAGGGGTGTACAGTGAGAGAGGGGACCGTGAGAGTGGGACAGGAAGAGGGTGACAGAGGGAGGGGGCAGAGGGGGGAGAGAGAGAGGCGGGTGGGAGAGATAGGGGGCAGAAAGAGGGTAACAGACAGAGGGGGACAGAGAGTGGGGACAGAGAGTGGGGGAGATAGAGGGGCTCACAGAGATAGGGGGAGATAGAATGGGACAGAGAGAGAGGGGGACAGAGAGAGAGGGGGACAGAGAGAGGGGGACAGAGAGAGATGGACAGAGAGTGGGGCACAGAGAGAGATGGACAGAGTGTGGGGACAGAGAGAGGGGGACAGAGAGCGGGGACCGAGAGTGGGCAAGACAGAGAGGGTCAGAGAGAGCGGGACAGGGAGTGGGGGACAGAGAGTGGGGGAGATACAGGGGGTCACAGAGAGAGGGGGAGATAGAGTGGGACAGAGAGAGGAAGACAGAGAGAGATGGACAGAGAGTGGGGCACAGAGAGAGATGAACAGAGAGTGTGGCACAGAGAGAGATGGACAGAGAGTGGGGGACAGACAGAGGGGACAGAGAGCGGGGACCGAGAGTGGGCGAGATAGAGGGGGTCAGAGAGAGGGGGACATAGAGAGGGGGACAGAGAGAGAGGGGGACAAAGAGAGAAGGGGACAGAGAGATAGGAGGGCAGAGAGGGGGCAGAGAGGGGGGAGAGAGAGAGGCGGGTGGGAGAGGGAGGGGGGCAGAAAGAGGGTAACATAGAGAGGGGGACAGAGAGTGGGGGACAGAGAGTGGGGGAGATAGAGGGGGTCACAGAGAGAGGGGGAGATTGAGTGGGACAGAGAGAGGAGGGCAGAGAGAGGGGGACAGAGAGTGGGCGAGATACAGGGGGTCAGAGAGAGGGGGTCAAAGAGAGGGGGACAGAGAGAGGGGGCACAGAGAGGGGGGACAGAGAGAGGGGACAGAGAGAGTGGGGGGACAGAGAGAGGGAGACAGATAGAGAGGGGACAGAGAGAGGAGGACCGAGAGAGGGGTGACAGAGAGAGAGCAGTGACAGAGAGAGTGGGACAGAGAGAGGGCGACAGAGAGTGGGGGGACAGAGAGAGTGGTGACAGAGAGAGGGGGACAGAGAGAGGGGGGTGCAGAGAGAGAGGGGGACAGAGAGATGGGGACAGAGAGAGGGGGACAGAGAGAGAGGAGGGTAGAGAGAGGGGACAGAAAGTGGGGGACAGAGAGAGGGGGACAGAGAGAGAGGGGACAGAGAGTGGGGGAGATAGAGGGGGGAGAGAGAGAGGGGACAGAGAGAGAGGAGGACAGAGATAGAGGGGGACAAGGAGAGGGGTACAGAGAGAGGGGCACAGAGCGTGAGGAAGATAGAGTGGGACGGAAAGTGGGGGCGGTAGAGGGGGTCAGAAAAAGCGGGATAGAGAGAGGGGGAGATAGAGAAAGTCAGACGGTGGGGACTGAGAGTGGGGGACAGAGAGAGGGGTACAGACTGGGGGAGAGAGAGGGGGCAGGGAGAGGGGGTCAGAGATAGAGGGGGACAAGGAGAGGGGGAACTGAGAGAGAGGGGACAGAGAGAGGGGGCGATAGAGGAAGTCAGTAGGAGGGGGACAGAGAGTGGGGAGAGAGAGAGGGGTACAGAGTGGGAGAGAGAGAGGGGGTAGAGAGTGGGGGTCAGAGATAGGGAACAGTGAGAGGCGGACAGAGAGAGAGGGGACAGAGAGTGGGGGAGATAGAGGGGAGCAGAGAGACAGGGGATGGAGAGATGGGACAGAGAGGGGGACAGAGAGAGGGGGACAGTGAGAGGAGGGTGCAGAGAGAAAGGGGGACAGAGAGATGGGGACAGAGAGAGGGGGACAGAGAGAGGGGGACAGAGAGAGCGGGGCAGAGAGAGAGGGGACAGTGAGAGGGGGACAGAGAGAGGGGGGACAGAGAGGGGGGGGACAGAGAGAGGTGGACAGAGAGAAAGGGGACAGTGAGGGGGGGCAGAGAGAAAGGGGACAGTGAGGGGGGGCAGAGAGAAAGGGGGACAGTGAGGGGGGACAGAGAGAGAGGGGGACAGAGAGCGGGGGACAGAGAGGGGGGACAGAGGGAGGGAGACAGAGAGAGGGCGACAGAGAGAGGGGGACAGAGAGTGTGGGCAGGGAGAGAGGGGGACAGAGAGTGGGGACAGAGAGAGGGGGCAGAGAGAGAGAGGGGGACAGAGCTGGGGACTGAGAGAGAGGGGGAGAGAGAGAGGGAACAGACAGAGAGGGGGACAGAGAGGGGGACAGAGAGAGGGGGACAGAGAGAAGGGGCAGAGAGAGAGGGGGACAGATAGAGAGGGGACAGAGAGAGGGTGACAGACAGAGGGGGACAGACAGAGGGTGGGCAGAGAGAGGGGGCAGAGAGAGGGTGCATAGAGAGGGGTAACAGAGAGAGTAGGGGCCAGAGAGAGAGGGGGACAGATAGAGAGGGGGACAGATAGAGAGGGGACAGAGAGAGGAAGGGACAGAGAGAGAGGTGACAAAGAGAGAGAGGGGGACAGAGAGAGAGGGGGACAGAGAGAGGGCAACAGAGGGGGGCCACAGAGAGAGTGGTGACAGAGAGAGGGGGGCAGTGAGGGGGTACAGAGAGAGATGGGTGGGAGAAAGTGGGGGTCAGAGAGAGGGCAACAGAGAGGGGGGGACAGAGAGTGGGGGAGATAGAGGAGGTCAGAGGGAGGGGGTCAGAGAGAGGGAACAGAGAGTGGGGGAGATAGAGGGGGACAGAGAGAGGGGGACAGAGAGAGGAGGGACAGAGAGAGAGGGGGATAGAGAGAGAGGGGGACAGAGAGAGGAGGGGACAGAGAGAGAGGGGGCCAGAGAGTGGGGCAGATAAATGGGGGCAGAGCCTGGGGGGCAGAGATAGGGGGACAGAGAGGGGTGTACAGTGAGAGAGGGGACAGTGAGAGTGGGACATGAAGAGGGTGACAGAGGGAGAGGGCAGAGGGGGGAGAGAGAGAGGCGGGTGGGAGAGATAGGGGGCAGAAAGAGGGTAACAGAGAGAGGGGGACAGAGAGTGGGGACAGAGAGTGGGGGAGATAGAGGGGCTCACAGAGATAGGGGGAGATAGAGTGGGACAGAGAGAGAGGGGGACAGAGAGAGAGGGGGACAGAGAGAGGGGGACAGAGAGAGATGGACAGAGAGTGGGGCACAGAGAGAGATGGACAGAGTGTGGGGACAGAGAGAGGGGGACAGAGAGCGGGGACCGAGAGTGGGCAAGACAGAGAGGGTCAGAGAGAGCGGGACAGGGAGTGGGGGACAGAGAGTGGGGGAGATACAGGGGGTCACAGAGAGAGGGGGAGATAGAGTGGGACAGAGAGAGGAAGACAGAGAGAGATGGACAGAGAGTGGGGCACAGAGAGAGATGAACAGAGAGTGTGGCACAGAGAGAGATGGACAGAGAGTGGGGGACAGACAGAGGGGACAGAGAGCGGGGACCGAGAGTGGGCGAGATAGAGGGGGTCAGAGAGAGGGGGACATAGAGAGGGGGACAGAGAGAGAGGGGGACAGAGAGAGAAGGGGACAGAGAGATAGGGGGGCAGAGAGGGGGCAGAGAGGGGGGAGAGAGAGAGGCGGGTGGGAGAGGGAGGGGGCAGAAAGAGGGTAACATAGAGAGGGGGACAGAGAGTGGGGGACAGAGAGTGGGGGAGATAGAGGGGGTCACAGAGAGAGGGGGAGATTGAGTGGGACAGAGAGAGGAGGGCAGAGAGAGGGGGACAGAGAGTGGGCGAGATACAGGGGGTCAGAGAGAGGGGGTCAAAGAGAGGGGGACAGAGAGAGGGGGCACAGAGAGGGGGGGACAGAGAGAGGGGACAGAGAGAGTGGGGGGACAGAGAGAGGGAGACAGATAGAGAGGGGACAGAGAGAGGAGGACCGAGAGAGGGGTGACAGAGAGAGAGCGGTGACAGAGAGAGTGGGACAGAGAGAGGGCGACAGAGAGTGGGGGGACAGAGAGAGTGGTGACAGAGAGAGGGGGACAGAGAGAGTGGTGACAGAGAGAGGGGGGGACCGTGAGGGGGTACAGAGAGAGGTGGGTGGGAGAGAGTGGGGGTCAGAGTGAGGGCAACAGAGAGGAGGGGACAGAGAGTGGGGGAGATAGAGGAGGTCAGTGAGAGGGGGTCTGAGAGAGAACGGGCAGAAAGAGGCGACAGAGATGGGGGACAGAGAGAGAGGGAACAGGGAGAGGGAACAGAGAGTGGGGGAGATAGAGTGGGACAGAGAGTGGGGGACAGAGAGAGGGGGACAGAGAGAGAGGGGGACAGAGAGTGGAGGAGATAGAGGGGGGAGATAGGGGACAGAGATAGAGGGGGACAAGGAGAGGGGTACAGAGAGAGGGGGGCAGAGAGATGGCGACAGAGAGTGGGGCACAGAGCGTGAGGGAGATAGAGGGGGGCGGAAAGTGGGGGCGGTAGAGAGGGTCAGAAAAAGCGGGACAGAGAGAGGGGGAGATAGAGAAAGTCAGAGGGTGGGGACTGAGAGTGGGGGACAGAGAGAGGGGTACAGACTGGGAGAGAGAGAGGGGGCAGGGAGAGGGGGTCAGAGATAGAGGGGGACAAGGAGAGGGGGAACAGAGAAGAGGTGACAGAGAGAGGGTGGGCAGAGATAGGGCGATGGAGAGAGGGGGGCAGAGAGTGAGGGAAATAGAGGGGGACGAAAAGTGGGGGCGGTAGAGTGGGTCAGAGAGAGAGGGACAGAGAGAGGGGGCGATAGAGGAAGTCAGTAGGAGGGGGACAGAGAGTGGGGGAGAGAGAGAGGGGTACAGAGTGGGAGATAGAGAGGGGGCAGAGAGTGGGGGTCAGCGATAGGGAACAGTGAGAGGCGGACAGAGAGAGAGGGGACAGAGAGTGGGGTGGATAGAGGGGAGCAGAGAGACAGGGGACGGAGAGACGGGACAGAGACGGGGACAGAGAGAGGGGGACAGAGAGAGGGGGGTGCTGAGAGAGAGGGGGACAGAGAGATGGGGACAGAGAGAGGCGGACAGAGAGGGGGGACAGAGAGAGGGGGACAGAAAGAGGGGGGCAGAGAGAGAGGGGACAGTGAGAGGGGGGCAGAGAGAGGGGGGCAGAGAGAGAGGGGGACAGTGAGGGGGGGGCAGAGAGAAAGGGGGACAGTGAGGGTGTGCGAGATAAGCGGCTGTCCGGCCCCATCTCCGGCACTTTTATTTCCCTTCCCAGGAACAAAGACACGGAGGAGTCTGTCCAAAACTTTTCATTCAACTTTGCAAAGTCGGGTGCAGTGCCTCGTGGGTACACACAAAAATAATTATCTCCACACATTATATACACGTAAATGTGGGCTGGGTCTCCTACTGCTGTCTTGACCAACGAGTGCTAGGGTTCCCCACTGTTTTCCTTATTTGGGTTCTGGTGCCTGCGATTATTTTGTTACTCACTTGGCCAATCAGTGTTCGAGTTCCCCGTTCTTTCCTTATATGGATGATGTTGTACAACTGTGGTTAAGGGCGGTCTCTCAGCTATCGAGGAAAGCTGTTACAATTGTTTCATTCATAAAAACATGGGGGAGGTCCGGCACCAGTTTCGAGTGTCTGTTTGTGTTTACTATAAGGTCGAAAAGTCTAAAATGCAGCTAACCGTTTAAAAATTACACTACCCCCTACAAATCCCCCGTGTCTTTTCTTACGGTCTGTAATTTTTAAACCGTAAGTTTCTTCTCCAGGGCGTTTAAAAACTCCCGAGCTTGTTCATCAAACTGCCCGTCTCTAATACTACCCCCGCCCAAGAGGGATTCACGTTGTTCCATCTCGAGATTCATTCGTTCAACCTGCCCATAGGGAACATCCCTCTTAGTAAGGGCGGTTTCGATCAGTCGTTGAGTTAATCCCCGGACGCAGGGAATAACACAACACCCAAGGGCAGTGAGTACCCCTGCCACCACTATACATGAGACAAGAAAGGGAACGACCACCCCCGTCCATTTACCGAACCAAGCTTCCAACCAACCCGTGAGGCCAGAATCGATGCCCGAGTTTTCGGCGAGTTCATCCGCCAATGTGGTGAGTCCATCCAGGGCGCGGGTGATGGACCCATCAGGGTCTGTGTTGTTGGGGATGAAAGTGCAGCACTGAGTGCCTATCATGACACAAACACCCCCCCTTCTCTGCCAACATCATGTCTAAGGCCAACCTATTTTCCCACGCCATCCTACTAGTGGCGTCCAGTTGTTCTGCTATTCCTTTCACTGCATCCCGGGTATAATTAATGAACCTCTGCTGATTGTAGTAAATATAATTAATCCAATCCACGTTCTTATTGATAGTCACCCACCAGAACAGTGACGACTCAAAACCCGCCGCTATCTGGTTCCTAGCCTTGTATTCATCAGGAACACCCATGGGGACCCCTATGGCATCTAAATATATGTTATCATCGAAAGAGGTCTCCAAAGCCCTCTTAGTTCTTCTACTGGAACGGGGTTGCTCTTGTTTTTCGAATGCCAGGGTCAATGGGATGGCCAATTGAACGATTGCACAAGTGCCCGTCCATTTTCGGGGCAAAGTCGGTCGCAGAACCCTCCCACCACAGTACCACCAGAGGTCTGCCCTAGGCACTTGAATGTGGGAGTAATTCCCGCCCCCGATAGTTTCATTGACCAGCCGAATTGATCCGCTGCACTTGTCAAATGTCCCCACATCGTTGTCCCACTGTAGTCCCGTCCGAGAGACGCAGGCCTGGTGCGTACCCGTTACCCCTGAGAATGATGGCGGGCGGGGCGCCCCCTCAGACCTGACGGGCGGAAACTTCAAACTCAAGGGTCGACAAGTGGAGTCGTTCCAGGCCTCTCGGTCCTGGTACAGCCTTATCATGCAGTCTAGGCTCGTGGGTGTTTCTCCCATCCCAGCGGGAATGGGACCACCTGAGGGTTAGGGCGGGCACTCGTGCATGCGTAGCAATCACTCTTTTTCATGCTCCTCACAGTATATTTGACCCATTCCATCCAGGCATTCGCCTTCCCGTATCCCGTTTCTATTTCAAAGGTCTTTTCCAAATCCGTCACCTCAATTATTCTAATCTTTTCCTGCTCATCGGTGGCGGATGAGCCCCCAGACTCAGCTTCAATGATCGTGATATACGTGCAGCACAGCTGCAACCCTCCTGTCCTGCCTGGCCCCCAACCCTAATACCCAGTATTGTTCCATTAAGGCTCGCTCCGTTGTTTCCCAAGTTCTTTATGGTCAGATAGAGCGGATTGCACTGATTCTGCCCACAATCCCGTCCAGGGGTGATGGGATCACGGACAACTGACACCATAGCCTGGACCCCGGGGCTGGAGGCCTATGTATGCCTTCCCTACCATGCAATTGTAATACTAACGTCTGACCCTGGAATCCCCTTTCTCTCTCTAGGTTCCGCTTAGTTTGATTCAGTTCACTTTTAGTCCTGCAGGGCACCAACCCACATAGGTCTAAGCTAAATGTCTGTGTTGGCTTGTTGGCAAGCACGGAGATGGACAACCACTGACGGTCCTCTACTTGTTTTTTCCGGAGGCCAAATTGGGTAACACGCACACTATGACCCAGCCCAAGGATAATGGCATAGCAAGTTAACAATACGATTGACTGCATTTTGTTGCAACACCTGTCGCCAGAGGGCACAGTTCCTTTAGACTCGCCAAAGTCCGATTAATTTGTTCTCAGGGTCTCTGTTCCTTAGATGCCTTTGTCAGAGAGGTTCGTTCGTCCTCCGTCGGTTGTGGCACTGGTCCCTTGACTCGAGTGTAATGTGTCCAGCCCTTTTCGGCTGTACGGACAGCCGTTTCGGTCGTCAAAAGTACCAGGAAGGGACCGTCCCAACTTGGTTCGAGGGTACGTTGCTTCCAGCTTTTAATCAGGACCCACTGACCCGGCTTGACGGTGTGCACCGCAAACTCGAGGGGCGGCGTCTGTGCCAAAAGTCCCTGTTGGCGTAAACGAGATAGAGCAGACCCCAAAGCCACCACATATTTTTGCACAAACATATCCCGAGACTCGAATACAGGGGGTTCCCCCTTCGGCCCATGGAACGGGAGGCCAAACAGCATTTCGAAAGGGGAGACGCCCAAATCCCGCCTTGGCTGGGTGCGAATTTGCAATAGGGCAAGGGGTAGGCATTTGGTCCAAGGCAGGCCGATTTCACTAGTGAGTTTGGTTAGCTGCTTTTTGATGGTCTGGTTCATTCTTTCGACCTTGCCCGAGGAGGGGGGATGCCAGGGGGTGTGCAAATCCCAGTCAATCCCCATTGCTTGCACTACATTCTGGAGGACGGTCGAGGTGAAGTGGCTCCCCTGGTCAGAGTCAATAGAGCGGGGTAGCCCAAATCGTTGGATGATTTGTTTGAGTATAATTTTGCTAACCTGAGTTGCCGTTGCCGTGGCAGTGGGGAAAGCTTCCACCCATCCTGTCAGGTGATCTACTATTACTAATAGATACTTCAGGCGACCTATGGGGGGGGAGATCAGTGTAATCTACCCGGACATACTCAAACGGCCTATAGGCCGGACTCCTTGTCTTGCATGCTGCTGCAGCCCCCTTTTGTTAATCTTTCGACATGTTATGCAATCTCCTGTGACCTGCTTGGCTACCGTGTACAGACCAGGGTGAGCATATCGGCGCAGGAAGGCATCACACAGTGCCTGGGCGCCCCAGTGACCCCCTTGGTGTAGACGGGCAATAATGTCCCGCGTCAACGGTCGATTTAGTAGCTGGCGACCATCGGGTAAGGTCCACTTCCCTTCCCTATCCTTTCTACCCCCCAGAGACGCAAGAAGAGTTTCTTCTTTGTCAGTAAACGTGGGCACTTCGGTAATTTCGGATATCTGGGGAATCCTTACCAGGCAGTTTATTACTTCCTTCACCATCCCGGCCAATTTTGCTTGTTCATCTGCCAATTGATTCCCCAGGGTCTCTATTTTATCGTCTTTCTGGTGCCCTTTCACATGTACTACAGCAATCTCTTGTGGCAGCAACAAATCCTCCAAGATCATGGCTACTAGTTCCTCGTGGACCAACTCCTTTCTTCTACTATTTATCATTCTTCTTTCCGTCCAGATCTTCCCAAAGGTGTGTACTACCCCAAAGGCATACTTAGAGTCAGTGTAGATTGTCCCGGCTATTCCTTTTAAATTCCTCAGAGCCCGGTGCAAGGCGTACAATTCGCACGTTTGTGCGGACCAGGCATTCGGTAGCCGTCCACTTACCACTAATTCCCAGCCAGTCTCACTAATGACTGCATAACCGTTGTGTCTCTTCCCATTTATCACTCGAGAGGACCCGTCAATGTGCCACCGCCTTCCTGCATGTAAGGGGGTATCCCTCAGATCTTCCCTCACTTTACTCTGGTACACTATTATGTCTGAACAGCAGTGTTCCAGTTCCTCCTCCCCTTCCCCTTTCCAAAGAAAGTCCGCCGGGTTCTGGCAGCCCCCGACTTCTATTCGGAGGTCTTCTCGGTCGAACAATATGGCTTCATATTTCAGAATTCTCGAGTCAGTCAGCCACCTCCCGGCCTTCTGATTCAGGATAGTTCTACCCTGGTGGGGAGTAGTGACTGTCAAGGGGGCCCCGAAAGTCAACTTCCTGCTTTCCTCTACCAGCTTTGCCGTGGCTGCCACCGCTTGGACACCCTCCGACCACCCTCGGGAGACTGGATCCAGAATTTTTGACAGGAAAGCCATGGGCTTCCTTTCTCCCCCCCAATCCTGGATCAATACTCCAAGAGCGGTTCCCTTTCTGGAGTTCACAAAGAGACGAAATGGCTTACTAAAATCCGGCAAGCTTAAAACAGGTGCGGTCATCAATTTTTCTTTTAGGATTCCAATTAACTTTTTCTCCTCCTCCTCCCATTTTATTCTGTTGGGTGCCTCCTCAATGAGTTTTAGGTACAAGTCTTTAGTAAGGGGGGCATAGTCGTCTATCCATAACCGACAATAGCCTAAGAGTCTCAAGAACTTCCACAACTCCCGCTTGGTCGTTGGGAGGCCTAGTTCGATTATTGCCCGCACTCATTCCGGACTTATTCGTTTCTGTCCCTGGCTTATCAAGTGTCCCAGGTATTAAACCCCTTTCTCGACATATTGGAGCTTCTTCTGACTCACTCTTAACCCCTTCTCAGCTAGGTAATTTAACAGGGCATTAGTCCCGAGTAGGACGTCCTCCTCCGTGGGTCCGGATAAAAGGAGATCGTCCACGTATTGTATAAGCTTAAGGTCCGGGGACAAGGTTAGTCCCTCCAATAATTGTTCCAGAATCTGCCCGAACAGAGTCGGGGACTCAGTGAATCCTTGGGGGAGCACAGTCCACCTGTACTGCTGTTTTCTGCCAGTATCAGGATCCTCCCATTCGAAAGCAAAAAGATCCCTACTGTCCTTGTCCAGGGGACACGCCCAGAAGGCATCCTTTAAGTCTATAACACTAAACCAGCCATGGTCCGGGGGTATTCGCCCCAGAATAGTGTATGGGTTCGGTTCCACGGGGTGCCGTACTTGGACAATTTTATTTACTTCCCTAAGTTCTTGGACCATTCGGTAGCTCCCGTCTGACTTCCGGACCGGCAGGATGGGGGAATTGTATCATGACATACAGGGCTCTACCAATCCATCTTTTATTAGGTCTTCCATAACTGTCTTCAGGTCCTGCCTCCCTTCCCAAGAGATGGGGTATTGGCGCACTCTGACGTCGGGGCTCTGGGGCTTTAATTTTACCTCCACAGGTCGAATTGGGAATCCCCCCCGGTTTCCTTTGGCGACCCAAACCCTAGGGTCTATCTCTGTCAATCGGGACTCACTAAGGTATGACATGGTAACGGCTAATTCTTCCTCTTCTCCCACTTCTATTCGTAATCCGAAACGGACTATCAAATCCCGTCTCAACAACCCATAGGGAAGATGGGGGAGGTGAAGGAGTTCCACCTGGAGCTCCTCCTCCTCCAGCCGCAAGGGTTGTGGTTCGAATATTTTCGCACTAAAAACCCCACCCTTAACTCCTGAAATATTTAATGTTTTAGCTTGGAAGCCAACCCTCCTTGGATGGAGGGGAATTGAGGACCTGCCGGCGCCTAAGAAGGATTGTATGGAGTTGTCCTGAGAGCCGGGCAGCTTGCTACGAGCAACTATCTGTTTGAGGTTTAGCGGTTGTTTCAAGGCAAGTAGTGGAGGTGTGGGGAATGTCTTGCTGAGGTGCTCATCCTCATTAAAAATGTGTTGTAGGTCACGAAGAACATGACGTAAGTTATCAGCTCCTGGGAAGTACTGAACAACGAAGGGTACACTGTCAGTTGCAGCACGTGTCTTCTCCTGAGAAAGTCATTACTGTTCTTTGCTGTGGCATGTCGGAACTGGCGGTCGATGAGTTGAGCATCGTACCCCGTTCTTGTGAGGGCATCCTTGAGTATTTCCTAGTGTCCGTCACGTTCCTCCTCATCTGAGCAGATCTGGTGTATGCGTAATGCTTGTTCATAGGGGACGGCTGTTTTAATATGATTTGGGTGGAGGCTGGGGAAGTATAGCATTGTGAGATTGTCTGTGGGTTTGTGGTAGAGTGTGGCGCTGAAGTGTCCATCCTTGATGGAGGTGCATGTGTCCAAGAATGAGACAGATAGTCGAGAGTAAGTCCATGATTGTTTTGATGGTGGGATGAAACTTGTTGATGTCATTGTGTGGTTTTATCAGTGATTCCTCGTCATGGTCCAGAGGAAGAAAATGTCAATGTACCTGGCGTACAATGTTGGTTGGAAGTCCTGCATAGAGAAGAAGTCTTGTTCAAACCTGTGCATAAAAATGTTGGCATATTGGGGTGCAAATTTGGTCCCCTTGGCTGTTCCATGTGTCTAGATGAACAACTGCTTGTCAAAGGTGAAGACTTTGCGATCGAGGATAAAGCGGATGAGTTGTAGGATGGTGTTTGGAGATTGGCAGTTGTTAGTGTTGAGTACTGAGGCTGTTGCCGCGATGCCATCATTGTGGGGGAAGCTGCTGTAGAGTGCTGAAATGTCCATTGTGACGAGGTGTGTTCCCGGTTCGACTGGTCCGTGGGTGCTGTGTTTCTGTAAGAAATCCGTAGTATCGTGACAGAAGCTGGAGATCCCCTGTACAATAGGGTTCAACTAAGAAGGTAACATCTTGTCTAAATGGGCCCACCCGTAAATTTACCAGGGATTCTTGGTAGGCCCGTGTTCCCCTGACTTCCCTAATCCATTTGTTCACGCTCCATTTCATACATCCCTTCTTTTTCCCTTTTAAACTCGGGACAATCCCTTTTGAAGTGTCCCAGTTTCCCGCAATGGTAACATCCGGCCATCTGAGGCCACTCAATTCCATAAGATCCTCCTTTCTCACTTCTGCCCCGTCTCGCTTCTCTCCCTCTCCAACTTTTCTTCGACGTTCCTCTTTCCACCCCACAACCTCCCTCCCCCATTCCGGTGGACTTACAAGCTTCCCGTACGGCTGCCACCATCATTTTTGTCTTATGTTTCTCCCTTATTACATCCCTCTGAACGTACACCTTCTGTGCTTCCCGTAATAATTCTGCAACATCTTTTTCAGCCCAATCCTCCACTTTCTGTAATTTCTTCTGAATGTCAGGGCATGACTTAGTCACAAAGTGCACCTTAAGCATGCCCTTGCCTATTTCCCCATCGGGGTCTAAACCTGAATACTTTCGCATGGACTCCCGCAAACGGTCTAAAAACTCACTCAGGGATTCATCCTTTTTCTGTCCAACTTCGAATGCTTTCGCTAAATTCCGCTGTTTGGGCACGCAGGTTTGGATCCCCCTGATTATAAGGCTTCTGAGATCTGTCATATTGGCCCGTCCCCCCGCGTCGTTATGATCCCACCGGAGGTCCTCTAAGGGGTACTTCTGCTCTCCACGCTGAGGGCCGTCCTGATGCTCCCTATCCCAAATGGCCATTGCACTATTCCGGATCATAACAATTTCATCGTAATTAAATAGTATTCTCATCATGGCCTGCAGTTCAGCCCATGTGTATATACTGGGCCCCAGAAATTGGTCCAGTTGTATTCCCACACTGATGGGGTCGTCCAGTAGACGGGGTAGTTCGTTACGGAGTTGCCGGATATCCCCAGAATTTAAAGGTTGTACTACGAACCCAGTCCGTTCGTTCCCAAACGGCACCTCTCGTAAGGGGTTCAGCTGTTCAATATTGTCACTCCTCCCAGCTCTCAATTCCTCTTCTCGACCTTTCCGCATCTCGAGTCGGACTGATTTCCTAGTGCCTGGGGTGGGTTCTGCGCCCCCTCCTGTGCCCCCCCCCCCCAACAGTCCCTGCCTCACTGGTCGTAGCCTGCTGGGAATCGGATTTATCCGTCGCAGGAGGGAGGTCCGCGCTGGATGCCTGGTCGTGCGCCTGGTCGTGAGCCTGGTCGTGCGCCTGGTCGTGCGCGGGTGGCATATACGGGGGCGGGGCAGACGGTGGCAAACCGTCGGTGAGGATGTCCCAAGACCTCTGGGGCTTCCTCGGGTCTGTTTGGGGAATCAGAGGATAGAGATGCGTGGGATTCTCGCCGTCGCCCGCCAACCAGGCGGCGGCATATTTGCTCTCTTCTGGGTTAAACAGTTGTTTTCTGTTCACATATACATTTAGGATTTGACACACCCAGTCTTCATCAGACCCATACTCGGGCCAAACAACGGAGGGGGAGCGGATAGGTTCTTTGGTCCATATAAAACAATAATATTTTATCATGGTCTCTTTCTTTAAGTCCTTTGTTCTACTATTGTCCGTCCATAGACTTAACTTCCGACCTAGTGGACTATTGGGGGGTATTTCTTTCCCATTTGCAGTCTTCCCTGACTTCTCCTTAGTAAATCTAGAAGTCTGATTTCCCATGGTCTATCTTCGGTCCTGGTCTTAAACGCCTAAAGCGTTTTCACAGATGACCGTCAAAACCACGTGGCCAACAAGGAAGAACAAAAAAAACTCTCTTACCTTGATCCGTGCACGGAGTTGTCTGGCCTTTTTAAATGTGTGTACCCCCGTGTATAGTCACTAACCGGTCGTCCCAACACTCGTCCGTGTGTTCCTTTTCCAGGATTCAAAATTATTTTTAAATGAGCCGGGTCACATCCTCTCTTGGCCGACGGCCAAGCTGATCAGTGAGAAGTATAAATATATACTAGACGCGTCTTTGTTGTGATCAGGCTTGATCCGTGAGCCGAAGAGACTTCCCCCCCCCCCCGGCAGTAATTATTTCATCCCGGAGGAGCCCCCAATTGTGCGAGATATGCGGCTGTCCGGTCCCATCTCTGGCACTTTTATTTCCCTTCCCAGGAACAAAGACACGGAGGAGTCTGTCCAAAACTTTTTCATTCAACTTTGCAAAGTCGGGTGCAGTTTCCCGTAGGTACACACACATGCATAATAATCTCCACACATTATATACACGTATATGTGGGCTGGGTCTCCTACTGCTGTCTTGACCAATGAGTGCTAGGGTTCCCCACTGTTTTCCTTATTTGGGTTCTGCTGCCTGCGATTATTTTGTTACTCACTTGGCCAATCATTGTTCGAGCTCCCCGTTCTTTCCTTATATGGATGATGTTGTACAACTGTGGTTAAGGGCGGTCTCTCAACCATCGAGGAAAGCTGTTACAATTGTTTCATTCATAAAAACATGGGGGAGGTCCGGCAACAGTTTCGAGTGTCTGCTTGTGATTACTATAAGGTAGAAAAGACTAAAATGCAGCTAACCGTTTAAAAATTACACTACCCCCTACAAAACTCCACACACTTAGTCGCCTGAGGCGGGAAATGAACCTGGGTCTCTGGCGCTATGAGGCAGCAGTGCTAACCACTGTGCCACCGTGGCGCCCACTAGGTGTAAGAGAGAGATAGGGGTGAGAGAGAGAATGGGTGAAAGAGAGCGAGGGCCTGAGAGAGAGGGGGTCAGAGAGAGAGAGGGTGAGAGAAAGAGAGGGGCTTAGTGAAAGAGAGGGCCTGAGAGAGAAGGGGTGAAAGAGAAGGGGTTAGAGAGACAGGTGTAAGAGACAGAGAGGGGTGAGGGAGAGACAAAGGTGAGATAGAGAGATGGGGTGCGAGAGAGAGAGAGGGGTGAGAGAGAGGCGGGTTGAGAGAGAGGGGTGAGAGAGAGAGGGTGAGAGAGAGAATGGGTGAGAGAGATGGAGGGCGGAGAGAGGGGGGTGAGTGAGAATGGGTCAGAGAGAATGGGTGAGAGAGAGAGGGGATGAGAGAGAGGGGAGAGAGAGGAGGGTGAGAGAGAGTGTGTGTGAGAGAGTGAGGGGGTAGAGCGAGAGAGAGATTGTGAGAGAGGGTGTGAGAGAGAGGGGAGAAATGAGAGAGAGAGCAGGATGAGAGAGGGTGGGAGAGAGAGAGGGTTTTGAGAGAGGGGGTTGAGAGAGAGGGGGTGTGAGAGAGAGGGGAGAGAGAGAGGAGGGTGAGAGAGGATGTGTGATAGAGAGAGAGTGAGGGGGTGAGAGCGAGAGAGATTGTGAGAGAGAGAGGGTGTGAGAGAGAGGGAGAGATGAGAGAGAGAGCGGGGTGAGACAGAGAGGGGGTTGAGAGAGTAACAGTGAGAGGGTGAGAGAGTGAGGGGGTGAGAGAAAGAGGGGTTGAGCGAGATGGTCTGAGAGAGAGAGAGAAGGTTGACAGAAACGGGGGGTGAGAAAGAGCGGGGTGAGAGAGTGAGGGGTGAGAGAGAAAGGGGGCTGAGAGACAGAGGGGTTGAGGAGAGAGGCAGAGAGAGAGAGAGAGGGATGACAGAGAGGGGTAAGACAGAGGGGTGAAAGAGAGGAGATGAGAGAGAGGGGGTGAGAGAGACGGTTTAGAGAGAGAGGGTGAGGGGAAGAGAAGGGGAGAGAGGGGGAGTGGGGAGAGGGGGAAAGGTGTCAGAGAGAGAGTGAGAGAGATAGAGGTGAGAGAGCTGGGGATGAGAGAGTTAGAGGGGGTGAGGGGGGCGAGGTGAGAGTTGGAAGGGTGAGAGACGGGTGAGAGAGAGACGGGTGAGAGAGAGGGGTGAGAGGGAGGGGTGAGAGAAAGGGGGGATGAGAGAGGGGATGAGAGACAGGGGGTGAGAGAGAGAGAGTGAGGGGGTGACAGAGAGAGAGTATGTGAGAGAGGGGAGAGATGAGAGAGAGAGTGGGGTGAGAGAGAGTGTGGTGTGAGAGAGAAAGGGGGCTGCGAGAGGGAGGGGAGTGAGAAAGTGAGAGACAGTGAGAGGGTGAGAGAGAGGGTGTGAGAGAGGGGAAAGAGAGAGAGAATGGTGGCGAAAGAAAGAAGGGATGAGAGAGAGGGGTGAGAGAGAGGGAGAGAGATGTAGAGAGAAGGGGAGAGAGGGGGCGTGGGAAAGGGCGGAGAGGTGTCAGAGGGAAGGGTGGAAGAGTTCGAGGTCAGAGAGAGGGGGGCGAGAGAGTTGGAGGGATGATGGAGGGTTAGAGGGGTGAGAGAGAGAGTGGCGAGAGAGAGCGGGGAGGTGAGAGAGGAGGGGTGAAAGAGAGAGAGGTGAGAGACAGAATGGATGAGAGAGAGGTGTAAGAGAGAGAGAGGGTGAGAGAGAGAGAGGGAGTGAGAGAGAGAGGTGCAAGAGACGAGATGAGAGAGGGGGGTGAGAGAGACAGGGTGAGAGAGGGAAGAGAGAAGGGGAGAGAGGGGGAATGGGGAGAGGGCGGAGAGGTGTCAGAGAGAAGGGGTGAGAGACATAGAGGTGAGAGAGTTAGAGAGATGAGAGAGTTAGAGGAGTGAGAGAGAGAGGGGGCGAGGTGAGAGATAGAGGGGTGAGAGAGAGACGGGTGAGAGAGAGAGACAGGTGAGAGAGAGGGGTGAGAGAGGGGTGAGAGAAAAGGGGGTTGAGAGAGTGGATGGGAGAGAGAGGAGTGAGAGAGAGAGGGGCTGACAGAGAGAGTGTCAGAGAAAGAGTGTGAGAGCGCGGGGAAGAGATGAGAGAGAGAGAGAGAGAGCGGGGTGAGAGAGAGAGTGGTGTGAGAGAGAAAGGTGGCTGAGAGAGGAGGGTAAGAGAGAGGGGTGGTGAGAGAAAGAATGGATGAGAGAGAGGGGGTGAGAGAGGGAAAGAGAGAGAGAGGGAGAGAGAGGGAGAGAGGATGGGAGTGGGGAAAGGGCGGAGAGGTGTCAGAGAGAGGGGGTGAGAGAGTTAGAGGTCAGAGAGAGAGGGGGCGAGAGAATTAGAGAGATGAGGGAGGGTTAGAGGGGTGAGAGAGAGGGGTGAGAGAGAGGAGAGGTGAGAGAGAGAGGTGTAAGAGAGAGAGAGGAGTGAGAGAGAGAATGGGTGAGAGAGATAGAGAGCCTGAGAGAGAGACGTGAGAGAGAGAGAGAGAGGCTGAGAGAGAGGGGGTGATAGAGAAAGGGTGAGAGAGAGGTGTAAGAGAGAGAGGCGTGTGTGAGAGAGGGGCTTGAGAGAGAGGGGGAGAGAGAGGGGGTGGTGAGAGAGGAGGTTGAGAGAGAGGGCGTTTGAGAGAGTTGGGGGTGTTGAGAGGGGGTGAGAGAGAGGTGGTGTTAGAGAGACAGAGGGTGAGAGAGTGGGTGTGGGGGGGTGTGAGAGACAGGGGGCTGAGAGAGAGGGCTGAGAGAGAGGGGATGACAGGTAGAGCGGGATGAGAGGGAGAGGGTCTGAGAAAGAATAGAATGGTGAGAGAGTGGCCGTGAGAGAGAGAGAGGTGAGAAAGAGGGGAGTGTAAGAGTAAGGGGCGTGAGAGGTGAGAGTGGGTAGTGAGAGAGAGGGCTAAGAGAGAGGCGGGTGTGAGAGGGAGGTGTGAGAGAGACGGAGTTGAGAGAGAGGGATGAGAGAGAGTGGTGAGAGAGAGAGGTGAGAAGGGAGGGGTGAGAGAGAGAGGGGCTGTGAGAGAGAGGGGGTAAGAGAAAGAGAGGCACCGAGAGAGTGTGCCTGAGAGAGAGGGGGAAGAGAGAATGGGTGAGAGAGAGAAGGTGAGAGAGAGACAGGTGCGAGAGAGAGAGAGGTTGGTGTGAGAGAGAGGGGGGTGCGAGAGAGGGGGGGTGAAAGAGAGGGGTGAGAGAGGGGGGAGAGAGAGGGGGTGAAAGAGAGAGGTGAGAGGGAGGGAGAGAGAGGGGGAGAGATGAGAGAGTGGGGAGAAGGGGTGAGAGGGTGTGAGAGAGTGATGGGGTGAGAGCGAGGGGTGAGAGCGCGAGGGGTGAGAGAGAGAGAGGTGAGGGAGAGAGGTGTGGGAGATAGAGGGGGGTGTGAGTGAGAGAGGGGGTATGAGAGAGAGGTGTGTGAGAGAGAGGGGTTGAGAGAGAGAGGGTGAGAGAGCGGTGTGAGAGAGATAGTGGGGTAAGAGACAGTGGGGTGTGAGAGCGCGAAGGAGAGGGGAAGAGAGTGGTGTGTGTGAGAGAGGGGGTTGAGACAGAGGGGATGAGAGAGAGGGTGTGAGAGAGAGGGATAAGAAAGAGAAAGCGGAGAGAGAGAGACGGGAAAGAGAGAGATGGTGAGTGTGTGTGTGAGAGAGAGTGGGATGAGAGAGGAAGGGGCCGAGATAGAGAGGGGTGACAGAGAGGGGGTGGGAGAGAGAGAGGGGTGAGAGAGAGCGGGGGTGAAAGAAAGGGGGGTGAGAGAGGGGGAGAGAGAGTGTGGGGAGAGGGCAGAGACGAGTCAGAGGGAGGGAGTGAGAGTGTTAGAGGTCAAAGAGAGAGGGAGGGGGTGAGAGAGAGAGAGGGGCTGTGAGAGAGATCAGGGTGGGAGAGACTGGGAAGAGAGAGAGGCGCTGAAAGAGAGAGGGGCTGTGAAAGAGAGGGTGAGGAAGAAGGAGTCAGCGAGAGAGCTAGGGAGAGAGAGGTCAGAGGGAGAGGGGTGTGTGAGAGAGGGGTGTGATTGAGACAGGGGGGTGAGAGAGATGGGTGAGAGAGAAGTGGGAGAGAGAAGGGGTGAGAGAGAGAGGAGTGTAAGAGTGAGTGGGGTGAGAGTGGGGTGTGAGCGAGAGGGCTGAGAGAGAGGCGGGTGTGAGAGAGAAGGGTAAGGGAGAGGGCATGGGGGTGTGAGAGACGGGGATGAGAGAGAGAGGGTGAGAGAGAAAGAGAGTTGTGAGAGTGAGAGTGTGTAAGAGAGTGAGAGGGCTGAGAGAGAGGTTGCGAGAGAGTGAGAGAGAGTGAGGGGGTGAGAGAGAGGGAAGAGAGAGAGGAGATGACAGGTAGAACGAGTTGAGAGAGAGACACAGGGTCTGAGAAAGAGATAGCGTGGTAAGAGAGAGCGGGCGTGAGAGAGAGAGGGTGAGAGAGAGAAGGGGTGAGAAAGAGGGGACTGTAAGAATGAGAGGCTTGAGAGTAGGGTGTGAGAGAGAGAGTTGAGAGAGAGAAGGGGTGAGAGAGAGGGGAGTGTAAGAGTGAGGGGTGAGAGTGGGGTGTGAGAGAGAGGGCTGAGAGAGAGGCGGGTGTGAGAGAGAAAGGTTTGAGAGAAAGAGGTATGAGAGAGAGGGGCTGCGAAAGAGAGGGGACAGAGAAGTGGTGAGAGAGGGAGGAGCTGAGAGATAGAGCGGGTCTGAGAGCGAGGGGGTGAGAGAGAGGGGGGTGAGAGAGAGGGTAAGAGAGAGAGGTGTGTGAGAGAAAGAGTGATCAGAGACAGAGGGGTGAGAGAGAGGTGTGTGAGTGAGAGGGGGTAAGAGACAGACGGTTGAGAGAGGGAGGAGTGAGAGAGAATGGGTGAGAGAGAAGGGGGCGAGAGAGAGCGCGGTAAGAGAGAGTGTGGTTAGAGAGAGAGGGCTGACAGAGAGGGTGAGAGAAAGGGAGGAATGAGGGAAAGGGAGTGAGAGAGAAGTGGGGAGAAAGAGAGTGAGAGAGAGGGGTAAGAGAGAGGGAGGTGAGAGAAAGAGGGGTGAGAAAGAGGGGCTGTGAGAGAGAGGGGCGGCAAAAGTGAGGGTGAGGGAGAAGGGGTGAGAGAGAGAGAGGTTGAGAGAGAGAGGTGAGAGAGAGAGACGAGTAAGAGAGGGAGAGATCGGCGTGGAAGAGAGCGCGGGTGAGAAAGAGACATGGGGTGAAAGAGAGAGACAGGCTGAGAGTGAGAGGGTGAGAGAGGGTGTGAGAGAGAGGGTATGAGACAGATGGGATGAGAGAGAGGGTAAGAGAGAGAGAGGTGAGCGAGAGGGATGGGAGAGATAGAGCGAGCGGTGCGGGGGTGTGAGAGGGAGGGGATGAGAGAGAGGGGTTGAGAGAGAGGGTGAGAGAGACAAGAGTGAGAGAGAGAGGGGTGAAAGAGAGGGGATGAGAGAGAGAGGTGTAAGACAGAGAGGGGTGAGTGAGGAAGGGGCTGAGAGAGAAGGGGTGACAGAGATGGGGTGAGACAGGGAAAGGTAAGAGACAGAGGGGTATGAGAGAGCGAGGGTGAGAGAAAGGAAGGGTGTGTGAGAGAGGGGTGTGTGTGAGAGAGGGAGTGTTAGAGAGAGAGAGCCTGAGAGAGAAGGGGTGAGAGAGAGAGAGGATGAGAGAGAGAGGTGTGAGAGAGAGGGGCGTGACAGAGAGAGGGGGTGAGAGAGAAAGGGGTGAGAGAGAGGGGAGAGAGAGGGGATGAGAGATAGAGCGGGGTGAGAGTGAGAGAGGGTGTGACAGTGAAAGGGCGTGGGGAGAGAGAGACGGTGAGAGAGAAGGTGTGAGAGAGGAGGGGTTAAAGATTGAAATGTGAGAGAGAGAGGGGCTGAGAGAAAGAGAATGCCTGAGAGACAGGGGGTGAGAGGGGGGTGAGAGAGAAGGTGTGTGAGAGAGAGGTGTGCGAGAGAGAGACGGTTAAGAGAGACAAAGGGTGTGTGTGAGAGAGAGAGGTGAGAGTGAGGGGAGTGAGAGAGAGGTGTTGAGAGAGAGAGGGGTGAGTGAGAGGGGGTGAAAAAGAGAGGTGGTGAACGTGAGAGGGGGTGAGAGAGAGAGGGGTGAGAGACAGGGGAGTGTGAAAGTGAGGGGGGTGAGAGAGGGGTGTGAGAGAGAGAGTTGAGAGAGGGGGGCATGTAGAGAGAGGGGTGAGAGACGGGGGTGAGAGAGCAAGAGGGATGAGAGAGAGGCGTGAGACAGCGAGAGGGATGAGTGAGAGAGAGGGTTAAGAGAGAGAGGGTTGAGAGTGAGGGGGTGAGGGAGAGGGCGTCGGAGAGAATGGGTGAGACAGAGAGTTGCGTGAGAGAGAGAGGATAAGAGAGAGAAAGGAGTGAGAGAGGGGGTGATAGAGAGAGAGGTGTGAGAGAGAAGGGGGGTGAGAGAGAGGGGTGAAAGAGAGAAGGGGTGAGAGAGAGAGGTGTGAGAGAGGGGTGTGAGAGAGAGAGCTGAGAGAGAGAAGGCGTGAGAGAGAGTAAGGTGAGAGAGGGGGGAGTGCAAGGGTGAGAGGGGTGAGATTGGGGTGTGAGAGAGAAGGCTGAGAGAGAGGGTTGAGAGAAAGAGGTGCGAGAGAGTCAGAGGGGCAGCGAAAGAGAGGGTGAGAGAGAAGGAGTGAGAGAGAGGGGCATGTGAGAGAGTGGTGAGAGAGAGGGAGGAGCTGAGAGATAGAGCGGGCCTGAGAGAGGGGGTGAGAGAGGGGGTGAGAGAGAGAGGGTGAGAGAGAGAGAGGTGTGTGAGAGAGTGGGGGGCTGCGAAAATTGTTGAGAGGGAAGGGGTGAGAGAGAGGGGCGTGTGTGTGAGAGAGAGAGGTGAAAGGGGAGTGTGAGAGTGAGAGGGGTGAGAGAGAGGCGGGTGTGAGAGAGAGGGTTGAGAGAAAGAGGTGTGTGAGAGAGAGGGCCTGCGAAAGAGAGGGTGAGAGGGAAGGGGTGAGAGAGAGGGGGTGAGAGAGAAGGGGTGAGAGAGAAGGTGTGAGAGAAAGATGTTGAGAGAGAGGTGTGTGAGAGAGAGATGGGTAAGAGAGACAAGGGTGTGTGTGGGAGAGGTGAGAGAGAGAGGGGTGCGAGAGAGAGGGGTGAGGGAGAAAGAGGGGTGAGGGACAGAGTGAATGTGAGAGAGATCGGGGTGGAAGAGAGAGCGGATGAGAAAGAGACAGGGGGTGATAGAGAGAGACAGGCTGAGAGAGAGAGGGTGAGAGAGAGGGGGTGAGCGAGAGGGGGTGAGAGAGAGGGGTAAGAGTGAGAGAGGGTGATAGAGAGATGGGTAAGAAAGAGAGAGAGGTGAGAGAGAGGACTGAGAGAGTAAGGGGCTAGAGAGAAAGAGGGGTGACAGAGAGGGGGTGTGAGAAAGAGGGAATGAGAGAGGGGTAAGACAGAGAGGGTGATGAGAGAAAGGTGGTGTGAGAGAGAAGGGGGGTGAGAGAGAGGGGGTGAGAGAGAGGGGAGTGTGAGAGTGAGAGAAGAGAGAGGGGGTGAGAAAGAGGGTTGAGAGAGAGTGGGATGTGAGAGAGAGGTGTGAGAGAGATGGGGGTGAGAGAGCGAGAGGGATGAGAGAGGCGTGAGAGAGAGGGGTAAGAGAGAGGGTCTGAGAGAGAGGGGGTGAGAGAGAATGGGTGAGAGAAAAGGTGAGAGAGAGAAGGGGGTGAGAGACAGAGGAGTAAGAGAGAGAGGGGTGAGAGAGAGGGGGGCTGACAGAAAGAGAGGGCATGAGGGACAGGAGGTGAGAGAGGGGATGATAGAGAAGGGGTGAGAGAGACGAGTGAGAGAGAGGCGTGCGAGAGAGAGAGGTGTGTGTGTGTGAGAGAGGGATAAGAGACAGAGGGATGAGAGAGTGGGTGAGAGAGAGAGAGAGGGCTGTGAGAGAGAGGTGTGTGTGAGAGAGGGGGGGTGTGAGAGAAAGGGGGGTGTGAGAGAGGGGGGATAAGAGAGAGAGGGGTGAGAGAGAGAGGACCTGAGAGAATGGGTGTGAGAGAGAATGGGTGTGAGAGAGAGGTGTGAGAGCAGGGAGAGAGCAGGGAGAGAGAGACAGGTGTTAGAGAGAAAGTGTGAGAGAGAGGGTTGAGAGATAGAGAGGTGAGAGAGAGAGATGGCTGAGAGAAAGAGAGGGCCTGAGAGAGGGATGTGAGAGAGGGGGTGAGAGACAAGGGGTGAGAGAGAGAGAGGGTGAGAGAGCGAGGATGAGAAAGAGGTGTGTGTGAGAGAGAGACGGGTAAGAGACAGAGGGGTGAGAGAGAGGGGTGTGTGAGAGAGAGGAGAATGAGAGAGAGAGGGAGGAGAGAGAGGGGGGATGAGAGAGAGAAGGGTCAGTAAGAGAGTAGTGAGAGAGAGAGTTGTGAGAGAGAGGGATAAGAGCGAGAGGGGTGTGAGAGAGTGAGAGGTGAGAGAGGGGGGCTGAGAGAGAGAGGGGCTGTGAGAGAGATCAGGGCGGGAGAGACTGGGAAGAGAGAGAGGGACTGAGAGAGAGAGTGGGTGCGGAAGAGAGGGTGAGGGAGAAGAGGTGAGAGAGAGGTTGAGAGAGAGAGAGGTATATGAGAGAGACAGACGGTTAAAAGAGAGAGGGGAGTGTGAGTGAGAGAGGGCTGAGGGAGAGAGAGGGTTGAGGGAGAGAGAGGGATGAGGAAGAGAGAGCGGTGTGCGAGAGTTCGGGGTGGAAGAGAGAGCTGGTGAGAAAGAGAAGGGGGTGAGAGAGAAAGAGAGACAGGCTGAGAGAAAGGGTGAGGGAGAGGGGGTGAGAGAGAGAGGGTGAGGGATCGGGGTAAGAGAGTGAGGGTTAGTTGGAGAGACGGGTAAGAGAGCGCGAGGGATGAGAGAGAGAGTGAGGGGTGAGAGAGGAAGGGGTTGAGAGAGTAGTGACAGAGAGTGGGTCTGAGAGAGAGGGGTGAGAGAGAGGGGGTGAAAGAGAGGGAATGAGAGAGAGAGGGGTGAGAGAAGGGGGAGGGAGAGGGAGCTGAGAGAATGGGGTGAGAGAGCAGGGGTAAGAGATGGGTGTGAGAGGGGGGGAAGAGAGACGGGGTAGTGGCGGAGAGGTGTCAGAGAGAGGGGGTGAGAGAGTTAGAGGGATGAGAGAGTTAGAGGAGTGAGAGAGAGAGAGGAGGTGAGAGAGAGGGGTGGTGAGAGAGGGATGTGGTGAGAGTAAGAGGGGTAAGAGAGAGGGGTGAAGAGAGAGGGGTGAGGGGGTGAGAGAGGTGAGTAAGAGAATGGGGAGAGATAGGCGGGGAGAGAGGGTGAGTGAGTTAGAGTGGTGAGAGGGGAAGAGAGAGGTGGTGAGAGGGTGCTGAAAGAGGGTGAGAGAGTTAGAGTGGTGAGAGAGGGAGAGGGGAAGGAGAGAGAGAGGGGTGTGAGAGAGAGAGATAAAGAGGGATGAGAGATAGGGAGGTTGAGAGAAAGGGGGTGAGAGAGAGGGGATGGGAGAGGAGGGTGGGAGAGTGTGGGTTAGAGAGGGAGGGGTGAGAGGGGTGAAAGAGGGGAGGTGATGGGGGGGTGAGAGGGGTGTGAGGGGGTGAGAGGGGGTGAGAGATGGAGTGTGAGGGGTGATGTGAGAGAGAGGAGGTGAGATAGAGGGGTTTGGGGATGTGAGAGAGGGGATGTAATGGGGTGAGAGAGAGGGATGTGAAGAGAAAGGGTGGTGAGAGAGATAGAGAGAGTGAGAGAGAGCGGGGAGAGAGAGAGGGGGTGACAGAGAGAGGGGTTCAGAGAGAGAAGGGTGAGAGAGAGGGGGTGAAAGAGAAAGGTGGCTGAGAGAGAAGGGGTGAGAGAGATAGAGAGTGGGGAGAGCGAGAGGGGGTGAGAGACAGACCGGGGTGGGAGAGAAAGTGAGAGGGTGAGAGAGAGGGTGTGAGAGAGGGGAGAGAGCAGGGTGGGATTGAGAGGGGTATGAGCGAGAGGGAATGAGAGAGAAAGGGGGCTGAGAGAGAAGGGGCTGAGAGAGAAAGGAGTCTGAGAGAGAGAAGGGCTGAGAGAGAGAGGGGGTGAGAGAGCGAGGGGGTGAGAGAGAGAGAGGAGTGTGTGTGTGTGTGTGAGAGAGAAAGCGGGTGAGAGAGCGAGGTGGTGAGAGAGAAGGGGTGTGAGGGGGTTTTGAGAGAGAGGGGGAAAGAGAGAGGGGGAAAGAGAGAGGGGAAGAGACGGGGAGGGGAGAGTGAGGGGGAGAGAGATTGTGGGGAGGGGGAGAGGGGGGAGAATTCGAGGGGGGAAAGAGAGAGGGGTCAGACAGAGGGGAGGTGAGAGTGTGGGGAGGTGAAAGATGGGGTCGTGAGAGAGGGTGGTGTAAAAGGGGGTGAGAGAGAGAGATGTGGGGGAAGAGAGAGGGTGGGTGAGAGAGGTGGGCTGAGGGGGGGTGAGAGATGGCGAGAGAGAGGGGATGCTGAGAGGGGGTGTGAGAGAGAGGGTGTTGAGAGACAGGGGAGTGAGAGAGGGGGATGAGAGAGGGTGGGTGAGAGTGAGAAAGGGGTGAGAGGGGGTGTGAGCGAGTTGGGGTTGAGAGTGGGGGGTGAGAGAGGGTGTGAGAGAGAGTTGGGGAGTGAGAGAGGGGGTTAAGAGTGAGGGGTTGTTAGAGAGAGAGGGGTGAGAGTGAGAGTGTAGGGGTGAGAGACAGGAGGCAGAGAGAGAGGGGGTTGAGGGAGAAAGAGAGTGGTAAGAGTGGGAGGGGATAAGAGAGTGAGAGGCCTAAAAGAGAGAGATGTGAGAGAGTGAGAGAGAGTGTGGGTGACAGGGAGGGAATGACAGATTGAGCGGGGTGAGAGAGAGAGAGAGAGAGAGAGAAGAAAGAGAGCATGATATAGAGCGGGGTGAGAGAGAGAGGGGGGGTGAGAGAGACAGAGGGGTGAGAGAGAGAGAGACAGGGGTGAAAATGAAAGGGGGTGAGAGAGAGGGGTGACAGAGAGGGGTGTGAGAGAGAGGGGGTCAGAGAGAGAGGGGGTGAGAGATGGAGGGGGTGAGAGAGTGAGAGGTTGAGAGACGGGGTGAGAGAGGGGTGTGAGAGAACGGGGGTGTGAGAGTGAGGGGGTGAGAGAGATGGGCGTGAGAGGGAGAGAGGGAGAGAGAGTGTGAGGGGTGAGTGAGAGAGGGGTGAGGGGGTTGAGGGAGGGAGGGGGTGAGAGAAAGAGGGGTGTGAGAGAGAGGGGTGTGAGAGAGAGGCGTGTGAGAGAGAGGGGTGTGAGAGAGAGGGGAGTAAAAGAGAGAGGTGTGAGAGAGAGAGGGGTGAGAGAGAGAGAGGGCCTGAGAGATAGGGGATGACAGAGTAGGTGAGAGAGACAGGGTGAGCGAGAAAGGGTGAGAGAGAGAGGGAGTGATTGAGAGAGAGATGGGTGAGAGAGTGGGGTGAGAGGGAGGGGCTGCGAAAGAGAGGGTGAGAGAGAAGGGGTGAGAGAGAGAGGTTGAGAGAGAGGTTGAGAGAGAGGTGTGAGAGAGAGAGGGGTGAGAGATAGGGGTGAGAGAGAGAGGTGAGAGAGAGAGGAGTGAAAGAGAGGGGTGATGGATAGAGACTGGTGGGGAAGAGGGGGTGACAGAGAGGGGTAAGAGAGAGAGAGGGGTGAGAGAGAGAGAGAGACGGGTAAGAGAAAGAGAGGAGGGAGAGAGCGCGTGAGAAAGAGATAGGGGATGAGAGAGAGAGAGAAGCAGACTGAGAGATAGAGAGATAGAGAGGGTGAGAGAGGAAGTGAGAGAGAAGGGACGAGAGAGAGGCGGTGAGAGAGAGGGGTAAGAGAGAGAGAGGAGTGAGAGAGCGAGAGAGACGGGAAAGAGAGAGAGGGGTGAGAGAGAGAGAGGTGTGAGACAGGGGTCTGAGAGAGAGAGAGGAGTGAGAGATAAAAAGAGTGGTGAGAGTGGGACGGGGTAAGAGAGTGAGAGGCCTAAGAGAGAGAGATATGAGAGCGTGAGAGAGAGTGAGGGGGTGAGAGAGAGGGGAGACAGGGAGGGAATGACAGAGCGGGGTGAGAGAAAGAGGGGATGAGAGAGTGAGAGAGGGGGAGGTGGTGAGAGAAACGGGTTGAGAGAGGGTGGGTGAGAGTGAGAGAGGAGTGAGAGAGAGGGGGTGAGAGAGGGGTGTGAGAGAGAGGGGGATAAGAGAGAGAGAGGGGTGAGAGAGAGAGAGAGAGGGATGAGAGAGAGAGAGGCCTGAGAGACAGGGGATGACAGAGGGGGTGAGAGAGACAGGGTGAGAGAGAGAGTGTGAGAGAGAGAGAGGTGTGAGAGAGAGAGGGATAAGAGACAGAGGAGTGAGAGAGAGAGAGGGTGAGAGAGAAAGCGTGTGAGTGAGAGAGAGAGAGGGGTGAGAGAGAGAGGGGTGAGAGAGAGGCGGTGAGAGAGAGGGGTGTGAGAGAGAGGGGCTGCGAAACAGAGGGTGAGAGAGATGGGGTGAGAGAGAGAGTTTGAGAGAGAGGTGTGTAAGAGAGAGAGGGGTGAGAGAGAGGGGTGAGAGAGAGGAGTGAAAGAGAGGGGTGATGGAGAGTGTGGTGAGGGAGAGCGGGTGAGAGAAAGGGTTAATAAAAAGAGGGGTGAGAGAGAGAGACGGGTAAGAGAAGGAGACGAGTGAGCGAGAGAGCGCGGGTGAGAAGAGACATGGGTGTGAGAGAGAGAGACAGACTGAGAGAGAGAGCTAGATAGGGTGAGAGAGGGGGGTGAGAGAGAAGGGATGAGAGAGAGGCGATGAGAGAGAAGGGTACGAGAGAGAGGAGTGAGAGAGCGAGAGAGACGGGAAAGAGAGAGAGAGGTGAGAGAGAGAGAGAGGTGAGAAAAAGGGGCTGAGAGAGAGAGGGTTGAGAGAGAAAAAGAGTGGTGAGAGTGGGAGGGGTAAGAGAGTGAGAGGCCTAAGAGAGAGAGGTGTGAGAGAGTGAGAGAGAGTGAGGGGGTGAGAGAGAGGGGAGAGAGGGAGGGAATGACAGATAGAGCGTTGTGAGAGAAAGATGGGGTGAGAGAGAGAGAGAGTGGGGAGGTGGTGATAGAGAGAGGGTGAGAGAGAGGGGAGAGAGAGGGCATGACATAGAGCGGGGTGAGAGAGAGAGGGGGTGAGAGAGAGAGAGAGACAGGGGTGAGAATGAGAGGGGGTGAGAGAGGGGTGAGAGAGAGAGGGGGTGAGAGAGAGAGGGGGTCAGAGAGTGAGGGTGTGAGAGAGGGAGGGGGTGAGAGAGGGAGGGGGTTTTGAGAGTGAGGGGTTGAGAGACGGGGGTGAGAGAGGGGTGTGAGAGAACGGGGGTGTGAGAGTGAGGGGGTGAGAGAGACGGGCATGAGAAGGAGAGAGGGAGAGAGAGAGAGAGAGTGGTGAGAGAGAGAGGGGGCTGAGGCAGGGAGTGGGGTGAGAGAGAGGGGTGTGTGAGAGAGAGGGGAGTAAGAGAGAGAGAGAAGGGTGAGAGACCGAGGGGTGAGAGAGAGGGCCTGAGAGAGAGGGGGTGAGAGAGAATGGGTGAAGGAGAGGGTGAGAGAGAGAGAGAGAGGGGGATGAAAGTGAGAGGTGTGAGAGAGAGAGATGGTGAGAAGGAGAGAGTGGTGAGAGAAAGAGAGGGCCTGAGAAACAAGGGATGACAGAGGGGGTGAGAGAGACGGGGTGAGAGAGAGAGGGCGAGAGAGAGAGGGATAAGAGACAGAGGAGTGAGAGAGAGAGAGGGTGAGAGAGAGAGTGTGTGAATGAGAGAGAGAGAGGCGAGAGAGACGGGTGAGAGAGAGAGAGGGGCTGCGAAAGAGAGGGTGAGAGAGAAGGGGTGAGAGAGAGAGGGTGAGGGAGAGGTTTGAGACAGAGAGGGATGAGACAGAGGGGTGAGAGAGTGAGAGAGAGGGGTGAAGGAGGGAGAGGGATGTGGGACAGGGGATAAGAGAGAGGGGTAAGAGAGAGAGGGGTGAGAGAGAGACGGGTAAGAGAGAGAGGAGTGCGGGAGATAGAGATAAGGTGAGAAAGAGACAGGGGATGAGAGAGAGAGAAACAGACTGCGAGGGAGATAGAGAGAGAGTGCGAGAGAGGGGGTGAGAGAGAAGGGATGAGAGAGTGGCAGTGAGAGAGAGGGGTAAGAGAGAGAGGAGTGAGAGAGCGAGAGAGACGAGAAAGAGAGAGAGGGATGAGAGACAGGGAGCTGAGAGAGAGAGGGGTGAGAGAGAAAGAGAGTGGTGAGTGTGGGAGGGGAGATGAGAGTGAGAGGCATAAGAGAGAGATGTGTGAGACAGTGAGAGAGAGTGAGGGGGTGAGAGAGAGAGGAGACAGGGAGGGAATGATGGGGCGACCTAGAGTCAGGGGAGGTAGAGTCAGTGTGGATGGAGCTGAGAAATACGAAGGGTAAAAAGTCCTTCTTGGGAGTAGGCCCCCACACAGTAGTCTGGAAGTTGGATGTAAGTTGAATCAGGAGCTGAAATTGACCTGTCGCAAAGATGTTACTACAGTTGTTATGGGGGATTTTAAGATGCAGGTAGGCTTGGAGAATCAGGATTGTATTGGACCTCAAGAAGGAGACTTTGTGGAGTTCCTCAGTTGGATTCTTAGAACAGCTGGTGCTGGAGCCGACCAGGGAGAAGGCAATTCTGGATCTGGTGTTGTGTAACGAACCAGAATTGATCAGGGACCTCGAAGTGAAGAATCCATTGGGAAGTAGTGACCATAATACATTAAACTTCAATCTGCAATTTGAGAGGGAGAGGGTACAGTCGCAAGTAACTGTACTTCTGTTAAATAAAGGGAACTATGGAGCTATGAGGGAGGAGTTGGCCAAAGTCAATGGTGCAATACCTTAGCAGGGATGACCGTGGAGGAAAAATGGCGGATATTTCTGTGTATGATGCAGAAGCTGCAGGATCAGTTCATTCCTAAAAGGAAGAAAGATCCTAGGAGGAGGCATGGATGGCTGTGGCTGACGAGGGAAGTTAAGAAACATATAAAGTTAAAGAGAAAAAGTATAACGTAACAAAGATAAGTGGGAAAACTGAGGACTGGGAAGCTTTTAAAGAGCAACAGAGGAGTACTAAGAAGGAAATACGCAGAGAAAAAATGAGGTACGAAAATAAACTGGTCAATAATATAAAGGAGGATAGTAAAAGCTTTTTTAGGTATCTGCAAGGGAAAAAAAATGTTCGGACTAAAATTGGGTCCTCGAAGACAGAAACAGAGGAATATATTACGGGGAACAAAGAAATGGCAGAAGAATTGAATTGGTACTTCAGATCTGTGGTCACTGGGGAAGACACAAGCAATCTCCCTGAGGTAACAATGGCTGAAGGACCTGAACTTAAGGGGATTTATGAAGGGGAAATCATGCTTGACTAATCTTCTTGAACTTTTTGAGGATGTAACTCTGAAAATGGACGAGTGAGATCCAGTAGATGTAGTGTACCTGGACTTTCAGAAAGCTTCTGATAAAGTCCCACATAGGAGTTAGTGAGCAAAATTAGGGCGCATGGTATTAGGGGCAAAGTACTAGATTGGACTGAAAATTAGTTGGCTGATAGGAAACAAAGGGTAGTGATAAACGGCTCCATTTTGGAATGGCAGGCAGTGACCAGTGGGGTACCACAGGGATCTGTGCTGGGACCGCAGCTTTTTGCAATATATGTTAATGATATAGAAGATGGTATCAGCAATAACATTAGCAAAATTGCTGATGATACTAAGCTGGGTGGCAGGGTGAAATGTGAAGAGGATGTTAGGAGATTACAGGGTGAGTGGACAGGTTAGGTGAGTGGGCAGATGCATGGCAGATGCAGTTTAATGTGGATAAATGTATGGTTATCCACTTTGGTGGGCGGCACGGTGGCACAGTGGTTAGCACTGCTGCCTCACAGCGCCAGAGATCCGGGTTCAATTCCCGCCTCAGGCGACTGACTGTGTGGAGTTTGCACGTTCTCCCCGTGTCTGCGTGGGTTTCCTCCGGGTGCTCCGGTTTCCTCCCACAGTCACAAAGATGTGCAGGTCAGGTGAATTGGCCATGCTAAATTGCCCATAGTGTTAGGTAAGGGGTAAATGTAGGGGTATGGGTGGGTTGCGCTTCGGCGGGGCGGTGTGGACTTGTTGGCCCGGAGGGCCTGTTTCCATACTGTAATCTAATCTAATCTAACAAAAAAAACAGGAAGGCAGATTACTACCTCAATGGAATCAATTCAGGTAAAGGGGCAGTACAGAGAAATCTGTGTGTTCTTGTACACCAGTCAATGAATGCAAGCATGCAGCTACAGCAGGTAGTGAAGAAGGCTAACAGCATATTGGCCTTCATAACAAGAGGAAATGAGTATAGAAGGAAAGAGGTGCTTCTGCAGCTGCACAGGGCCCTGGTGAGACAAGGTCAATTCCTGGAATGGCGGGATTACCTTACAATGAAAGGCTGAAGCGACTGGGCTTGTATACCCTTGAGTTTCGAAGACAGAGAGGGGATCTGATTGAGACGTATAAGATTATGAATAGATTGGACACTCTGGCAGCAGGAAACATGTTTCTGCTGATGGGTGAGTGCCGAACCAGAGGACACAGCTTAAAAATACGGGGTAGACCATTTAGGGCAGAGATGAGGAGAAACTTCTTCACCCAGAGAGTGGTGGCTGTGTGGAATGCTCTGCCCTAGAGAGCAGTGGAGGCCCGTACTCTCACTCCATCACCGTCACCCTGATCGTCTCAGACTCACTCCATCACTGTCATCCTGACTCCCTCACACTCACTCCACCACTCTAACACTGATCCCCTCACAGTCACCCTGACCGCCTCATACTCACAGCATCACCATCACCCTGACCCCTTCACACTCACTCCATCACCGTCACCCTGACACTCACGCGATCAGAGTCACACTTACCACCTCACACACACTCTATCACTGTCACCCTGACACACTCACACTCCCTCCATCACCATCACACTGACCCCCTCACTCTCACTCCATCACTGTCACCCTGACCCTCTCAGACTCACTCCATCACTTTCACACTGTCCCTCTCACACTCACTCATTCACCGTCACCCTGACCCCTCACACTCACTCCGTCACTGTCACCCTGACCCCCACACACTCACTCCAACACCATCACACTGATCCGCTTACCCTAACTCCATCGTCGTCACACTCATCCCCTCACACTCACTCCATCACTGTCACCCTGACCTCTTCACTCTCACTCCATCACCGTCACACTGACACCCACCACACTCACTCCATCACCAACACCCTGACCCCCTCACACTTGCTCCAATACTCTAACACTGATCCCCTCACTCTCACTCCATCACTGTCACCGATAGCCTCTCACACTCATCCCGTCACCATCATCATGAACCTCTCACACTCACTCCATCACCATCACCATCACCATCACCATGAACCCCTCACACTCACACCATCATCGTCAACCTGACCACTGCACACTCACGTGATCACATTCACACTGACCCTTTCACACTTACTCCATCACCATCACAGTTATCCCCTCACACTCACTCCAGCACGATCACACCAATCCCCTCACACTCACTCCAATATGGTCACACTGACACCCTCACACTCACTCCATCACTGTCACCCTGACCCCCTCACTCTCACTCCAACACCATCACACTGATCCGCTCACACTCACTCCATCAACATCACAGTGATCCAATCACCCTCACTCCATCACTGTCACACTCATCCCCTCACACTCACTCCATCTCCATCACCCTGATACCCTCAGACTCACACCATCACTGTCACACTGATCACTTCACACTCACTCCATCGCCGTCACTCTGACCCCCTCACTCTCACTCCATTAACGTCACCTGACCCTCTCAGACTCACTCCATCACCGTCACCCTGACCCCCTCACACTCACTCCAACACTGACTCACTGACCCCCTCACACTCACTCCTTCACCATCACCGTGTTCCCCTCAGACTCACTCTATCACCGTCACCCTGAAACCCTCACACACACACTATCACCGTCACAGTGATCCCATCACATGCGCTCAATCACCGTCACCCTAACCCCCACACACTCACTCCATCACCATCACACTGTTCCGCTCAGCCTCACTCCATCGTCGTCACACTCATCCCCTCACACTCACTCCATCCCCACCACCATGAACCCCTCACACTCATTCCATCACAGTCACCCTGACCTCCTCACACTCACTCCATCACTGTCTCCCTGCCTCCCACACACTCACTCCATCATCCTCACCCTGACCCCCTCACACTCACTCCATCACCTTCACACGAAACCCCTCACATTCACTCCATCACTGTCACACTGACCCCCTCACTCTCACTACTTCACCGTCACAGTGATCCCATCACGCTCACTCCATCCCCACCACCCTGAACCCCTCACAGTCATTCCATCACAGTCACCCTTACCCACTCACACTCACTCCATCACCATCACACTGATCCGCTCAGCCTCACTCCATCATCGTCACACTCATCCCCTCACTCTCACTCCATCACAACCCCCTGACACCCTCACACTCACGAGATCAGTCTAACACTGATCCCCTCACACTCACTCCATCAATGTCAACCTAACCCACTCGCTCTCACTCCATCACCATCACGCATCTCCTCTCACAATCATCCCGTCACCCATCACCATGACCCCGTCACATTCACTCCATCACATTCTCCCTGACCGCCTCATATTCACTCCATCACCATCACTCAAACACCCTCACACTCACTCCATCACCGTCACTATGATCCCCTCACACTCGCTCCATCACCGTCACCATGACCCCCTCAAACTCACAGTATCACTGTCACCCTGCCCCCCTGACACTCACGCCATTACAGTCACACTGATCCGTTCACACACTCCATCAGTGTCACCCTGACCCCCTCACACACACTCTGTCACCGTCACACTTACCCCCACACACTCACTCCAACATCATCACACTGTTCCGCTCACCCTCACTCCATCATCGTCACACTCATCCCCTCACACTCACTCCATCCCCACCACCATGAGCCCCTCACACTCATTCCATCACAGTCACCCTGACCTCCTCACACTCACTCCATCACTGTCTCCCTGCCTCCCACACACTCACTCCATCATCCTCACCCTGACCCCCTCACACTCACTCCATCATCTTCACACGAACCCCCTCACATTCACTCCATCACTGTCACACTGACCCCCTCACTCTCACTACTTCACCGTCACAGTAATCCCATCACGCTCACTCCATCCCCACCACCCTGAACCCCTCACACTCAATCCATCACAGTCACCCTTACCCCCTCACACTCACTCCATCACCTTCACACTAATCCCCTCACACTCACTCCATTTCAGTCACCCTGATCCCCTCATACTCACTCCATCACCGTAACCCTGACCCCCCACTCTCACTCCATCACCGTCACCCTGACCCCCACACACTCACTCCAACACCATCTCACTGATCCCATCACCCACACTCCATCACTTCACACTCATCCCCTCACACTCACTCCAGCTCCATCATCCTGACATCCTCAGACTCACTCCATCATGGACACACTGAACACTTCACACTCACTCCATCACCGTCACCCTGACTCCCTCACTCTCACTCAATCAATGTCACACTAATCCCCTCACACTCACTCCTTCACCGTCACTCTTACCCCCTGACACTCACGCGATCAGAGTCTCACCCCCTCGCACACACTCTATCACTGTCACCCTGACAAACTCACACTCCCTCCATCACCATCACACTGATCCCTTCACTCTCACTCCATCACTGTCACCCTGACCCTCTCAGACTCACTCCATCACTGTCACACTGATCCACCTCACACTCACTCCATCACTGTCACACTGAGCCTTCACACTCACTCCATCACCGGTACCATGACCCCCTCACACTCACTCCTTCACCGTCACCCTGAAACCCTCACACTCACGCCATTGCAGTCACACTGATCTGTTCACACTCACTCCATCAGTGTCACCCTGATCCTCTCACACTCACTCTGTCACCGTCACACTTACTCCCACACACTCACTCGAACACCGTCACACTGATCCGCTCACCCTCACTCCAGCATCGTCACACTCATCCCCTCACAATCACTCCATCACTGTCACTCTGACCCCCTCACACTCACTCCATAACCAACCCACTGACCCCCTCACACTCACTCCAGCACGATCACACTGATCCCCTCACACTCCATTACGATCACACTGACCCCCTCACACCCACTCTGTCACTGTCACCTTGACCCCCTCACAGTCCCTCCATCACTATCACAATGAACCCCTCACACTCACTCCATCACTGTCACCCTGACCCCCACACTGACTCCATCACCGTCACCTTGACCCCCTCACACGTACTCCATCTCTGTTTTACTGTCCCCTCACTCTCACTCCTTCACCGTCAATCTGACCCCCTCACACACTCTCCCTCACTGTCACCCAGACCGCCTCATACTCACTCGATCACCATCACCCTGACTCCCCACACTCACTCCATCACCGTCACCCTGTATACCTCACACTCACTCCATCATCCTCACCCCGTCCCCCTCACACTCACTACGTCACCGTCACACTGACCCCCTCACGTTCACTCCATCACCGTCACCCTGATCTCCTCACCCTCACTCCATCACCATCACACTCATCTCCCCACACTCACTCTATCCCCACCGTCCTGACCCCCTCACAGTCATTCCATCACAGACACCCTGACCTCCTCACACTCACTCCATCACGGTCACCCTGACTCCCACACACTCAATCCATCAGCATCACACAGAAAAGCTCACACTCACTCCATCAATGTCTCCGTGACGCTATCACACTCACTCCATCAACTTCACAATGAATCCCTCACTCTCACTCCATCACCAACACCCTGACCAGCTCACCACTCACTACGTCACACAAAGCCCTGAACGACTTCCACCGTCACGCTCACCCCACACACTCGACCACCATCACACACACTACCCCACACAACCCCCATCGTCATGCTCACCCCCACACACTCCAACACCATCACACACACTGCCCCACACCACCCCCATCGTCATGCTCACTCCCACACACTCCACCACCATCACACACACTGCCCCATACCACCCTACCGTCAAGCTCACCCCCACACAATCCACCACCATCACACACACTGCCCAAACACAACCCCCATCGTCATGCTCACCCCCACACAATCCACCACCGTCAGACACACTGCCCAACACCACCCCCAACGTCACGCTCACTCCCACATACCACCACTCTCAGACACACAGCACCACACCACCCCCAGCTTCACGCTCACCACCACACACTCCACCACCCTCACACACGCTGCCCCACATCACCCCCACCGTCCCGCTCACCACCACACACTCCGCCAAACTCACTCACGCTGCCCCACACCACCCTCACCGTCCCGCTCACCACCACACACTCCGCCAAACTCACACATACTGCCCCACACCACCCTCACCGTCACGCTCACCCCTTCACACTCCACCATCATCACACACACTGCCCCACACCACATTTACCGTCACGCTAACCACGACACACTCCACCACCCTCACACACACTGCCCCACACCACCCCCACACACTCCACTACCATCCCATACAGTGCCCCACACCACCCCAACCATCACGCTCACCCCCCACACACTCCACCACCATCATACACACTGCCCCACACCACCCTCACTGTCACGCACACCCCCTCACACTCCACCACCATCACACACACTGCCCCACAGTTCGCCCACCGTGATGCTCACCCCCACACTCTCCACCACCATCAGACATACTGCCCCCACCACCCTCACCGTCACGATCACCCCCACACTCTCCACCACCATCACACATACTGCCACACACCACCCTCACCATCACGCTCACCCACACACTCCCCCACAATCACACACACTGCCCCACACCATCCCCAGCGTCACGCTCACCCCCACACTCTCCCCCATCATCACACACACTGCCCCACACCACCCTACCGCCATGCTCACCCCCACACAATCCAACACCGTCGGACACACTGCTCCTCACCACCTTCACCGTCACGATCACCCCCACACTCTCCACCACAATCACACACACTGCCACACACCACCCTCACCGTCACGCTCACCCCACACACTCCCCCACCATCACACACACTGCCCCACACCATCCCCAGCGTCACGATCACCCCCACACTCTCCACCATCATCACACACACTGCCCCACAACACCCTCACTGTCACGCTCACCCCCACACACTCCAACACCATCACACACACTGCCTCACACCATCCCCCCGTCACGCTCATCCCCACACACTCCACCACTGTCACACACACGGCCCCACATAATCCCCACCATCACGCTTACCCCCACATAATCCCCATTCTCCCACACACTCACCTACCGTCACGTTCACTCTCCTGCACAGTCGCCCAGCATCACACTCACTCCCCCACACATTCCCCCACCATCACGCTCACTCCCTTGCAGACTTCCCCAGCATCACGCTCACACACCCACGCAGTCACCCACCATCATACCCATCACATACTTTATACTGAGCTACTGCCTGTGAACACCAACCCAGTTGATCTCCTCTAAATGGACTTTAGCCCCATCCCCATTCTATTCCCCGGTTAACACACAGTATGTCCCACACAATGTGTTCTGTTTGTGACATCCTGTTGTACCATTATCAGCCACAGCCAAAGGTTTGGCCCAAGCATTATACTGTGGCCCTGGCAATGGCCTGATATGTCATCCCAATCTCTATTCCCTAACATCGGCCTGAAGATCGACAACCCTCTTCTGTTCCCCCAGCACCAAAGGATTCCAGGAAGACAGTAAGATTGGGAGGTTATGATCGCAAGATGTAGAGAAAGGGAATGGGATTGGGGAAGGCAAGGACTGTGGAAGTGAATGTGTAAATGGGAATAGGAGAGAGAAATAGTAGTGCACTGTGAGAGTGGGAGGGATATATGCAGGAAGAGGGACAAAGGGAGCAAGGTGAATTCTGCTGATAGCCAAGTTGGAGTGGGAGACCCAGAAGCGAAAGTAAGGACAGAGGGAGTTAAACCCAGCTCCTGAGCTCAGGGCGCGGTGCCCTCCCCTTCCCTGAGAACTAGGACTTGGGGCTGAGTCTGTCTCTCTCCAGCTCAGCTTCTCCAACACATAGACACACAACAACATCGGTCACTCTGCTGCTCGGCACGCTTTAATCAACATTTTTATTGTTTACAAATGGAAGTGATGGATACAGTCGGTGGGATGGTGCCTTTTCTCACTGGCCCCTGAGTTGTGAGAAACATTGAAATGTTTCCCTGTAACCCCCCTGTGGGATAAGGATGGACAACCCAGCGCTACCCTCAGTCTGTTACCATAGCGACAGGTTGTCCCATCGCTGAAACATTGAACTGAAATGAGAAAATCCCCGACGGTGTGATTAATGAGGGAATTTGATGGATGGATGGATTTGGGTGAAGGGAAATTTCAGCACATTCTTCAGCTGCTGCCTGAACTTAGTCTGGGTCACGGTGTTTGTGCAGCAACTGAGGAGCTGCAGCATGAAGCCCAATTCCCCCACAAAGCCATGAAGATACACAGACTGACACCCAATATCACCCATCCGGTACCATATAGAATACAGCATGAACGTTGACCATAACAGGGTGAAATTGGCCGAGATCACAAACAGTAAAATGATGGATTTTTTTCGGTTTCTCATTTCAGTGTCAGACTGAGCGTCCCCATTGGTGTGAGCGCGGAGTCTCCTGCGGGCTCTGCTGGTCACTAAAATGTGTCTGACGGTGAGAACATTGAGCAGCAGAATCAGGAGAAATGGGACACACGGCGTGAGAATGTGGTGGAGGAACTCGATTGTGACCCAAACACTGGAGAAACGAACAGCGGCTGTTACATGACAAAACCAGGGGGTGTTCATCAGCCCATACCAAGCCGTGAGCATAAAATACCAGGAAATGTTCTTTAAACAGCTGAGCACAGTCATTGCTCCCAGAACCACAGCCGCCGTTTTCTCACTGCAATATTTACTTTTCAGCTTCTGGCAACAAATGGCCACAAACCGATCAAAGGTGAAAGTGACGGTGAACCAGACAGAGCAGTCAGTAGCTGCATAAAGCAGGACGGCGTGGATATTACACACGGGGACGGAGTTCACCAGGAAATAAAACTGTTCCCAATAAACAATGGGAATGTGTCTCAGGATCAGGTCGAGGATAATGACCAGGAGATCCGCCGCTGCCATGGCCCCCAGGTAACGTCTGACACATGGAGACAATCCACAATCTTGATAAAGCAGGACGTAGATGGTCACTACGTTAACTGTGAGGAAGGAAAACAAATCCATTATCCATCAGCCTGGAGGAAAAGGAACCCGTTTGATTGGGGACCCAGTGAGATTTTCAAATGTGTCCGTGTGTTCAAGGATACCCTCCCTCCCCAAACACAGAGAGACGCATCCATATGGACAGGTGGTTTCTAGAACACTCCCACACACTCGATCACTCGAGATCAGACACAGGTCACTGCTTCCCAGTTCCTAATACGGAGGGTGGAAACGTTGCTGTCCTGAAGGATTCTTTCCCAGTTTCCTGAAGACAAACGGAGTTTGGGAATTCCTGTGTTTTGATCTAAATTGTGGTTGATCCTGTGTCGGGAAGAAATGTAAAAGCAGGGAAAACGTATTCATCCCTTTAACTGCCTGAAGTGCCTTCGGAACAGTGTCTCCTTCTCCCTGGAACGGGATCTCTTCCCTCGGGATCTTATCGTTTGTTCAATTCACTGACGTCCGGCCGTTCACAAACAATGTCAGGGACAGAACGTTCCGGGAATGTCGGTTATAGAATGTCAGGGACAGAACGTTCCGTGGAATGTCAGTTATAGAATGTCAGGGACAGAACGTTCCGGGGAATGACAGTTATAGAATGTCAGGGACAGAACATTCCGGGAGTGTCAGTTATAGAATGTTGGGGACAGAACGTTCTGGGGAATGTCGGTTATAGAATGTTGGGGACAGAACGTTCTGGGGAATGGCAGTTATAGAATGTCGGGGATAGAAAGTTCCGGGGAAGGTTAGTTATAGAACGTCAGGGACAGAACGTTCCGGGGGATGTCAATTATAGAATGTCGGGGTCGGAATGTTCCAGGGGACTCCTTGACTTGTCAATCACCTCCCCCCCTCCCCCCCCCCCCCACCATCCACCCCACCAACATGATGTATTGTGCACTGGGCTACATATCTGTCCAGCACCAGGAGTTGCACTGACCACATCATTGCATTATTTATAAATCTCAACCGGAGAGTCTGACCAGCACAGCAACCTATGCACTGAACACCCGTGAATTAAACTATAAACCAGGAGCAGTTACCCTACCAGCATGTAGGGCTGCGTACCCCATCCCAGTGCATTGGTCTGTAAACATGGAGCAGATAGCACCCCCCTCCAGCATGTAGGACTGTGTACACCACTCCAGTGCATTCATCTGTAAACCAGGAGCAGTTACCCTCCCAGCATGTAGGACTGTGTACACAACCCAGTTCATTGATCTGTAAACCAGGAGCAGTCACCCTCCCAGCATGTAGGACTGTGTACACAACTCAAGTGCATTGATCTGTAAACCAGGAGCAGTTACCCTCCCAGCATGTAGGACTGTGTACCCCACCCCGTGCATTGATCTGTAACCCAGGAGCAGTTATCCTCCCAGCATGTAGGACTGCCTACCCCACCCCAGTGCATTGATGTGTAAACCAGGAGCGGTTACACTCCCAGCAGTTTGGACTGTGTGCACCACCCCAGTGCATTGATCTGGAAACCTGGAGCAGTTACCCTTCCTGCATGCAGAACTGTATACACCACCCCAGTGCATTGATCTGTAAACCAGGAGTAGTTACCCTCCCAGAATGTAGGACTGTGTACCCCACCCCAGTGCAATGTTCAGTAACACTCTGTTAGATCACTGCCCAGTGCGGGGAAACTTGCAGACCGGGCTGGAATTGACAGGATGTCCAGCTCCCACCCATTTACAGCTCCATATCTCCATTGTTGCCCAGACGAGGGGGTGCTGAGGGTGTGAACATCACTGCCAGAGAGAGATGGCGGGGGCATCAGTTTAAATATCAACACATGGGAGGGGTTTGGGAAATAGACAGAGAGGGGGACACTGATAGACAGTGTCATGGAAGGATGTGTTCCCATTTTGCAGAATGCTGAAACGTAGACACTTCCATTGAATCCTGTAACATGAGCCTGGCCTCCCAGGAAAGATGGGAAAAAGTGATATTGGTGTGAGGTCAGATCTTCCTGGATGATCATTTGTTCTCCAGCTTTGTAAATGGAGTCCTTCATGGCTGGAGGTACACACCATCACCCAGATGCCCCTGGATATTGCATGATCCCTGACACTGATGTCATCTTTAAAAGCCCAATGGGCACACGATTGAGCTTTCTCAGTTTGGAGCTGCCCTGCATAGTTTACCCCGAGTAGGGCAGATAAGGGACAATTACACCACGGTTTGTCAACAGGGGCACGGAGGTCCTGGTGGATGGGCTAGTACAGAGGGGGACCGTTCTCTTCCCAGAGGGAGCAACACCACTAGACCCACCGAGCATGGTCTGAGCTCACCACCCAGATCAGTGCAGTATGTGCGGTCTGAAGAAATATCCAGCAATACAGGACAAACATCAATAACCTTCCCCGCTCTGTCAGGATTAGGGTCACCATATTCTCTTTGCTCCTTCACACTCACTGTATATCTGTTACAGCACCGACCCTGAACAAGGCTCATGGTCCACCACTCTCACTGCCGCATGCTGCACCTTCTCTCTCTGTCTCTGTCTCTCTGTCTCTCTCTCTCCGTCTCTCTCCCTCACTCCCTCCACTTCACCCCCCACTAATAACACTGCATGGATACAACACTGTGGACTGACTCCCTCCGGACACCTCACCATGACCCCCTCCCCACCTACACTAACACTAACAGCAGGACCACCCACTCCCACCCTCACTCCCACCCTGCCCTTCTCCCATTCCAGGAAGGGCCTATCCGGTTGATGGAGTGCCCGGTATCCGTTCCCTCAACCCCCCTTCCCCCGCCATGTAGTGAGGACCCTGGCACAAGTCGGAGAGGACAGGGACACCTCGTGTGGAGATTCTGTAACATCCACGTCCCACCGACCAAGTAAGGAGCAATGTTCAGTGAAGGGCAATTCTCACTTTAAATCCACTGGCAGCACCGCTTCCCGCCGCCACAACTTAGAAACCGTGGCCCTGATACCATGTCGCTTTTGTGTCGAGCTAGTATAAATGGAATCCCCAAGGTCTCGGTGGGCAGGAGGGTGGGCTCACATCACATCGTCACCCCCACCTCCCAGGAAGGGAGCATGGTGACTTCCTCCTACACCTCCCCCTGTAAACAGCTCAGATACTGAAACAAATCTGTGATAGTAACTGCCCTACTTGTCCTGAAATCTTCAACAATCTGTACTCATATACACGCAGAGCCCTATGCTTCTCCACCCCCTTTATAATGGCACAGCCTGTTTTAAACTGTCTTTCATTGTCTTTCCTACCAAAGTGCATCACCTCAAACTACTCTGCATTCATCCCCATCTGCCATAAACCTGAACAATACATCAACGTGTGATTGTCCTGTTAGAGTTCCACACTGTCCGCCATAGAATTCAGAGTGCTTCCAGGTTCGGTGCCATCTACAAACATTGAGATTGTTATAGCGTCACAGTCCCCATGAAACAGCTGAAATCCTGCCCACATACACGAGTGTGAGCAAGTGAAATACTGATATATTCCCACGGACAGAGTCGAATAATGACATGCTGTCAATGGGGCAACAAAAATCCTGACACACACCAGACGGAGCAAATTAAATATTGGCAAACCACAGAGCAAACGAAATCCGGATAGGTCCCACTTATCGATATTCATCAGGGTATAATGTGATGAAGTTGAAAGTGTGTACTATGCCTTTGAGAGAGAGTAAATGCTGGTCTGAACTGAGAGCTTACAAGCATTGCTGAGTGATGCTAGTCTCCCTACGTTTGGGCACAAAGGTCCAGGCGTAAAGTCCACAGAAGTGTCTCAGGATATATCTGAACAAACTGATTAAAATGGATTTAGAATTGTGACTTGATGAAGAAGGAACAGGTGTCAGTCTTGCTTTTCAGAATTTAGGCTCAGTATGACTGAAAGTACAGCCATTCGTGTTGATTGGGGTCACATGTTGCAGCAGTAAAGGTTTATAAAATCAAAATGGCCTTGGATAGGGTGAGTAGTCAGGAGTTTTTTCCCAGATTCGGGGCGTCCAAAACTAGAGGGCATTGGTGGAAAGTGAGAGGGGAAAGGTTTTGAGGAAGCCTAAAGGGCACCATTTCACACAGAGGGTGGTGTGCATATAAAATGAGCTGCCAGAGGAAGTGGTGGAGGCTGGTACAAATACAGCATCTGTGTACTGAGAGACCTGCCGAGCTTTTCCAGCAATTTCTTTAAAAAATGCATTCAGTTTAACACAGATATTCTGAATAAATTAAACATTTTTATTTTTTAATGACGCAGGAACATATTTGAAACTTATCTTCAAATTGACCGAGACCATTTTCTGCGAAGGGTATGGCTCTGTGTATGACAGCAGCAATGATGCACCTAAATGGAACAGGAAATGTGATGGAGACATAGTTTGGACAATGTACAAGGAGACCTCACATGGTCCAGTTTGGAAAAGGGTGACATGGCTGTGTGATTCAACTCAGAGAGGGAGAAAATGCAATCTGCCTGAGAAGGAATGGCCTATTGCACTCTCTCTCTCCTTCACTGTCCCTCATCACAGCAAAGTATGCGAGCGAAAAATAACTCTAAAGTCATCGTTACCATTCTTATTTTTATAGAATCCCTGCAGTGTTGAAACAGGCCCTTCGGCCCAACAAGTCCACACCAACCTTCCCAACGCATTCCCTGATATTTACCCCTGACTATTACACATAACCTAGAAATCCCTGAACACTACGGACAATTTAGCATGACCAATCCATCAAACCTACACAGTTTGTGATAGGAAACTGGATCATCCATAGAAGTTCACACAGACAAGGGGAGAATGTGCAAACTCCACACAGACAATCACCCAAGGCTGGAATCGAACCCAAGTCCCTGGTGCTGTGGGGCAGCAGTGCTAACCACCGTGCTACCCTTTGGGTGATCCCTGACCAGAATTCACTCTACTCACTGCCTAAAGCAAAGGGAATTCAGCCAAATCCAAACTCTCCCAGGATGAAATCCCATTGCTAGCAGCTTGTGTGAGTACAATATCTTCAGAAGCAGAATAACGTTGTGTGTGTGTGTGTGTGTGTGTGTGTTCCAGCACTTTTAGAAAGGGAAATATTGATAATATAATTGCAATAATCAGTTTGCCATTCATCTTTCCATCATAGTTTGAGTAACATTGCTCTGGATCATAAACATGTTGTTTTAGCAGATTAAAGAAACTAGCCTGACTTGTTCCTGAAACTGACCCTGACCCAGTCTGAGACCGATATGATCGGCCATATCACTGACCTGGTCACATTTAACATTTGTTGTGAGGAGTGGAGGAGTGGTACGAGAAAAGGAAACAGTGACCCAAAAAGCCGGGGAACTATAGACCAGTGAGACTCATGTCAGTGGTGGGTAAGTTGTTTGAGGGGATTCTGAGGGATAGCATTTACATACATTTGGGAAGGGGTAGATAACGTGGCTTTCTGCATGGGAAATCATGTCTCTTTAATTTGGTTGAGTTTTTTGAAGAAGTACTAAGAAGATTGATGAAGGGAATTTGGTAGATATTGTCTATATGGACTTCAGAAAGGTGTTCTTTTAAAGAACAAAGTCCAAAGAAAATTTACAGCCCAGGAACAGGCCCTTCGCCCTCCAGGCCTGAACCGATCCAAATGTACTGTCTAAATCTGTCGGTCAATTCCTAAGTATCTGTATCCCTCTGCTCCCCACCTACTCATGCATCTTAAATGAATCGACCGTGTCTGCCTCTACCACCTCTGCTAGCAACACGTTCCAAACGCCCACCATCCTCTGTGTGATGGACTCACCGCAGGTATCCCCCTTAAACTTTCCACCTCTCACTTTGAAAGCACGACCTCTCGTTACTGAATCCTTCAACCTGGGAAAAAGCTTGTCTCTATCCACCCTGGCTATACCTTCATGATTTTGCAAACCTTAATCAGGTCCCCCCTCAATCTCCTTTTCTCTAGTGAAAATAAACCTAACCTACTGAGCCTGTCTTCATAGCTAGCATTTCATTCCGATTGGTAGACAGATTAGTAAGTTTCAGTCACATGGGATACAGAAGAAGCCACTCACAAATGGATTGAAGGAAGAGGGATATTTTTCAGCCTGGAGGCTTGTGAGCAGCAGTGTGCTGTAAGAATCAGGACTGAGTTCACTGCATTTCATCATTTATGTAAAGTATTTAGATGTGAATATCGGGGCAATAGTTAGAAAGTATACAGATGACATCAGAAATGTGGTGTAGTAGATTATCTCAGAGTACAACAAGACCGCAATTAGATGAGACAAAGAGGCAAGGAGTAACAGATGAAGTTTAATTTAGATAAATATGAAGCTTTGCATTTTGTGAAGGCAAATCAGGTTAGACATTATATACTTCATGGTCAGGTCCTGGGGCATGTTGTGAAACAAAGGGGCATAGGGCTGCAGGTGCATTGTTCCTTGAAAGTGGAGTCGCAGGTAGGCAGTGTGGTGCAGAACACATTTGGCACATTTGCCTTAATCAGTCAGAGCATTGAGTATAGGAATTGTGGTGGTATGTTGCATCTGTACAGGATGTTGGTGAGGCCACTTTTAAAATACTGCGTACAACTCGGTTTTCTGCAGAAATGAGTTACATGGATGTTCCAGGACTGGAAGTTTGAGCTTTAGGGACAGGTTGAGTAGGTTGAGGTGTTTTCTCCTGGAGTGTCAGAGGTTGAGGAGTGACATTATAGAGGTTTATAAAACCATCACGGGCATGGATATTCTGAACAGACACGTTCTGCTCTCCAGGGTAGGGGAGTCCAGAACAAGAGGGCATAGGTTGAAGGCGAGGGGGATTGGTTTAGTAGGGACCTGAAGATAAATGTTTCACACAGAGAGTGGTGTGTGTACAGAAAGTGCTGTCAGAGGAAGTGGTGAAGGCGGTTACAATCGCACATTTAAAAAGTATCTGAAAGAGGAGGGATATTTACCAAATGCTGGCAAATGGGACTGAATCAGATTTGATATCTGATCGGAGTGAACAGATTGGACTAACGGGTCTGCTTTCATTCTGCGTGACTATCTGGTTCTATAAGAGGGATAATGAAAAATTCTTTCAAGTTGTACTTCTCTTCTCTGGAAGTTTATCGTGACTCTTTGTTAACGATGATTGAAAGCTGCATTAGTTAAATATTTTACAAATATGTGAGTCACGGATAATGGGATACAGACAGGAAAGTGGGGCTGAGACCCCAACCTGATCAGCCACAATCTTACTGCCTGGTGGAGAAGGCTCAAAGTATCTAATGACCCACTCCTCCTCCTCAGTCCCATGTTCCAGTATTCCATTCAGCCCCTCATACCTGCTAGACAGGAACATTTGGAGGCCACTTACTCCTATAACCTGGTGCACAGAAACAGAGGACACTAGTCAGTCCCTCAAGACTGTCACACACGCTTTGAGGTGATTTGGGAAATGTGATTGGAAAATCGAGGTTGGGTATGAAAGAGGCCCCTCATCTCTCTTTAGAAAGCTTCCCCTATCTGCAGCTTGTGCTCCATTTGTTGGTCATGTTGTAGACCCAGATTCACTGTGAATATAGCCCCTATAACTCACCCAGAGATGGCTCACAAAATCATCTGGTCTCCCTGACTGCAATATGCAATACCAGAACATTCATTAAAATAACACCCACTAACTTTCCAATAACAGAATGTGAGAACATCAGAAACAGGGGCAGGTAGTTCACCCCCCAAACCTGCCTTGCCCTTCACTAAGATCATGGCTGATCTGCTCCTGGCCTCAAATCCTCTTTCATAACCAATTCTTCATAGCCCTCAACTCTCTGACAGGTCAATATCCATCTATTTCCTCTTCAAATGCTTTCAGTCATCTAGCTCCCTGAACACTCTTGAGAAGAGAAATCCTGACATTCAATACCCCCTGTTTGAAGAAAACACTTGCTTCTCCTATATCATGGGTTATTGATGCGAACAAAAGAGGTTGAGACAAGGGTTCAGGTAAAAATGACTGACCCTAATATCAAGGCAATGGTTGACTTCTGCTGACATCAAGGAGCTGGACTAAAAGGGAATCAGAGTAAACTGTCCAGTGTTTGTTGTCAAACATGGCACAAAGGAAGATGTTCATCATCTCGGTCCTGGGTCACCTCTGTAGGAGATCCTCAGGGTAACTTCCTCTTCACAAACATCTTTAGCTGCTTCATCAATATCTCCACACCCCCTACCCTATCCACCATAAACAGAAGTGGGGATTCAAAGTTTGTGAGAAGATTTGTAGCTCGGGTGCTCTTTGTTGTGGTTGTTTTCGCCGAGCTGGAAATTTGTCTTACAAGACAAATTTCCAGCCCGGCGAATAGAACCACAACAGAAGTGGGGATGGTCACTGGACATTCTCAATGTTCAGAACGTTTAGTACCCCGTCAGCTCCTGAACTGGTCTGTGTCCATGTGCAGCAAGACCCAGGCTCCATTCAGGCTTGTGCTGTTAAAGTATCAATAACATTCATGTAACAGCACTGCCTGTCACTGCACATTGCCACAGTAAAACATGAGTTCATTCATCACCTCACGCTGGTTTCATAGGAATATGAGGAAGCCATTCAGCCCATTGATACTATTAGAGAAGAATAGGGACAGCACATTCAGTTCCACCAGCCTATTACTCAGGAAGGCAAGGAGTCTAGTGTGATGGACCACACCAGAGCCCCTCGAAAATACTCGACGGCAGTAACCTAGACTCTAATGTTTTCTTATTTTAGAGGAAATTAAAGTGTCTGTTCCAGATGCAATGTGACTGGCCAAACTACTCGGTGTGAAGCAAAACACCATCTACTTAAACACAAAAGATAAAATGAAACCAAAGAAAGGGGAATTTAGCATAATGTAATTCTACTGGACAGCTTAACAGAACAATAGAATTAGGAGTTATTACTAATGAACTGTTGCAACATAGGAAACTCCCATAAACACAGCCCCTGGCAAAAAGGAAAATTCAGACACAGAATGTCACAAATATTTCTCCAATCCAGGAATTGAAAACAGCATCAAGAGAAAATTCAGAGAGAGTAGCAGCCAGGAGATATTCACTAACGCTTCCAACTCTGTGGAGACCCCTATAATTTTTGATGTTACTGAGAAACCAAAACCCAGAGATCCTAATCTGTGAGAGCTGGCCACACCCATTCAGGCTGCATTAAAATAAACCTAAGTCCTCGCTAGCCGTTTACTCAAGTGGTCTGAACTAGCCAGCTTGGTAACAATCGTTTAATCTCTCTCTTAAAATAAACCAGGACAAAATAACCTCTTAAAGCTGCAGCATTGTCACACTTGTCAGCACATCGAACTGTCAAACGGGAACCCGGGTAACCCAGTCAGGCCCTTGGCCCTGTCGAATTGGACGATGAAGAAGCCAGTCAGTCCCTTGAGACACTTACACAGGAACAGTAGGAATCCATTTCCACTTCAATGCACTTACAAGGAGGCAGAATTCGGTAATTGATGCTAATTCCTAATGAATGTCTTATGCCCAAAACGTTGATTCTCCTGCTCCTCGGATGCTGCCTGACCTGCTGTGCTTTTCCAGCAATCCACTCTCTACTCTGATCTCCAGCATCGGCAGTCCTCACTGTCTCCTAATTGATGCTCTAACGTGATGAACAAGTGGAGCAGAGGCTGCACAGACAGACTGCTCCACATTGTTCCTCTTGGCTCCGTTGCTCATGATACACACGTGGGACTTTAACATGGTTTTCTCGCGGTGAGCAGGGAGGCCATATATCTTGTGTGAAGTCTCAAGAAGGCATCTTTCATCTCCGAGAAGACAGCCTGGTGTTCTCTATGTAGGGTGGAAGCTGTTGGGAAAAGCTACCTGTTTCAGATGGAAAACTATTGTGGCTGCTTTTGGGGATTGTGAGCAACCTGATGTTCAGTACGGGTTCACATGCCGACTGCACAATAACTTGTGGAGAGTTAATGTAGCCATATAAACTATTAGGAAAGTCACGTTAGACAGATGAACGGACTCTCTATGTTCAAATAATACTGATCGTGTTCATGTTGATCTTGTCGAGTGCACGTCCTGTTCAGTGTAACCTGTATGCCTTACTCTGTCCAAGTCAATTTCCAACCTATGATCTGCCTGGCCATCCTTACTATGATCTGCCTCCACTGCTCATAAATAAAGTGTTTCCCTCTACTGAGGGTTCACGTGGCAATAAATGAATCCAATCAATCCTTGTTAATGTATGGAATTTCTCACCCTATCAACGTCTCTTTTGGAAATAAGTGATTGCTGCCACTCCTCGTGTTTCAGCATCACCATTTCTTCTTCTTTCACAGCTCTACAGATTAAACACTCAGCTTCTTTACTCTATCCTCATGTTACTATCACCCGTGTCTGTGGTAAGGAGCTCATTCCTTACAAAGGTGATCACATCAGTGCCCCTAATGCGCTCTCAGCAAGGCTCTACAACAACAGGAAGCTGGCTTTACTTATGTACTCGAATCATCTTACAATGAAGCACAGCATACCATTGACTGGACCCATTACTTACACAGGGTTTGATTCGGACCGGTCAGCATAGATTTGTGAGTGGGAGATCATGCTTCCCAAATTTGTTAGAGTTCTTTGATTAAGTGACCAAGACGGTTGACGAGGCAGAGCGGTAAACGTAGTCTGTATGGATTTCAGTAAGGCCTTTGATAAGTTTCCACATGGCAGCATGTTCTGTATGGTTATTGGAATGCTGGGGAAACTGGCCAATTGGATACACAGTTGGTTTGATGGTAGGAAGCAGAGGGTTGAGTGGAAGGATGCTTTTCAGCCTGGAGGCTGGGTCCATAGCTGTTTGTTATCTATGATTTGGTTGAGAATGTACAAGGCATGATTAGTAAGTTTGCAGATGACGTTAAAATAAGTGGTAGCGTGATCAGTGAGGAAGTTTATCAGAAATTGCAGAAGGACCTTAATAAGGTGGGAAAGTGGGCTGAGAAAAGGCAAATGGAATTTAATATAGATGTGTGAGGTCTTGCATTTTGGAAACTCAATTCAAGGTAGGAGTTTCATGGTGAATGGGAGCGCCCTATGGGGTGTAGTGGGCAGAGAGACCTTGGTGTTCAGGTTCTCTGAGATTGGAGTCACAGGTAGACAGGGCAGTAGAAAGGCATTTGGAACACTGGCCTTCATCAGGCAGGACATTGAGTATAGAAGTTGAGAATTTATGTTGCAGTTACACAGGACTTTGGTAAGGCCGCACTTGGAGTATTGTGTTCAGTTTTGTCACCTTTGTTATAGGGATGATGTTACAAAATTAGAAAGAGTGCAGAAGAAATTTACAAAGACGTTGCCAAGACCCAATGGTCTGAATTATAGGGAGAGGTTGGACAAACCAGGACCTTTTCTTTCGAGTGTAGGAGACTGAGGGGGACCTTATGGAGCCGTATAAGATCATGAGGGATATGGATAGGGTGAATGCTCTCAGTCTTTTCCAAGCTTTACAGAATCTAGGACGATTCTGGGATAAGTCTAAGGTTACAGGGAAAGGAATAAATGGGAACCTGAGGGACCACTTCTTTACACAGAGGGCTGGTACGTGGATGAGATGCCAGCAGATGTTGTTGAGGGGGTACATTAACAACATTTCAAAAGGATTTGGATAAATATGTGGAAAGGAAACGACTAAAGGATATGGGCCAACTGCAGGTAAATGGAGCTAACGTGGATGGACATTTACAAGGTGGAGTCGAACCCCTCTGTTAATTAAAACCAAACACCCAGAAAAGCTTGCTCACCGCGTAATCTGTTAAAATATGAGTGACACAGATCTCCGACATTCCACTATTTAAACAAACATTAACAAGTTAGTTTCTTAACTTTAATAGCGAACACTAAACAACAACTATTCACAAATCCAAGCCCCGCTTGTCTTAGCTACTTACTATCTGACTCCAACTCTGTAAGAATATGCTGTTCCAACAACCCACATATTAAACATTATAATTTCAAGACCACACAGTCTCCATATTCCCCGCTTTGTTCACTCTTCCAGCTGCAGATCTCCCTGGGTCTTTTTTTTCACTGCAGGTAGGTTTTACATGAACATATATCTTTGATAGAGAGTTGTTTGAAATGGCCAGTTAGCACTCCTGCTCTACAGCAGGTACTCTGCTGTTGGATGACAGTGGCTCTCCCTCTAGTTCCAAAATGCTGGGTTTATATACTCCCCATGATACAATAATTCTTACAATTCGATTGCTTCCAGATGTCCAACCAATAATATTCACATTCTGATGGCTTCTGGTATCCTGAGAGTTATTTAAACTAATTGATTGCATTTGAATTGTTGTCAAAACAGCAACCAAAACTCAGGTATCCAATTCCCAGCTAATGGTGACATGTGTAACAGTCTGACCTTTAGCAGGCATCTGTAGCTGTACTTTCTATTCACCAAAACCCGTTCTGTCTTAAAGTGACCAGACATGCTTTCGGCTTCATAACATCTCCCCCCTTCAGGAAAAAAAATATGAACCAACAGAATGAAAAGATGACTTCATTTCTTTTCCTCTAATTCTTAATCCCATTTTTATGAAATTCAAAAGTATTAGTCTCAGTTATACCAATTCATATTGTTTCTGCACACATATATGACACTGGAATAAGTCAAATTTGATCAAAACTTCTTCCTTTAAATTCATGATAAAACATCTGCTATAACAATTTTACGATCCACAACAGACCCATTTTGTGAGTTTAAAATCGGTAACATAAGACTCCAATGAAATAGTCTCGTATTTTGGTCTTTAAATATCTCAAACAATATGAGAGGATTGTCGTTGTTGTCCACAACTGTCTCCGACAATTTGTTGGTCATGTAAACATTAAAATGCTGTCAGGTCAGTACGAAACTCAATTCTTCTTGTTCAATAATGGGGATGTTGTATTTATTTCTGGTGGACATTGAGCATTTTCGACAAGTAGCCAATTGGCCATTCAATTCCATCATAATTTTTCTGCATCAATACATCTCCGAGCCCTATATCCTGAGCATCAAACACAATTTTCAAAGGGTTTCAAAATATTTGGTGCAGATAAAACTGGTGTGGTGATTAAACCTGCTTTAAAATTCTCAAATGCCTCCTGGCATTGTTCTGTCCACCACAATTCCGTGTTCATCTTTGATAAATCCACCAGTGGTGCCAATATGTTGCTGAAGTTTGCAACAAACTTCCAATAGAATCCAGTCAGTTCGAAAAACTGAACCACCTCTTTCTTCGAGGATGGTCGTGGAAATTCCTCAAAGCCCTTCGTCTTTGTGTTCCATGGGGTCAACCTTCCATGTCCAATGTAATGTCCCAAGAACGTCACCTCTGCCTTCGCGAATTCTGTTTTCTTTAAGTTTATTACCAAGTTTGCTTCTGGTAATCGATCAACATGCTCTGCCAGCTGTAACATAGGAGCTTTCACTCACTTGCTAAAGATCACTACATCATATAGATAAAGTGCACAAATTGTGCATCTGGCCGCAACTCTGTTCCTCAGTCTTAACTGTGGCTGAAGCATTATTCATTCACATGACATACTTGATAACGTTTTTGTCATATCCGGTATCTTTACCAGATAGTTTAATTGACTCAACATTTTTTTTATTTGAAAGGGGACACTAAACCTTGCTTTGAAGGGATTTCCTACCACTGTTGGCAATACTAATATGTCATCCACACATACTTTACTCTATGCCGTGCCCACTTCAGGTGCTGTTGAGCTAACTCACCTACTCCATTTAAACTCTCCCTCATCTCATATACATAATCCAAGTGTGAGAGCTCCGACTTTGGTCCTGTCAAATTATACTCAATAAATTTCAAAGAACCTCTCACTTCATGTACGAATATTAACACAAAGGAAGTAAATGGGGTAGATTTATTTGGGGCATCTTCGATGATAAGCAATTTAATGGGACACTTTTATCCCAATCATTTGGCCAATCCCGACAGAATGCTGTTAACATGGTCATCAGTGTCTGATGCCAACTTTTCCTGGGATTCAGGATGGGGCGCACTTGATTTGAAGTGCTGTATGCCGAAGCTTTCCATGACTTCCTTAAACAGCTGAGTGGTAAAATGAGACCCTTGGTCCGACTGACTCTCTCTGGGTAGGCAACAGCGAGAAAAGAAAGCTACCAACCCCTCCACATCCCGTTTTGCCTTCACACTCCGTAATGGAATTGCCTCTGGAAATCTGGTAGACACATCCATTATGGTCAGAAAATATTGGTTTCCACTATTATTTTGGAAAGGGGAGCTACACAATTAATCATAACCTACGTGAAAGGAATTGGTAACAAACGTTTTATTACTGTCTGTGACAAATTTGGTATGTATGTCATGTATAACAAAGATTAACCACGTCCTTGTGCATTCCAGGCCACTAGAAATGCTTCTGTACCTTCGCCTGAGTCTTCCATACACCGAGGTGACCGCCTGCAGTTCGTTCGTGTGCTACCCATAACACAGTATGCTCCCAGTAACATGATCTACTGCACTTCGGCCCATTTCCCTTCTGAACTAACCGACCATTTCTCTCCACGTTCAGGTATCTTCCTGCACCATTACATCAAACAGGGTGTCAGTTAACGGAACATCAACTCATTTGTCTTTTTCTTTTGTTTTTCCTTCCTGCTGTAACTTATGACAGTGGGATCATGTTAGTACACAGTGAGGAAAAATTCCTGGGTATATTTTTTTTAACTGCTCTGGTCCCTAGTTTTCACTTGCCTTCTCCACCACAAGGGGTGCCTCTCCCACCTTGGACCCTGCTAAACTGTTCCCAAGAATAAAGCGGATTCGTGGAACTGACAGTCTGTCACTCACTCTCACTTTTACTTCCCCAATCTTGATTTGGAACTCCAACCTGATGTTTCTATCACCCAACCTTAATTTACACAAATTATCACGCTGTTGAGTAACATGTCAGAAAGAGTGAAAATACTTCCATCTCTTACAGTTAGGGGCTTCGAGAAAGTGAGGACTGCAGATGCTGGTGATCCGAGTTGAAAACTGTGGAGCTGGAAAAGCACAGCATGTCAGGCAGCATCCGGGAGGCAAGAGAGTTGAAGTTTCAGGCACAAGTCCTTCATCAGGAAAGTGGGGGTAAGGGAGGAGGAAGGGGGCTGAGAAATAAATAGGACGGTGGGGGTGGAGCTGTGTGGAAGGTAGCTTGGAAGGTGATTGGTATATGCAGGTGGGGTGTGGTGTTGATATGTCACAGAGGAGGGTGAAGTGGATAGGTGGTAGGACAGCTGGAACCCCCAAACTATACAGCATCAACATAGACTTCACCAATTTCCAAATCTCCCCACCCCAACCTCATCCCAGATCCAACCGTTTAATTTATCACCGCCCTCTTGAACTGTCTTAATTATCCATCATCCTTCCCATTTATCGACTCCACCCTCCCCTCCGACATATCACTATCACTCCCACCTACATCTTCGTATAGCCTTCCCAGTGACCCTCCAGCCTGCCCAGCTCCTACCCTCCTATTTATCTTTCAGCCCCCTTGTCCCCAAGACACATTCCTGAAGATGGGTTTATGCCTGATATGTCGATTGTCCTGCTCTTCAGATGCTGCCTGATCTGTTGTGCTTTTCGGGAGCCTCACTTCTCAACTATTAGAGACTGAGCAGGTCTCGCATCTCAAAAAAAATTAATTTCTTTTCCTTCCCCTTATCCCCCCCACCCCCGCCCTTTCTGAGTAAATTTTATCCATAGAGACAAATTCCTTACAGAGATCAGGTACTAACTCCATACCTAGCCCTTGCCTCGGCTGTTCACTCTCCTGCAACTCCTCAGATCCACTTGGAGTCTCCTTTACCAGTTTCACTAATGTCACTGGGCTTAGCCTCGTCTACCACATCTTTTCCCAAAATGTCTCCCTTCAATGCCCAGCACTGTGTGTCCCAGCTTACTGCAGTGAAAACACCTTTTTCCCATTGCCCTTCTTAAACCATCGGCACTGTAATTTTCTGTGTTCCACTGCCTTGAGGCCTTTCACCTCCTTTCATCCCCCTTGGGCTTCTTTTTTTCACCTGTGCTAAACTATTGTCAGTGCGCTCTACTGTTCACTTTGCAGTGTAGGATCTCCCCTTCTCCCGATTTCTATCCCTCACCGGATGATAATCCTCCCAGAAGCTAAATTTCATCTCATACACAAATGCATATTTACCTGCCATTTCTGCTGTACTTCTCACTTCTTCAACTTTCTGTTCATTCATATGAATTCTTACCCTCTCTGGAAGTGAGTCTTTAAACTCCTCCAGCAGAATAATCTCCCTTCGAGCCTCACAGGTCTTATCCATTTTTAAGGCCAGCACCCATCTATCAAAGTGACTGTGGTTAACTCTTTCAAATGCAACATAAGACTGACCTAGTTTCGTCTCTATATTTCGGAACCTCTGTACTAATGCATAACCACTCAAAATAGCCCGTTTGACATCTGCATAATGTCTTGACCCCCCATCTGACAGCGCTGCACATACCTCACCAACTGTGCCCACCCACTTAGTCTGAACGAGCATTACCCACAAGTTCACTGGACACGCCATCTACTGAGCCATTTTTAAAAATGAAATAAAAACAGATTTTGACATTTTTTTTCACCGAAAAATGGCAATGTATTAACATAGCTGTATACATCCCGACGTTCTCCCTTCATCTCTCTTCTGTTAATTTAACTTTCTTGTCTAATTCCCAACTTCGGAATTTCAAATTTTCTCTCTCTTTTTCCTATCTTTCCCTTTCGCTCTATTCTGTCTCTGTTTTTATCCCCTTTTTACATCTTCTAATTCCAGTTGCCATATTTGTAATTTAAGTTTTTTTTCTAACTCTACTGCAGTTGCCTGTTTCTCTGACACACTAAAGTGCTTGACCATCTCAATTACAATTTCAGCTTTCCTTTTTTCCCTGGTTAAACCCAATTGGAACCTATTTGCTTATTCTAAAAATATTCCTTCTTCTGTCTTTATAAACTTCCTTGGCAAATTTGGTAACCTCTTTAGTAATGTTAAAAGCCATTTCTCTCACTCTTAATTTAACCAACCACAAGTTAACAAAATTAAATGAATTTTTCTACCGTTTTTATTTGAAGATCTAGGTCACTAATTGCAATGAGTTGGAATTTGCTGGGACCTTTTGTACCCCAAATCAGTTAAAGTCTGTCCAAGTCCCATTTGGCAAAGCCTCAAACTGTTACGACATCAACATCAAACCCCTCTGTTAATTTAAACCACACACCCAGAAAAGCTCACCTCACATTAAAATCTGTTAAAACGTGTATGACAGAGAACTCCTAAATTACACTAATTAACAAATAATAACAATTTATGTGTGTGCAAGGTAGCTCGCTGAACATGAAGGTTTGTTTTCAGACGTTTCGTCACGATGACTAGGTGACATTATCAGTGAGAGTCCCGCTGAAGTGCTGGTGGTATGTCCCGCCTCTCTATTTATAGGTCTTGGTTTCTTAAGATGGGTGATGTCATTTCCGGTTTTTTCATTCCAAGAGAAGGTAGACAGGATCTAAATTGATGTGTTTATTGATGGACTTCTGGTTAGAATGCCATTCCTCTAAGAACGTCCTTGCGTGTCTTAGCATGTGCGTGTGTTGTTCCAGTCAAAGTGGTGCCTTTCTTTGTCTGTATTATGGAACATAGTGATAGTGGGTTGTGTCTTTTGGTGGCCAGGTGGTGTTCATGTATCCTGATAACGCGACAACAGGACCATTGTAATGGTGGAAAAATGATTTTTTATACATTGTTTCATCAATGTCTGTGTGCAGATATTTTTAATATGTGCACAACACAATCTAAATGAATAATGGAGAACTCTTGTTATTGGTATATCAACTTATTTCAGTTAATCACCTTTCTACCGGGAATTCAATATATTGGTCTGCTGGGTTCTTTCCAAAGCTAGTATCTGTCATATTATTGGAGATTAAAATTCTGGCATCAGACCCAGCATTTGAACAGATTGCTCTGTCGTATATGCACTGTACAAAGGACCACAGCACACAGGAATTGCCAAAACATTAAGGGATGTGCATCTACTTCTTTCAATAATCTAATTTTCTCATCTTGCACATTTCCTCATCTATATCCTCTCTCTCGTTCTTTCTTTGTATATAGTTAAGAAATTTGCCAATTATTCTTTACGTCCCATCTCTCAAAACTCCTTTTTTCGGTTCATATCTATTGCTGTATTATTGATGTAATGTGATTATAATTAAGCAATGTAACTACAAAGACATGTGGGAGGAGCTGGCCATAGTTAATTGGAAGGAGAGCCGAGCAGGGAAGACAATGGAGCAACAAAGGAATTTCTGTGGATAATTCGGAGGATATCAGAAATTCTCCCAAAACAGATGAAACATACTTATGGGAGGACAAGGCGGCCATGAGTGATACGGCATCAAACCAAAAGAGGAAACATACAATGTGGTGAAAATGTTTGGGAATCCAGAGAATTCATTGGCTCTGAAACTACATAAGGCTGTCCTCACTGACCCTACAGAGCTCTTAATCATGGTCAGGGAGAGAAACAGAGGGAAACACATTCAATTTAAACGCAGAAGATGGTATTACTCAAGGAAAAAGATTTAGATGAATTAAGCAATTGAATTAAAATCAGTTAAGTGTTTTTATGGAATGTGTCAGATTGGAAGCATGACCTCATCAGAATGAGAATATGAAAATGAAAGTGTTGCCACATCAGAAACCAGAGTCGGTCACTGAGTACAGGGCTGATGGGTGAAAGGGTCTCAGTGATAATTGGGGAACAGACAGCAAAATTGCATTTCAGATATTGCAGCTCAAAACTGCGTATCCATGTAGTGCTGTAGACAACAGCAGCAGGAGAAGCAGAACACCATTCAACCACCACCTGTGACATTTTGGCCCGGGGATAATTTCATTAGTCTGCTATTACCATCAACATGATCTATGTTTCAGTAATGACTGTGGGTGAACATGTCAGGGTTATAACAATGTGAACCTAAACCTAATGGAAGCTCCGCAGTCCTGTTACATTCAGTCATAAATGGTGGTGGATGATTAAACAAATGACTGGAGGAAAGGGATTCACAAACGTCCCCATTCTAAATATTCGAACAGACCTACACATCAGAGGAAAAGACATGGATGCTTTATCTGCAACATGGTCAGCTAGAAGTGCTGAGTGGATGATCCAACTCACCCTCATCATGATGCCCACAGAATCATAGATGCCAGTCTTTAATCAATTCGATTCACTGCACGTGACATGAAGAAACAGCTGAACACTGTAGATTCGACAAATGCAATGGACCCTGACCCCATTCCTGCATAGGACTAAAGATTAGGTTAGATTACTTACAGTGTGGAAACAGGCCCAACAAGTCCACACCGACCCGCCGAAGCGTAACCCACCTATTCCCATATATTTACCCATTTACCTAATGGTACCGGCAATTTAGCATGGCCAAGTCACCAGACCTGCACATTTTTGGACTTTGGGAGGAGACCCATGCAGACACGGGGAGAATGTGCAAACTCCACACAGTCAGTCGCCGGAGTCGGGAATTGAACCCGCGTCTCTGGCGCTGTGAGGCAGCAGTGCTAACCACTGTGCCACCGTGCCGCCCACAAGCAAGCTGCACAACAAGCCGTGTCCCTGGGGAAGCTGTTTCATTCCAGATTCAACTCTGACATCTCCCTGGTAATGTGAAAAAATGCTCAGCTATGTCCAGTCCCCTAAGAGGAGAATAATTACAATCTGACCAATTGCCACTCCCTCAGGACAGTCACGATCGTCAAATTGGTAGGAGTTATTTTTGACAGAGCTGTCAAGCAGCACAGAAATAACTTTCTCAGTGTGGTTTCTGACAGGTCTCCATGTGGAGATAGTGCTGTTGTGGAGATGTCACTGGATTACTAATCCAGACCAGACTAATGCTCTGGCAGATTGTGGAAGTTAAAAATAACTAATAAAATATTAAGATACAAAACCTGGTGTCAGTAACAGTGACCTTGAAGCCAATGTCGATTGTAAACACCAATTTACTTTCCCAAAGTACTTTCAGGAATTGAATCTCGGGTGCTTTCCTGGTCTGAACTAAAAGTGACTCTAGACACACAGACATTCGATAAACTTTTCAATGGTCTCTGAAATGGCCAAGCAAGATACTCAATTGTATCAAACTTTTCCGAGGTCTTAAATGATAAAACCAGACAGAACACCCGGCACCAGCCTCGGTATCGGAAAAGGGAACGGTAAACACAATCCTGTCACCCCTGCAGAGACCTCCTTCCTAACATCTGAGAGTTTGTGACAATTTTCCCACAGACAACACAGAAACGTGAGGAAAGGGGAGGCCAGGCAACACATTGGGCCTCCCCCATTCTAGTTCATGTTCAAACATCTCCTCAATGCATTTATCCCACACAATGAATATATCCGTTCATGTGAATAACCTTGTGAAGCTATAAAAATAGGAAGTACAGTAGTCCCTTTGGTCCATCGAGTTTGCTATACAATTCAGCATAATGATGGCTGGCCTTTTATTTCCACACCGTACTCTTGCTCTCCCCTCATCCCTTTAGTACCTCTAAATCCTTATTTATATTCAGTGCCTTGGCTTCCAGGAGTGAGCGAATTCCCCAGGTTCACCAGTTTCTGAGTGCATTTATTCACATCCCGATGAAGAATGCCCTACTTGTAACTAATGCTGTGGGCCCTTATTTTAGACACCACAGCCTGGGGAATCATCATCCCTGCTTGCAATCTGTCCCACCCTGTCAGAGTTTTATATATCTCACTGAGATCACCACTCATTTTCCTAAAGCTCATGAAATACAGGCCCAGTTGCCTCAAACACTGTTCCCACAACAAGCCTGTCATCCCAGAGATCAGTCTGGTCATCCTTCACTGCTATCCCTCAATGTCAGAAGGACAAACCCCTTTGTCCTTCTGACATTCTTGACAAGATGTAACTCTGTTTAACGCTAATATCCTCGAGCTACTGTAAGCCTCCATATCTCCTGTAATCTGTACCATTTTTTCAACCCCCCCACCCACTGCTGAGGAATGACTCCCTGCATTCGACATAAGGCAGATGGAATGACAGTCAACAGATATGATGGAACCGTCATTCCGGAGATGTAGCTGCAGAATGACAATCGCTGGAAAGGGAATATTGAAGGTTCGTTGGGATCGAGGCAGGCTAGGCAAAAAGGCAACAAGGTGTGAAGAAAAGATAAAGTTGATGCAGTAATGAAATTGCCACGTGGAACTGAAGTCCAAAATTTGGAGGCGATTTGGATGGAGCTGGGAATAAACAAACAGCAGCAATCATTGGGCAGAATTCTTTTATAGGGACCAACCAGTGATAGGAATGCAAATATGGCTACAGTCAGGATACTGAATATACTTGCAGCAAGGGCAGTACAGTATCTGTGTGTGACAGTGGTCTCCATCCGCACGAGATAACTAATGAGTATCAGTGCTAGAATCCTGGATTGTATACTAGATGGTTTTCAATAACATCATTGAACAGACAGTGAATAGAGGGATATGGACCATGTCGGGGCAGATGGCATGTGTTGAGAATATCATCATGGTTGGCACAGCCATGGTGGGCCGAAGGGCCTATTGCTGTGCTGTACTTTCTAATTTACGACTTTCCAGCATCTACCTGATCAAAGCTCTTCCGAATCTTGAACCTTACACTCACTTTTTCTCTCATGTTTTCTAAACTTCAATGGGTTCAACCTCAACCTACCCCACCTCTTATTGGGAAATTCATCCATTCCCAGGATCAACCAAGGGACCCTTCTCTGACCTGCCTCCAATATAAGCATATCTTTTCTTCGGGCACTCACACTGTTCATAGTATTCTGGGTGTGGTCTGACTCATATCTCGTATGGTTTTAGCAAGACCTTCCTATTTTTAGACTCCATTCCCTTTGTAATAAGTCGCAGCATTTGATTTGCCTTCTCTATTACCTGATGACTCTGTAAGCGACCTTTTTCAGATTGATAAACAAGAACTCCCTCAACCCTTTCTGCTGCCTGTCTGAGACCAAATATTATTCGCCTGACAGTAAGTCAGGAGCATGCTGAAATCAGTGAGAAAGGACCTATCAATAAAAAAACTGAAACCTTAGAAACACATTTTATAAAGGAGAATGTGTTTTTGAGCCTGTTGAATTTTATTTGTCGGTGTGAATATGAATGGCAAAATAGATAAGGGTGTGGGGGTGTGGTGATATGGGGGAAATGTACTATTTGAATTTTCAGAAGCCTTGATGCATGTTTCAGTAAGGGCTAAAGAATAACTTGGAAGAGAATGGGGCCCCTTCAATATCAATAAGGTCGCCTATGTGTGGAACCAGAGGAGATAGATGAGATCTTAAACAAAAAAAAAATCTTGTCTGAATTTACTATGTAGAAAGACATGGAGGATCGGGAGCCTGGAGAAATAAATAGTGAGGTCTTGGAAAGAATCCTCAACAGAGAAGAGAAAGTGCTGGAATCTTAAAACAAATAAAGGTAGAGCAATCCTCAGTAGCTTATGAGGCTTATCCTAGAACATTGTGGGAAGCTAGGGAAGAGATTGCAGTGTCGCGAACAGAGATATTTATATTATCAACAGACACAGTGAGGTGCCGGAAGACTGGAGGGTGATTAATGCTGTTCAATCACTTAAGGGCTGCAGGGAAAAGCCAGGAAATTACAGTCCAGTGAGCCCAATGCTGGGTAAGTTGTTGGAGGAGGTTCTGAGAGAAAGGAGCTACATATATTTGGAAAGGCAAGGGCTGATTAGAGATAGTCAGCATAGCTTTGTGAGTGGAAAACCGTATTTCACAAACCGGATGGACTCTTCGAAGAGGTGGCCAAGAGATAGATGAAGGCAGAGCAGTCAATATTGTCTACATGGACTTCAGCAAAGCATTTGATAAGGTTCCAAGGGATGTACGACATCTCGTCCAGAGGAACAACGACGCTTCCATAAGGTTGAGGACACTAGGATCGTTAGACCTCTATAGGGTTATATGGGGGCGGCACGATGGCTCAGTGTCTAGCATGGCTGCCATATAGCACCAGTGACCCGATTTCGATTCCAGTCCCAGGCGATTGTCTGTGTGGAGTTTCCACGTTCTCCCCACGTCTGCGTGGGGTTCCTCCAGGTGGCCCAGGTTCCACCTACCATTCAAAGATGTGTAGATTAGGTGATTCAGCCTTGCTAAATTACCCATAGTGTTCAGGGAAGTGCAGGAGTGACACATTAGTCAGGATAAATGGAGAATAATAGGGTGGGGGAATGGTTTTCGGTGGGATGCTCTTCAGAAGGTCCGTATGGAGTTGTTGGGCCAAATGGCCTGTTTCCACACTCTGGAGACTCTATGAAGGTAGCCAGGAAAGAACTGAAAAATGGACTTAGGACAGCTATAATGGGACATGAAAAAGCTTTTTTTGGGAAAGATTAAGGAAAACCGTAAGGCATTCTCCACTTATGTGAGGAACAAGAGGATGGTCAGAGTGAGGGTAGGGCCGGTCAGGGATAGTGGAGGGAACATGTGCCTGGAGTGACAGGGGGTAGGGAAGATCCTTAATGCAAACTGTGCTTCAGTATTCACTACTGTGAGGCACCTTGTCATTTGTGAGGACAGTGTGAAAAGGACTGATATATATGAACAGGTCGATGCTAAGAAGGAGGATGTGCTGAGAATTGTGTAAAACATAAAGATAGATAAGTCTGTTGGACCAGACGGGATATGCCCAAAGTTACGAAAGGAAACGATTGCTGCACCTTTGGTGATGACCTTTGCATCCACACTGTCCACCAGACTCGTACCAGTTGATTGGAGGGTAGCAAATGTTACTCCCTTGTTCAAGAAAGTGAATAGGGATGATCCTGGGAATTACAGACTTCACTTCTTATGTCTGCGGTATGCAATTTATTGGAGAGGACTCTGAGAGAGCGGCTTTATGACTCTGTAGAAAACAATAGTTTGATTAGAGATAGTCAGCATGGCTTTGTAAGGGACAGGTCTCTCCCTCACAAATCTTATTGAATCCTTTATGGCTCATTCAGAAAGTACAGAGGCATGGGATACAGGAAACCTGTCTGTCATAGAAGACAGAGGATGGTGATAGATGAGAAGCATTCAGTATGGAGCTCGGTGAACAGTGGTGTTCTGCAGGTATCAGTTGCAGGACCTCTGCTATTAGTGTTTTTTTATAAACGATTCGGATGTGGGTGTGGAAGAATGGGTTAGTAATTTTGTCAATGACATGGAGGTTGGTGGAGTGGTGGATAGTGTGGAGGTCTGTTGTAGGTTGCAGCAAGGTATTGACAGGACGCAGAGCTGGGCTGAGAATTGGCAGATGGAGTTCAATCTGGAAAAGTGTGAAATGATTAATTTTGGAAGGCCGAACTTGAATGCAGAATACAGGGTTAAAGGCAGAATACTTGGCTGTGTTGTGGAACTGAGGGATCTTGGGTTCCACGTCCATCGATCCCTCAAAGTTGCACCAATGCTGATAGGGTTGTAATGAAGGAATATGTTGTGTTGGCTTTCAGTTGATGGGGGATTGAGTTTTATAGCAGTGAAGTTATTCTGCAACTCTATAGAGTCCGAGTTAGACCCCACTTGTGATGTTATGTTCAGTTATCATCCCCTCATTACAGGAAGGCAGTGGAAGCTTAGGGAGGGTAAATTGGAAATTTACCAGGATGCTGCCTGTGCTGGAGCGCATGTCTTATGAAGAAAGGTTGAGGGAGGTTCGGCTTTTCTCATTGGAGTGAAGAAGGGTGAGGGGCGAGTTGGTAGAGGTGAACAAGATGATGTGAGGCACAGAGAGAGTGAATAGTAGAGACTTCTTTATATCATGGCATACATGGTGGATGGTTAAGGAAAGATTTCAGATGCAGGTTATTTACACAACGTTTGTGTGGGGGTGTGTGGAATGCACGGTCAGCGGTGGTAGGAGAATCAGATACATTAGGGACATTTAATACACTCATGGATAATGCATTTAATACACACATGGTGGCAGTAAAACGAAGGGTATGGAGGTTAGTTTGATCTTACAATCGGATAAAAGGTTGACGTGGCATCATGGTCGAAGGGTCTTGTGGTGCACTGTTCTGTGTTCTACGTTCTGTTTGGTAAACTGGGTAATAAGCTCAGATCAGTGTAAAAGGATATGGCATTCAGGAGAAGCTAGTGAACTGGTTACACAATTGCCTTGATGGTAGGAGAAAGTGGTGGGAGACATGTTGTTTTTCTGACTGGAGGCATGTGACCAGCAGTGGAGTGGGCCCACTGTTGTTTGTGATTTGGATAAATGGTTTGGATGGGAATATTGGTTTCCAGGTAAGTCAGTCTTTTGGGTGACATTGAAATATGTGGTAAAGTGGACAGTGAAGAAGGTTATCTATGATACAACAGGATGAACAGTACTGCTGATATAGTGGGCTGAATAATAGCAGATGGAGTTTAATTAGATAAAGGTGAAGTGTTTCATTTTGATGAGACAAACCAGGTGGGACTTGGACAGTAAATGTTTGGGCCCTGGGTCGTGTTGTCAATCAGTGACCCAGGTATGCAGGTACACAGTTCATGCTGTCTGAACAAGACATTGGTGAGGCCACCATAAAAGCATGTTGATCAGTTGGAAGAACTCATTCCGTTCACTTACCTCCTTTAGTGAAGGACATCTGACATTCTAACCTGGTCTGGCCTCTACGTGAATCCAGACGCACAGCAATATAGCCGACCCTGATCTGCCCTCTGGGCAATTAGCAGTGGGGGCAAAGAATACTGGTCCAATCAGTGACCCCCACATCCCATGCATGAATAAATAAAAATGCAGATGTCCCTCCTTACCTCTGCAAACACCTCCATCTGCAGCAATCCGTACTGGCTTTGTAACATCGTTCAGGCTCTGACCACTCTCTGTAACACTCTTACCACCTCCAGCACTTTCACCTCTCCCTGTTCATATCGTGTCATTAAGCCCTGACAATGATTCCCCTTCCCACTGCCTTCTTCATGCTCGCAGACCCTTCGCAATCCCTCTCATACTTACTGGTTAAACTCTCTCTCATTTCAGGATTTTAAGTACTTTGTGGTGATCTTCTAAGCCTCATAATCTAATATGATCCATTTTGTCTTTAATGAGGGATAGGAGGGAATTTCTTGCTGAGGTTTTAATGTTTCAATGGAATGTCCTTTTGTTGAATATTTTACACTGTCCCTTCAAATGTTTTCCTCTGTTCATTTACAGACACATGTTTCAGTCTGTTTAGCCTGTTTACCTTGGTCAGTTCTCCAATCAAACTCATGTAATTGGCTGTTTTTGTTTCTAGTTGTAGCTTGTCCTTTCTGTGATTCACTTTAAAACTTTATGTTTATTTAAACTGCACTTTATCACAATTTCCCGGAGGATATCCCCAGGTCACAGTACTCATTCACTAAGTTTCATCACGCAACAGTCGGTCTGAGGTAGTTATGTCCTTAACCAGTTGCACAATTTCTTATTTAAATAAAAACTGAAAAAAAAATTCTACAATCTCTTCGAATATCACCCTTGTCAGTATGATTGTCAAAATTATATGAATATTGAAGTTTCACTAAATTATCACAATATCTTTATTAAAAGTTCCAGTGAGTTCCTGTTTAATGCAGTGATGAGCAGTGAAATGTTGTTAGGTGACTAAATCTCTTCTGCTCCTTGTGTCCTTGGCAAGTAGTAGCCAGAATTTACATTCAGACTGACTCTACTTCATGATCTGAGACCAAATGCTTTCTCTGTAATGCCTTTGTTATCCATTATTTTTAGCGTTGCCCATTTTGCCCGAGTTTCTGCACGCTTGTGAAATATTGAGTATTTATTTTCCACCTTTTGTTCGCACTGTAACCACACATCTCTGGTGTTTAAATCTCTTTCACCTCTGTGTCACAAATCTATCCACCTTATTGAAGAAACTTTGACCATTAAAAAAAAAACATAACTTACTCTTTCCCACAATTTCCTGTCACAAATCGATTCACTGATGTATAGTTTTAATTAAACTCTGTCCCATCCTGTTCCTTTTTGCTTGTCTCCGGCCACATTCCCATTCTGTTCTGATGCGTCACCTTTTCTCTTTGGATTTGGAAAGCTTCTTTCACCTGAATCCTGTCCCCGCATCTTCTCTGTCAGCTTAAGGCCCTGTCCATACACCTATCGACATGATTGGCCAGGTGGGACCATCGGAATGGATTTTTTTTTAAAAAATCAAGTATGGGTTATGGGTGGTACTGGCTGACCAGCTTTCTTGCCCAGCCCTAGCTGCCCTTCAGCTGAGTAACTTGCTCGACCATTTCAAGGGTTATTGAGAGGCAAACACTTTGCTGTGCAGACCACGTGAGGATGGGCAGATGTCTTTCTTGAAAGGTGAAGTTTTTGGATTTATTGTACATCAGTAATGGTATTGATGGATTGACATCAATATTTTTAAAATAGTTTATTTCAAATTCAACCTTCCTCCCCCGAACATTAGCTGAGGTTTGGGATACATGCTCTAGCAATAACACCACGAGGCCATCACTTCGCCTGCTCACAGGCTATTCATCCCTGAACACTGATACCAGTGCGTCATCGAGACAAACATGTTTTTCTTTCATGATTGTTTGATCCTGATACCTTCCTACACTCTGGTGATATCACTCAGTATCTCTCCATGTGGTATCCCTCACTGTGTGGGTCCAACTTCTGCCTCTGTCAGTGTCTCTCACTCTTACAGCTGCTCCAGGTTTTGAGCCTACAGAATTCTCCACTCCACAGAGACACAACAGCACAGACCAGGAATGGAGACTGGGATTTTCCAGATCTCTGTGGGAATTACTGCCAGTCTCCATGTGTAATCCTCACTACGTTAGTCTAATTTCCCATCCTGTCGATTTCTCTGTCTCCTGCAGGTAATCAGGAAGCTCCTGATTCAATAGAATTCCCAACTACTGGGTGTCTCGTCCTTCACCACATTGAAGATGGTTGGTCAGCCAGAGAGACAAAGGACAGGGAAATCTGGAATCTTCAATAAATCCTGCAGTGAGGTAAGATCACCCACAGTGCACAGAGCAGAGAGCAATGAGAGGGCTCCAAACACCGGCTAACAAGACAACTTAGATACAGTTCTGGAGGGGGAGCACAGTACAGACACACCCTAGGTGAATCACCAGCCCTACTGTAAGTTTTGTTGCATTGAGACAGCATCGGGAGTGTCACAATTATCAATCCAGGCCTGTGATGTCTTAGCGAACATCAGTATAACAGAGGGGAAAGCAGGCTTTCCATGAGTGTGTGGGAATGCTGCCTGGGATCTTTCTGCTCTGTGTTCCCCAACTGTACATATACAATGTCTCGTGGACCAGTGTTTTCAATCATTTTTAACTCCTATATCAGTTCCTGTCCCTGTAACCTCCTCCCGTCCCGATAGACCCTCCACATATTTGAAATATACTGCATTCCAGACTACCATCTCTATCTCTGTAACTTGCTTCAGTGCCTACAACATACCTTACCTCAGTAGTCTCCTCCTCCAGTAACTGGAGAAAGAGCCATGCAGAACAGAAACGGTTCCTTCCATCCAACTAGTCTGTGCTGAGCACGGTTCCTGAACGAATCGCATTTGCCTGCATTTGGTCCCTATCCCATCAAACCTTTTCCTCTCCATGTACCTTCCCAAATGTCTTTTCCATGATGTAATTGTACTTTTCTCTACCACTTCAGCGGCAGCTCATTCAATATGTGCACCATTCTCTGTGTGGAAATGTGCCCCTCTGGTCGCTTTTAAGTATTTCCTCTCCCACCTCATATTTTTGCTCTCTAGTTATGATTCCCCTACCCTGCTGTAGAGACCTTCACTATTCACCCTACGTATACCCCTCACGTTTTTATAAACATTTATAAGGTCACCCCTCAGCCACCTACACCCGATGGAAATATGAAAGATAATGATACAAATATCATGTGTACCAAATGTTGCTTTCCCCATCCTGTCCACCTGTGACACCACTTCCAAGGAACAATGTAACTGCATCCCTTGGTCTCTCTCCGTTCGACAACACTGTCCAGAGCTCTGCCATTAATTGTGTTAGTCGTCCCTGGTTTATCTTAACAACATCCAACACCTGAATTCTGCTCCATCTTTCATTTCTTGACCCACTGGCTCAGTTGCTTAAGAGCACCTTTGATAATTGTATTCACTGCCCACTATAACACTTATTTTATTATCCACAAACTTACTAACAATAATTTATATATTCTTGTTTATGTCAATAATGCACATGCGTGATCCCAGCACCAATGCTTATGGTACACCGCTTGTCAGAGGCCCCCAGTCTGCACAACAACCCTCTCCCATCATCCACTGTCTCCTACAGTCAAGCCCATTTTATGTCCATTTGTCTTGCTCTCCCTGATCCCATGTGATCTAACCTGACGAACCAGTGCACCAGGCTAAACCCTGTCAAAGGCCTTGCTGAAGTCAGGATAGACAACGTCTAGTGCTCTGCCTTCATCCATCTTCTTGGTCACCTCGTCAACAAACTCTATCAAATTTGAGAGACACGACTTTGTATGCACAATGCTGTGCTGACTCTCCCCAATCAAGCGTTGCCTTTCCACATGCATGCAAGTCCTGTCCTGCGGAATTGCTTCCAACAACATTTGCACCACTGACATCAAGCTAATTGGTGTTTATGTCCCTGGTTTTCCATCGCAGCCTTTCCTAAATGCTGGCACAACATTCGGCAACCTCCAGGCTCCCAGCTCACCACCCGCGGCTGTCAGTAATAGAAATATCATTGTAAGTTTCTTCCCTAACTTACCCCAATGTCATGGGATATACTTGATTGGTTCCCAGGGAGTTGTCTAATTTTAATGTGTTTGAAAACCTTTAGCACCTCCTGTTCTCCAATGTGGACTCGTTTGAAAATATCACTGTTTATTTCCCTGCTTCCCCACTGTGTTTTCCACAGTAAGTTCTGACGTGAAGTGTTTGTTTTGGATCTCGCCCATTTCCTGTGGGTTCACACATAGATGACTTTAAGGGGTCACATTCTGTCCCGAGTTAATCTTCTATTGTTAATATACTTTTAGAATCTCTCTGGATTTTCCTGAACCTTCTCTGCCAAAGCTCTGTCAGTTCCCCTTTAGGCCCTCATGGTTTCCCTCTTCAGAGTGTTACTACACCCACAATGTTCTTCAAGGGATTGACTTAATCCAGCTGGCTATATAGGACATGTGCCCCCTTTTGTCTTGACCAGAACCTCAATATCCCCAGTCATCCAGTGTATCCCACTTGTGTCAGCATTGTTCTTCACACTAACAGGAATATGCTGGCCCTGAAATATTAATTTATCTCTCTTTTGAAAGAGTCCCACTTGCCCGACGTTCCTTTACTTGCAAATAGCCTCCACGAATCAATTTTTGGACAGTCTTGCCTACTACATTCTGGACTGGGGCAAGGCCAGTTTTGACCTTTAACTTGTGGACCAGGCCTGTCCTTTTCATCGCTATTTTCAAACTAATAGAATAGTGGTGACTTTGCAAAACTGCTGCCCCACCACAAACTCTTCAGCCCCTTTCTCTACCTTGTTTCTCGAAGGGAGGTCAGGTTTTATCCTTTTCTCCAGTTTTCTTGAACACACTGAACAAATCCCTCCCATCCGAACTGTGAACATAATGACAGTCCCCCAGTCTAGGTTTGGAAAGTTAAAATCCCCTACCGTTACAACCCTATCCTTCTTACAGGTATCTGAGATTTCCGACATATTTGCTGCTCAATTTCCCGCTGCGGGCTTGTAGTACAGTCGTATCAAACTGATTATTCATTCTTATTTCTCAGTTCCATAACAGCTTTACTGGGCGATCCCCAGGAATATCCTCTCTCAGTGCTGCAGTGATGTTTTCACTGATCAAAAACTCCATTCCCTCTCCTCCCTTGACTCCCCTTCTATCCTTCCTGTTGAATCTGTCCTCTGGAACAATGATCTGCGAGCCCAGTCCCTCCATCAGCTGTGTTTCTGTAATTCCTGTGATTATTGATCTTAACATGTTCTGGAACCTTACCAATTCGGTTATATTTACTTTAGCGCTGGAAACGGATGTGCATATACCGCAGGGCAGGAGTTATAGCTGGGGGAAAGGCTATTATGATGTGATTAGGCAAGATTTAGGATGCATAGGATGTGGAAGGACACTGTATAGCATGGCACAATTGAAATGTGAAGCTTATTCGAGGAACAGCCACTTGTCCTTGATAAGTATATGACTGTCAGGCAGGGATGAGGGTGTCGAGTGAAGGAACCAAGTTTACTCAAGAAGTTGAATCTCTTGTCAAGAGGAAGAAGAAGGCTTATGTTAGGATGAGATGTGATGTCTCAGTTAGGGTTCTTGAGAAGTACAGGTTAACTAGGAAAGACCTTGATCGAGAGCTGAGGAGATCCAGGAGTGGACATGAGAATCCATTGGCGGATAGTATCAAGCAAAACTCGGAAGGTTTATCAGGAACAAAAGAATGACTCGAGTAAGATTAGGTCCAATCAAGGATAGTAGTAGGAAGTGTGTGTGGAGTCAGAGGAGATAGTTTATCTAAGTGGATATTTTTTATCAGCATTCGTGATGGAAAACGACAATGTTATCGATGAGAATATTGAGATACGGGCTACCAGACTAGATTGGAGGAGGGTTCACAACGAGGTGGTGTTAGCAATTATCGAACGTGTGAAAGTAGATAAGACCCCTGGCACAGATGGGATTTATCCGAGGATTCTCTGGGAAGCCAAGGAGGATATTGCAGAGTCTTTGGTTTTGGTCTTTATTTTGTCATTGTTTACAGGAACAGTGCCAGAAAGCTGGAGGATGGCAAATGTTGCTCCCTTGTTCAAGAAGGGGAGTTGAGACAACTCTAGCAATTATAGGCCAATGAGCCTTACTTCGGTTGTGCGCAAAATGTTGGACAGGGTTGTAAGAGATAGGATTTATAACGATTGAGAAAAGAATATGTTAATTAGGGATAGTCAACACGGTTTTGTGAAGGGTAAATCATGCCTCACAAAACTTACTGAGTTATTTGAGAAGGTGATGAAACAGGTGGGTGAGGGTAAAGCGGTTTGATGTGATGAACATGGATTTCAGTAAGTCGTTTTATAAAGTTCCCTACGGTCGGCTATTGCACAAAATATGGAGGCATGGGATTGAGTGTGGTTTAGCGGTTCAGGTCAGAACTTGGCGAGCTGAAAGAAGACTAAGAGTTGTGGTTGAATGGAAGTGTTCATCCTGGAGTTCATTAACTCGTGTTGGACCACAAGGATCTCATTCGGGGCCACTGGTGTTTGTCATTTTTACAAGTGATTGGGATCAGGGTGTAGAAGAATGGTTTAGTGAATTTGCGAATGACATGAAGGTCGGTAGAGTTGTGGATAGTGCCAAAGGATGTTGTTGGTTCCAGGAGGACATAGATAAGCTGCAGACCTCGGCTGAGAGGTGGCAAATGGAGTTTAATGTTGAAAACTGTGAGGTGATTCACTTTGGAAGGAGTAACAGGAATACAGAGGACTGGGCTAGTGGTAAGTGTCTTGGTAGTGTAAATAGACAGAGAGATGTCTGTGTCCAAACACAGAAAGTTGCCATCCAGGTTGATAAAGGTATTAAGACGCCCTACGTTGTTTTGTCTTTTATTAATAGAGGAATTGTGTATCGGAGCCATGAGGTCATGCTGCAGCTGTGCAAATTTCTGGTACGGGTGGTGTTGGAGTATTGCACATACTCCGATTGCTACATTATAGGAAGAATGTGGATGCTTTGGAAAGGGTTCACAAGATATTTACTGGGATGTTTACTGGTATGGAGGGGAGGTCTTACGAAGGAAGGCTGAGGGACTTGTGGCTGTTGTCATTAGAGAGAAGAAGGTTGAGTGGAGTCTTAAGTGAAACATATGAGATGATCAGAGGTTTGGATAGGGTGGACGATGAGAGCCTTTTTCCTCAGATGGTGATGGCTTGCGTGAGGGGACATAGCTTTAAATTCGGGGCGTGATAGAAATAGGACAGATGTCAGAGTTAGTTTATTTACTCAGAGAGTAGTACAGTTGTGGAATGCCCTGCCTGCAACAGTGGTACACACTCCAATTTTAAGGACATTTAAATGGTCATTGGACAGACATATGGATTAAAATGGAATAGTGTCGGGTAGACTGGGCTTCAGCTTATTTTGACAGTTTCACGCAACATCGAGGACCGAAGGGCCTGCATTGCACTGCAGTGTTGAATGATCGATTCTCTATTTTCTATGTATGGAACGAACTGCCAGAGGAAATGTTAGAAACAAGTACAACGAAAACATGGGGGAGACACTTGAGCAGGTACATGGAGTGGAGAAGGTTTGAAGAGATATGGGCCAAACGCAGGAAAATGCGTTTAGGAAACCTGGTTCGCATGGACGAGATGGATTGCAGAGTCTGTTTCTGTGCTACATGTCTCCAGTTACTGGACGAGAAGGATACCGAGATAAGACATGCTATGGAAACAATCACAATTTACAGAGATAGGGATGATAGTCTGGGTTTGAGTACGTTTCAAATAGGTGGAGAAATAAGCGAGAGACGAGAAGGTTACAATGATGGTAACTGTTATAGGAGTTAGCATGGTCGAATAAATGTGCAACAGATACAGTTTCAGAGAGGGAACACAGAACACAAGGATCCCAGGAAGCATTGCCGCCGTCTCTTGGTGGCGCTGCTTTCACCTGTGTTGTACTGATGCCCACTCGACAGTACAGTTCTGGATTGATGACTGTGAACTCCTTATGCCGTCTTATTACAACATACATTAAATTAGGGATGGTGATTAAGCTTGGATTGTGTCCGTACTGTGCTCCACCTCCAGACATGTATCTATGCCACACTTTGTTAGTCGATGATTGGAGCCCTCCTATTGATCCCTGTTCTGTTCACAGTGTGTGATCCTACCTAGCTGCAGGATTTATTTAAAGCTCCAGGCCTCCATTAACGTTTCTTCCCCTGGATAACAAACCATCTTCAATGACGTGATGGACGAGACACTCAGCAACTGGGAGGTCTATGGAGACAGGAACTTCCCGAATACATACAGGAGACAAGGAGATAGACAGAATGGGGAATTAGACTGATGAAGTAAGGCTGACATATAGATCATGGCACTGAGTACAACAGGGACCCTGATAGACAGAGGTAAATTGAGAAACAGATTTGTTAAGAGTTATCAGTTATCTGTAAGAATAATAGGATGGTTATGGTAGGGGATTTCCAAATATAGACTGGGACTGCCATAGTGTTAAGGGTTTAAATGGAGTGGAATTTCTTAAGTATGTATTATGAAAATTTTCTGATTAACTATGTGTGTGCACGTATGGGGCCAGCAATCATAATATTATTAATTATAATACGGTAAACGGAAAACGGTAGACCAGATCTAAAAGTTGAAGTTCTAAACTGGAGGAAGGCTAATTATGATGATATTGGGCACACACTTTCAAAAGCTGCTTGGGGCAGATATTCACAGGTGAAAGGATGGCTGGAAAATGAGAAGCCTTCAGAAATGAGATAACGAGATAACGAGAGTGCAGAGACAGCATATTCCTGTCAGGTTGGGAGGAAAGATTGGTAGGTCAAGGGAATGCTGGATGAGTAAAGAAATCGTGGATTTGGTGAACAAAGCGAAGGTAGCATCTGTCAGGTATAGACAAGATAGATCGAATGAACTCTTGGAAGAGAACAAAGGCAATAGGAGTACACTTAAGAAGGAAATCAGGAGGGCAAAAAGGGGGCATGAGAGAGATTTGGCAAACAGAATTAAGGAGAATCCAAATGCAACACATGAAATGTATGCAGTATGAAGCAGAGCGGGCACAGTCTCGGACGAGAAACAGAGTTCAGGTTTTAAATCAAATCAAAAATGTGTTCATTTTATTTTGCTGGATCTCTATCAATACTTTTCACACGTCTTCCCGGGGAATGAATTCGCTTTCTCAACTCTCATGGATCAAAATTGGAGTTATCATATCACCCTCTCACCCTGTTAGCAAAGTGTGCAGCAATATCATAGAGCCATGAGATGTGGACAGCACGGACAACACAGACTTCAGTCCAACTCGTCCATGTCCAACAGACCTCCGAAACCGATCCTGCCGCGATTGCAAGCACTTGACCCATTTCTCTCTAAACCCTTGCTATTCAAATACACGTCCAGATTCCTTCGAAGTATTGGAATTGTACCAGCCGCTAACAACTCATCTGGCAACCTATTCCAAACCAGCACCACACTCCGCGTGAAGCCGTTGCCCCTCACTGACTTTCGAATTTTCACTCTCCCACACCAGATCTATACCCTCTAGTTCTGCACTGCCCCACCTGAGCGAAAGGAACTTGTGTATTTGCCCTTTTCATGTCCCTCATGATTGAAAATCCTCTATAAGATCAGCTCCCAGCCTCTGACGCGCCCGGAAAATAGTGACAGGCTATTCAGCCTATAAATGTTTCCATCTTTTCCACTTTCAAGTGTAGGATGTAGCGCTATCAGAAGCAATCATCTTAGCAAATGATCTGTCGCTGACAAACGCTGCAGGAAGGCGTGATAACTTGCTGAATGTGCTGTCAGGCGAAGATTGCATAAGCAACATGAGCCATTGAACAAAACGTGTAACTGAGTTCTGAGCAGTTGCTGACACCAAAGCAACTGTCTCATTCGGGAGCGAAAAGAATCCCACTGTTAGATTACAATTCAAATGCATTTGGCATAAGGGTCGTAGCAGTTGCTCAGCAGCATATCACCATGACTCCAAAGGTCTGTTAGTACCAAGGAGCACAGTGTGCGATCGTTGAAGGTACGGTTCTCCAGACGATATTTGTCAACACGACAAGCTGCAGCTGGGCTGGTGGCATTGCGTTTGAAATTGAATGTGTCTGGACTTTGTGGACAATGCTGGATATCGAGTATGTGCGTTTGGAAAGGTAATGTGGAAGCATTGGAAAGGTTGTGGAGGGGATTTACCAGTATGTTGCCTGAGAGATTTGGGGCTGTTCTCATTGGAAAGAAGAAGGCTAAGGGGGATTTGATACAGACGTAAAAGAGGATCAGAGGGTTAGATAGGGTAGACAGTGAAAGCCGTTTTCCTAGGATGATGACGTCAGTTTGTATGAGGGGACATAACTACAAATTGAAGGCTGATAGATTTAAGATCATGTCAGATGCAGGTTCATTAAATAGAGAGTGGTAAGTGCATGGAATGCCCTACCTGCCAATGTAGTTAACTCAGCCACATTGGAGAGATTGAAACAATCCTTGGATAAGCACATGGATGATGATGGAATAGTTAGGGAGATGAGCTGAGAATAGTTCACAGGTCGGCGCAACATCGAGGGCCGAAAAGCCTGTTCTGCATTGTATTGTTCTATGTTCTATGTTCTGCAATAGGGCCCCTCAGATATCAACAAGGCCGCCATTGTGTGGCGTTGCTGGCGATGGAGGAAATAATAAACGAGTGTTTTGCATCAGTGTTTATTGTGGAAAAGGACATGGAAGATATAGAATGGGGGGAATTGATGGGGACACCTTGAAAAATGTCCATATGACAGAGGAGGAAGTGCTGGATGTCTTTAAACATATAAAAGTGGATAAACCTCCAGGTCCTGATCAGGTGTACCCTAGAACTCTGTGGGACGCTAGGGAAGTGATTGCTGGGCCCCTTGCTGAGATATTTATATCATCGATAGTCATAGGTGAGATGCTGGAAGACTGAAGGTTGGCAAACGTCGTGTCACTGTTTTAGTGTGGTGTTAAGTACAAACCAGGGAACGATAGACCAGCGGGCCTGACGTCTAAGACAAGAGTAAAGGAGAACAGTTCTGAAAAATATTTTCACACTTGGAATAAACTATCTTGATGCAGCATTGGTTGAAATAGTTCTAATCTAAGGATAGAACTCATTGTGTTTGCGTGGACAGTGTTATTGCTGTAAAATTCCAGATTTTGTGTTTTTCTTATTTCATTATGATGTACTGAGCAATAACATCCTTGACAATTGGCATTAAGTTTATTATTGTAATTAAATTGTTCATTGACAGAAAATTGGAAAACAGCAAACAAAAGCTGCGAAATAGAGTCATGGTGTAACTTCGATCTCCCCAAGGAGCTTCCACACAGTAATAAGGCAGCATTTCGGGGAATGCATCAGCTCAGAGTTTCAAACAAGGAGCTTGCCAGTTGCCTGAAGGGACTTATCATCTCGCATGGAAGAAATGTTTCAACCAATTGATCACCTGGTCTTCTACACCACCCTTGCCTTTGCTGGCATTCCTGGTAAGGCTTCATGACAATTGAATTTGTTTAAATCTGCTGATAATATGCTCTTAACCTTTTGCTGTTTAAGAATAATGTCTCCAGTTAACTCCTGGTTAGCCTTTTCCAGACACCAGAACAGTGATCGCAATTCACTGAGCAGCATTCTTGGTACAATTCTCCACTGACAGAGATACCCAACTTCACTGCTGCTGCAGCATTTTCAGATGTCAGTGTTGTATCAACTGTTCCACTTTCACATGATTTGAAGTTATGCGGAGCGATCAGGCAGGTTAGTTCTGAAGAAGGGTCACTGGACTGGAAACATTAACTCAGCTTTCTCTCATATAGATGTTGTCAGTCCCACTGTGAAATCTCTGCTTTTGTTGTACAAATGAAGCCTGATTTCGCTCGAATTTTGAAGTTTAAGGGATGATCTGAGCGAAATCCTTCAAAATATTAATGGCAAAAAAGAGGAAAGATTAGCTATTTCCATTTCTGGTAGATTCTAGAATGAAGGAGCACAATATGAGTATTGGGGAGAGAAAGTTAATGAGAGATGTTAGGAAGCACTTCTCCACACAAACGATTCGAAAGGTTTGGAACTCTCTTCCGCAAACAGCATTGGATGCTTCATCAGTTTTGAACTTTAAATCGGATGTCATTTTTTTTTCTGTAAGTCCAGGAATCGAAGGAAACATGCCGCAATGTAGTTTGCAAAGCTTTATCTAACTAACATATCTTCGGGAAAATCTTTCTTCCTCACTGTCTTTGATCAAGTATTTCCAGTCTTGGGAGATATCCCTCCTTCTGCCTGCATGTTGAGATACTTGTCATGTACATATGTGTAGATTTACAGTGTTCATTTATCAGCAGTCCTAACACGCACAAATTGTCCTTAACCTGCCCGTGCATGCTGAGGAATGTTGTCCTGTGTGTCTTGATTGAAATCTTGTGCAGTTTTTGATAATCATTTTTTCCTGATCCTGATGTGACTCTGACCAGAATTTCATTCAGTGCTAAGAGTGGAAAATAAACCAATCAAAGGAGGCTTGAGATTGCTTTATTGACAGTCCAATCACGAGCCCTATGAGTGAGTTGGGGTTCTCCTCTTGTCAGAGTTGGAGCTGATAACTTAAAGTGTCTACTCCAATCATTCAAATAGTTACCTGGAATTCCTTTTGCTCTCCTAGCATGCGCTCAACTTCTGTCAAAACTCCATAATCTCTGAAACGACTGGGCTGGAGGAGCATCTGAGGTGGCTCCAAAAGGCTTAGACTTCAAACCCACTCAACACCAGCCACTTCCACTCAGACAGTGCACTGGGTTTCGGTGGTAAAATCTTACTGCTTTTCGTTGGAACAGGAGAAGTAGTTTCTAATCAATCATTCATTGCTTCCTTTTCCATTTGTCTTCCACAGTTAATTTGCTGGTGATTGTTATCCTTTCCCTAGCAAATTGCGGAGTTTCTCGTTCCACTACTCGTTACCTGGTGCTTATGGCAGTTGCCGATCTGATGGTCATTATCTCTGGTATGATACTGAGGAGATTTACCTATTATTATTGCCCACTCTGTTTTTTGGCCATCCCTCCTGTGTGTAGTGTTGCTCGGGTCTTAACGTTTGCTGCTACCGATTGTTCTGTCTGGTTCACCGTCACTTTCTCCTTAGACAGATTTGTAACAATTTGTTGTAGAACATAGAAGAATACAGCGCAGTACAGGCCCTTTGGCCCTCGATGTTGCGCCGATCCAAGCCCACCTAACCTATGCTAACCCACTATCCTCCATATACCTATCCAATGCCCGCTTAAATGCCCATAAAGAGGGAGAGTCCACCACTGCTACTGGCAGGGCATTCCATGAACTTACGACTCGCTGAGTGAAGAACCTACCGCTAACTTCAGTCCTATATCTACCCCCACTTAATTTAAAGCTATGCCCCCTTGTAATACCCGACTCCATACGCGGGAAAAGGTTCACACTGTCAACCCTATCTAACCCCCTAATCATCTTGTACACCTCAATCAAGTCACCCCTAAACCCTCTTTTCTCTAATGAAAACTGCCCCAAGTGTCTCAGTCTTTCCTCATACGATCTTCCTTCCATACCAGGCAACATCCTGGTAAACCTCCTCTGCACCCGTTCCAGTGCCTCCACATCCTTCCTATAGTATAGCGACCAAAACTGCAAACAATATTCCAGATGCGGCCGCACCAGAGTCTTATACAACTGCATCATGACCTCAGGACTCCGGAACTCAATTCCTCTACCAATAAAAGCCAGTACGTCATATGCCTTCCTCACCGCACTATTTACCTGGGTGGCAACTTTCATAGATCTGTGTACATGGACACCAAGATCCCTATGCTCATCCACACTACCAAGTATCCGACCATTTGCCCAGTACCCCATCTTTTTGTTATTCTTCCCAAAGTGAATCACCTCACACTTGGCTACATTGAATTCCATTTGCCACCTTTCTGCCCAGCTCTGCAGCTTCTCTATATCCTGCTGTAACCTGCCACATCCTTCCTGACTGTCAACAATTCCTCCGACTTTCGTATCATCCGCAAACTTGCTCACCCAACCTTCTAACCCCTCTTCCAGGTCATTTATAAAAATGACAAACAGCAATGGTCCCAAAACAGATCCTTGCGGAACACCGCTAGTGACGGCACTCCATGAAGAAACTTTGCCATCAACTACTACCCTCTGTCTTCTTCCATCCAGCCAATTCCTAATCCAAACCTCCAACTCACCCTCAATGCCATATCTCCGTATTTTCTGCAGTAGCCTACCATGGGGAACCTTATCAAACGCCTTACTAACATTCATATATACCACATCTACCGCTTTCCCCTCATCAACCTCCTTCGTCACCTTTTCAAAGAATTCAATAAGGTTTGTGAGGCACGACCTGCCCTTCACAAAACCATGCTGACTATCCTTGATCACATTATTCCTATCCAGATGTGCATAAATCCTATCCCTTACAATTCTCTCCAAGACTTTGCCCACAACAGAAGTGAGACTCACCGGCCTATAGTTACTAGGGTTATCCCTACTCCCCTTTTTGAACAAGGGAACCACATTTGCTATCCTCCAATATTCTGGCACTACTCCTGTAGACAAAGAGGACATAAAAATCAAGGCCAATGGCTCTGCAATCTCCTCCCTTGCTTCCCAGAGAATCCTAGGATAAATGCCATCAGGCCCAGGGTACTTATCTATTTTCACCTTTTCCAGGATTTCCAACACCTCTTCTCTACATACCTCAAAGCCATCCATTCTACTTATTTGTGACTCAGTATTCACATCGACGACAATGCCCTGTTCCTGAGTAAATACTGAAGAAAAGTATTCATTCAGTGTCTCCCCAATCTCTTCCGCCTCCACACGCAACTTCCCACTACTATCCTTGACTGGACCTATTCCTACCCTAGTCATTCTTTTATTCCTAACATACCTATAGAAAGCCTTAGGGTTTTCCCTAATCCTACCGACTAAGGACCTTTCATGTCCCCTCCTTGCTGCTCTTAGCTCTCTCTTCAGGTCCTTCCTGGCTACCTATAACTCTCAATCGCCCCAATTGAACCTTCACGTCTCATCTTGAGATAGGCCGCCCTCTTCCATTTAACAAGGGATTCCAATTCCTTATTAAACCACGGCTCCCTCGCACGACTCTTTCCTCCCTGCCTGACAGGTACATATTTATCAAGGACACTCAATAGTTGCTCCTTGAACAAGCTCCACATATCATTTACACTCTTGCCTTGGAGTCTACTTTTCCAAGCCACACATCCTATGTCATGCCTCACCGCATCATAATTTCCGTGACCCCAGCTATAACTCTTGCCCTGTAGTACACACTTATCCCTCTCCATCACGAGAGTAAAAATCACCGAATTATGGTCACTATCCCCAAAGTGCTCACCTACCTCTAATTCTAACACCTGACCTGGTTCGTTACCCAGAACCAAATCCAGTATGGCCTCACCTCTTGTTGGCCTGTCTACATATTGTGTCAGGAAACTCTCCTACACACATTGAACAAACACTGACCCATCTAACGAACTTGAGCTATAGCTTTGTTATGAACTGCACGAACACATTTATTTATGTCGTAACATTGTCAGTAGCTGAGAACAAAATATTGCACTGAGAAAACTGCAACTGTGGTTCTAACAACAACATGCACTCTGTTCTTTTTGAAAAATTTCCCCATCAATTTTACAATTGAGCCTCGGTGGATTATCAATAATGTGCCATTCTACTGTAAAAGAAAGTCAAGCTACTATACTGAGACTTGGTGGGTGGCATTCGATTGACTTGACACGGTTTTTACCCCTTTACTACCATTCGTTTTAATTCTGTTGCTCAATGCTCTGACAGTCAGACACATTTTAATAACCAGTCAAGTCCGAAAGGGGTTAAAGTGTCAGATCAAAGGAGAGAAACGCAGAGACCCAGAGATGGAGAGCAGAAAGAAATCTATGATTTCGCTCTTCGCCATATCTGGGAGCTTCATCCTCCTGTGGTTAATCACTGTTATAGATTTCTTATATTATATCATTCAAGGAATCCATCCAGATGATTACTCGCCTTTTCTATTTCACTTGAGGAAAGTTGGTTTCATGTTGCAGAATCTAACTTGCTGCACGAACACATTTATTTATGTCGTAACATTGTCTAGGTTCAGAGCAAAGATCAGTAACACAGTAAACTACCTGGTTACGTGAATTCCTTGTGTTATGAAAAAATAAAACTCATCAAGTAAACACACAGTAGGGTCATTTTGTTTCCAGACGGATAAATGAGTTTTAAAAGTTCACTCATGGGATATGGGCATCGATTCACTACATCGTGTCACTGCCTCATCTACAATACCCCCTCTCAGATATGTAACTCTGGTACCCAGTCCCCTCCTGAACTACAAGAGCAAATCGCCTACACAGGAGATGTGTGCCCCTCCAGTTCAGATGCAACTCGTCTTTCAGGTTCATGTCGCACCTCGATGAGAAGGCAACCCAATGGTCTAAATACCTGAAGATCTCTCTGCTCATCGACACTACCAAAAATCTTCCCATTACTGCAGTACCTTTTATTCCGAGTACTCAAACCAAACTAAATCACTTCACACGTTTCCCCATTAAATTCCATTTGCCACCATTCAGCCCGTCTCTGCAGGTTATCTAGGTCCCTCTGTAACCCATAACATTCTTCTGTACTATCTACAACTCTACTAACTTTAAATCTGCAAATTTAGTATCCTATCCTTTTAGACTCTACTCAGGTCGTTCATAAAGATAACAAACATCAGTGAACCCAAAACAGATACTTGAGGTACACCACGAATAACTGAATTCCGAGATGAACATTTTGCATCAACCACCACTCTCTATCTTCTTTTAGCTCGCCGATGTCTGATGCAAACTGTTAAATCCCACTCAATCCAATGCCACCAAATTTTGTGCAATAGCCTACCGTGTGGAACTTTACCAACACCTTCCTGAAATCCATATACACCCCATCAATCGCTTTACCCTCATCCACCGGTTGGTCACATTCTCAATGCACTCAATAAATTTTGTGAGGCACGGTTGATATTTCACAAAATCGTGTTGACTGTCCTGAGTCAACTTACTCCTTTCAAGATGATTATAAATCCTGTCTGTTGGAACCGTTTCCAACACTTTACCATAACAGGAGTGAGGCTTAGTGGTGTAACAAAGCCAGCATTTTCTCTACTCCCCTTCTGGTACAAGGGGACAACATTTGCTACCCTTCATCCTTCTGCACTGTTCCTGCAGACAATGACGACATAAATTTCAACACCAAAAGCTCTGTGGTCTCCTCCCTTATTTCTCAGAGACTCCGAGGGCAAATCCCAAATGTGCTCCGTGGGCTTATCTATTTCCACACTTTCCAGAATTGCTGACATCTCCTCCTTGTGAACCTCAATGCCATCCAGTCTAGTAGCCTGTATCTCAGTATTCTCCTCGACAACATTTTTCTTTTCCAGGGTGAATGCTGATGAAAATTATTCATTTAGCTATTCCACTGTCTCCTCTGACTTGACACATAATTTCCCACGACTACCCTTGATTGGCTCTAAACTTACTCTGGTCATTCTTTTATTCCTGATAAACAGCCAAGAAACATTGAGGGATTTCTTCCATCCGACCTGCTAACAACTTCTCAAGTTCCCCAAACCCCCCGACTCTTCACAACTCTCTCTTTAAGTGTTTTCTGGCTAACATGTAACTCTCAAGCGCAGTAACCTAGCCTCCCCGTCTCAGCCTTACATAAGCCTTCTTCTTCCTCTTTCAGGAGATTCAACTTCTTTCATGAACCACTGCTCCCTCGCTCGGCCACTTCCTCCCTGATTGACAGGTACATAGTTATTAAGTACACGCAGTAGCTGTTCCTTGAATCAGCCACAAATTTCAATTCTCTAAAGTTTCCTTCCCCATTCTATCATCCTTAGTCTTGCCTAATCAGGTCATGTTTGGCTTTACCCAGCAATAACTTTTGCTTTGCTGTATATAGTTATGCCTTTCCATCACAAAGATAAACAGAACCAAATTGTGGTCACTATCAACAAAGTGCTCACCTGCCTTAAAATCTAAGACTTGGCCAGGTTTAATATCCAGTACCAAATTCAATGTGGCGTCGCACATTCTTGGCCTGTTTTCACACGGTGTCAGCAAACACACCTGCACGCATTGAACAAAAATTGACCGATTTAATGTTTCGAACTATTGTATTTCCAGTCAATATTTGGAATGTTAAAGACTCCCATGACAACTACCCTGTTACTCTCGTCCCGATCCAGAATTATTTTTGCTATCCTCGCCTCTACATCTCTGGAACTATTCGGAGGTCCATAGAAAACCTCTAACAGGGTGAATGCTTCTTTCTTGTTTCTAACCTTAGCCAATACTACCTCAGTAGATGATTCCTCAACCATTCTCTGTACTACTGTAATGCTGTTCTTGACTAACAATGCCACCCCCCGCCCCCTTTTACCATCTTCTTTGTTCTTTACAAAACAGCGAAACTCTGGAACCTGTTACAGCCATTCCTGTCCCTCTACTATCCATATCTCTGCAAAGTCCCAGTTGAATACCTATACTGCCTGTTTACCCACCTTATCCAGGATGCCCCTGGCGCTGGTGTAGACACACTTTAAACCACTTTCCTTCTTGCCGGTGCACACTTGCAACCTTGAAACCATATTTCTCACATCACTTAAATCATATTTCTCACATCATTTAAAATGAATAGGGAGGGGGGGAAGAGGAGGGGATGTAGCACTACTAATCAGAGAGGGTATCACAGCTACAGAAGCTTCCATTATCGATGAAGATCTGTCTACCGAGTCAGTATGGGTGGAAATTAGGAACAGAAAGGGAGCAGTCCCCTCGTTAGGGGTTTACTACAGGCCCCCCAATAGCAGCAGGGAGATGGAAGAAAGCATAAGTCGGTAGATTTTGGAAAAGTGTGGACGTAGTAGGGTTGTTGTAATGGGTGACTTTAACTTTCCCAATATTGATTGGAACCTCCTTCGAGCAGAAGATTTGATTGGACCTGTTTTTGTAAGGTGTGTTCAGGAGGGTTTCCGAAATCAGCACGTTGATAGGCCGATGAGGGGAGAGGCCATTCTAGACTTGGTGCTCGGAAACGAGCCGGGGCAGGTATCAGATCTTGTGGTGGGAGAGCTTTTTGGAGATAGTGACCACAACTACCTCACATTCTACATAGATATGGAGAGGGAGAGGATTAGGCAAAATAGGAGGATATTTAATTGGGGAAGAGGAAACTATGATGCGATTAGACATGAGTTAGGAAGCATGGATTGGGAGAAATTGTTCCATGTTACCATGGAACTATAGACATGTGGAGACTGTTTAAGGAACAATTGTTGCAAGTGATGAATAAATATGTCCCGCTGAGACAGGCAAGAAGTGGTAAGACAAAGGAACCTTGGATGACGAGAGCGGTGGAGCTTCTCGTCAAAAGGAAAAAGGTAGCTTACATAAGGTGGAGGAAGCTAGGGTCAAGCTCAGCTCTAGAGGATTGCAGGCAGGCGAGGAAGGAGCTCAAAAATGGTCTGAGGAGAGCCAGGAGGGGGCACGAGAAAGGCTTAGCAGAGCGGATTAGGGAGAGCACAAAGGCATTTTACACTTATGTGAGGAATAAGAGAATGGTCAAAGAAAGAGTAGGGCCGATCAGGGATAGCATAGGGAATTTGTGTGTGGAGTCTGAGGAGGTAGGGGAAGCCCTAAATGAGTTTTTTGCTTCAGTCTTTACGAAAGAAACGAACTTTGTAGTGAATGAAACCTTTGAAGAGCAGGTGTGCATGTTGGAATGGATAGTGACAGAGGAAGCTGATGTGCTGAAAATTTTGTCAAACATTCAGATTGACAAGTCGCCAGGCCCGGACCAGATTTGTACTCGGTTGCTTTTGGAAACTAGAAATGCAATTGCTTCGCCACTTGCGAAGACCTTTGCATCCCCGCTCTCCACTGGAGTTGTACCTGAGGACTGGAGAGAGCCAAATGTAATTCCTCTCTTTAAGAAAGGAAATAGGGAAACCCCCGGCAATTACAGACCAGTAAGTCTCACGTCTGTCATCTGCAAGGTGTTAGAAAGGATTCCGAGTGATAGGATTTATAACCATCTGGAAGAGCATGGCTTGATTAAATCCAGTCAACACGGCTTTGTGAGGGGCAGGTCATGCCTCACAAACCTTATCGAGTTCTTTGAGGATGTGACTAGAAAAGATGATGAGGGTCGAGCTGTGGATGTGGTGTATATGGACTTCAGCAAGGCATTTGGTAAGGTTCCCCAAGGTAGGCTCATTCAGAAGGTCAGGTGGAATGAGATACAGGGGAACTTCGCTGTCTGGATACAGAATTGGCTGGCCAACAGAAGACAGCGAGTGGTAGTAGAAGAAAAATATTCTGCCTGGAAGTCAGTGGTGAGTGGTGTTCCACAGTGTTCTGTCCTTGGGCCTCTACTGTTTGTAATTTTTATTAATGACTTGGATGAGGGGATTGAAGGATGGGTCAGCAAGTTTGCAGGCGACACAAAGGTTGGAGGTGTCTTTGACAGTATAGCGGGCTTTTGCAGGCTGCAGCGGGACATTGACAGGATGCAGAGAAGGGCTGAGATGTTATAAATGGAGTTCAACCTGAATAAATGCGAGGTGATGCATTTTGGAAGGTCGAATTAGAAAGGTGAGTACAGGATTAAGGATAGGATTCTTGGCAGTGTGGAGGAACAGAGGGATCTTGGTGTGCAGGTACATAGAACCCTTAAAATGGTCACCCAAGTGGACAGGGTTGTTAAGAAAGCATATGGTTTTGGCTTTCATTAACATGGGGATTGAGTTTAAGAGTCGTGAGATCTTGTTGCAGCTCGAAAAAACTTTGGATGGACCGCACTTGGAATACTGCGTCCAGTTCTGGTCGACCTATTATAGAAAAGATGTGGATGCTTTCGAGAGGGTTCAGAGGAGGTTTACCAGGATGCTGCCTGGACTGGAGGGCTTATCTTATGAAGAGAGGTTGACTGAGTTCGGACTTTTTTCATTGGAGAAAAGGAGGAGGAGAGGAGACCTAGTTGAGGTATACAAGATAATGAGAGGCATAGATAGAGTCGACAGCCAGAGACTATTTCCCAGGGCAGAAATGACTAACACAAGGGGTCATAGTTTTAAGCTGGTTGGAGGAAAGTATAGAGGGGATGTCAGAGGCGGGTTCTTTACACAGAGAGTTGTGAGAGAATGGAATGCGTTGCCAGCAGGAGTTGTGGAAGCAAGATCATTGGGGACATTTAAGAGACTGCTGGACATGCATATGGTCACAGAAATTTGAGGGTGCATACATGAGGATCAATGGTCGGCACAACATCGTGGGCTGAAGGGTCTGTTCTATGCTGTACTGTTCCATGTTCTATGTTCTACTAACTTCAACCTCCTGAACGCTGGAAGAACAATTTACGTTACCATTTCCCTGCTGCAATACTTTAAACCCTCCCAAATAGCATGAAGTTTCTGGACATCAATATGTAAATCCCAGAATTTGTTTTAAGTCACACTCTTGAGACAACTTGAGATTTGAGATGTGAAGTGTTAATAGGGATATGGATCAAATGCAGGCAGTTGGGAGTAGCTGAGTGAGCACCATGATACGCATGGACCAGTTTGAGCTGAAGAGCTTGTTTCATATTGTATTACCCGATAACTGGATTGTATCCTTCAGTTCACCTCTGGAATTCAACCGTTTTTCAGATTGTGAATCAAATTTGTAGCAAACTCAGGATCTGGGTGGTACTGGAAGAACCCAATGTGGCCGTCGCTGAGCGGGTTATTGCTGAGCAGACGCGGCTTGATGGCACTGTTGATGACATCTTTCATCACGTTTTTGATGATTGAAAACAGACTGATGGAGGCGAAATTGGCCAGGTTGTATTTGTCCTGTGTTTTTGTGCTGAATTTCCGTCGGTGATTATCCACACTGTCAGTAGATGCCAGTGCCGTACTGGTACTGAAACATCTTGGCTTGGCAGGTGTCAAGTTCCAGAGCACACGTCGTGAGTATTATTGCCAGAATGTCGGTAGCATCCAGAACCTTTGCACTATTTGTCCATTTCTTTGTTATTATTTGAAGTGATGGCGAGTCAGCGTCAGCTACCTCAGTCGGCAGAGCATAAATCTGAAGGTGTGAAATCGAGCGCCACGCTCGGTACATTCATTTTACAGCTTAGTTTTCCTCGTTGGATCCCAGCTCTCCATTCCACTCCATTCTCTCTTTCTCTCTATCTCTCACTCTGTCTCTGTCTCTCTCTCTGCCCCTCACCCCTGTCTCTGGTGCTCTCTCTCTTTCTCTCTATCTCTCTCTCTGTCTCTATCTCTCTCTGCCTCTCTCTGTCTCTCTCTCTCTGTCCCTCTCCCCCTGTCTCTGGTGTTCGCTCTCTTTCTCTCTCTCTCTCTCTCTCGTTATCTCTTTCTCTCTGTCTCCTGTTTCTGAGTGAAAACTGTCCCCGCTTTACTGGAAATGCTAGAGACAAGTTGGTAGGTGTACCCGAATGTAAAATGCAAGGTATCCCCTTCAAAGGTGCAAGTTCCACTCCAAAACTGTACCAAGCAGAATGTTCAGAGTCGCAACATGAGAATGATTACTTCACCACGCTGCCACCACTACCCCCTATATCTGCAGCTTCCATTGCACTCAACACCTGGTCCCGAAGAAGGGTTACACCCGAAACGTCGACGTCTCCACCTCCTGATGCGGCCTGGTTTAGTGTGTTCTTCCAGCCTCTTGCCTGTCTATTTTGTATTCCATCTTCTGTCGTTTTTGTTTTATTGTGTCTAATGGAATTAGAATGGCCGCTTCCTGAGGGGGACTAACAGTGACGGCTGCATTCCAAATGGAGCTGAACTAGAATTAACTGATACAGAAGGTTCCGATACAAAGCTACGGGAACTCTCCCCGAACGTGACGCAGTTCACACGGAAAGTAGTCTTCTTTTGTGACTGTGTAGGTTTACACAATGAACGGTTTATTCTCCGAGACGGAAGGACAGGATTACGAGGTTTCAGTGTGAGGCAGAAGTGACCTGGGGAACGGGGAAATCAAACATTCCCACAGCAGAGAGAGCTGATTGAACCACGAACCCTCTCCCATCTTCTGTTTCTGAAACAAAACCCGTAATTGGTGTAAATTCCCAGCAGGCCTGGCAGCATCTGGGAAAGGAAAGCAGAGTTAACATTTGGGGTCCAGTGATGCTTGTGATTTCACATCCATCTCCCTCTGCCTTTCAGCACCCTCCAATTTTGGTTGAATCTCTTGTGTCTGACACCTTCACACTGAGCTTCTCTTTCATCATTTCCCTTATTTACCTCATAGAAGGTTTTAAAATCACAAGGGTCACACGTAGAGACAATAGTCAAGGATGTTTATTTCCTCAGGCAGGTGAGTTCAAAACTAGAGGGTTTAAGGTGAGAAGGGTAAAATTTAAAAGTGATCCTAGGGACTTTTTCACATGAAGTTTGTACGTGTGTGGAATAAACTTTCAGAGGAAGTTGCAGAGTCTGGTACATTCACATCATTTCAACATTTGGATGGGTATATGGGTAGGAAGAGTTGAGAGAGATATGGGGCGAGTAATGGCAAATGGGGCTAGAATAATTTCGAACATCTGGACTGCAGGGACGAATTGGACAGGAGGGTCTGTTCCTGTGCTCTGCACCTTTGTGATACTCCAACTGCTGAACACTGTCTTTAATAGATTGTTGGCAGGAGCGTTGGGCGCCAGGCACTGTGGTGTAATAATTTAGTGTGTTTGGCGGGTTTACCAGAAGGTCGATGTTTCCAAACTGCCCAGAGCCGAAGGCTTTCCTGACTTTTGCTGCTAAAATAACATTCCCCTTGATACATTGTCAACTTCTCAGTGAAAAATTTTGGCTGCAGAAAATACCTCTGACCCAAGTGTGAATGCTGTCTGTGAGACAGTTCGAGTGGTCTGGGTTACGAACTGCTCAGACAAATGGCAGAGAGCCAATTCAAAACCATGCTTCGAAACATACTGAAAGTGTTGAAGTAACATCAGAAAGAATATAATAACAGTGAACCATGAAAAGTGAAGATTATCGATTCCAGTCTCGATTAGATTAGATCAACAATGTGCTGATGCTTCCACCGGATCGAGAAGACAAGTCACCAGCCTCGCTCACTAGGACAGATATGGAGAAAATGAGAGAAATTTAACAAATTTTCACATCACAATTGCCGTCCTTTCCACCACAGCACCAAATAACAATGAGTAGATTCAATGCAGGATTTGGTTTCACAACAGAGGTGAAATAATGATCTCCATTCACTTTCAAAGATACTGGTGAATATAGAACATAGAACATAGAATATTACAGCGAGTACAGGCCCTTTGGACCTCGATGTTGCGCCGCCTGTCATACTAATCTGAAGCCCATCCCACCTATACTATTCCATGTACGTCCATATGTCTGTCCAATGACGAATTAAATGCACTTAAACTTGCTGAATCTACGACCGTTGCAGGCAAAGCATTCTATACCCTTACAACTCCCTGAGTAAAGAAACTATCTCTTATATCTGTTTTATACCGATCTCCCCTCACTTTAAAGTTGTGACCCTCGTGTTTGCCATCCCCATACTGAGAAAAAGGGTCTCCCTGTCCACCCTATCTAACCCTCTGATTATCTTGTATGTCTCTATTAAGTCGCATCGCAACCTTCTTCTCCCTAACGAGAACAGCCTCAAGGCCTTCAGCCATTCCTTGACCCACCTTGACTGGAATATGAAACAACAGCGCAGCCTGCATGTGCCCGGGATTATGCCAGGGGACTTTCGAGTAGGGGGTGAAAGTGAAAACCACAGCACCAGGGGAACACAGCGTGGATACTGACTGTTTGGAGGCTCTGTGCTCTCCCACTTCACAGAATGGTTTGGAGGTAATGATTATGTTTTACTGCATTGGACTTCAACGCAGCCCCCCTCACTTCCTAATGTTGCCATAATAATCAGTCAGCACAAGTGGGACTCAAGGCCCTATTTTCTTTGAAACTGGACCTGTCCTCAGCGCCTGAGATTGCTCAGGCAGGCTACCAAACACGCAAAGCTCACAAAGCTAAGCAGGTCGGCACCCAGATGATACCCTGCACTATACGGTCATTTCAAGCGCCTGTTCTGCAAAATTAGCGTTTCAAAGGAGGTCCTCCGCCTCAAATCTGAGTTAGCAGCAGAGTCCGAGAAGGAGAGATCACATTTCGAGGTGGTTGGATACGGTGCTGGTACAAATTGATCTGTTTCAGATCTTTGCCCTTAACCGGACATTTTCCTACGCAGCTTTCCACATCAGAGCACGATCAATTGTGACATGGCTGCCAGCTGAGTTGGAAACCAATATGGGAACCGAAGAGAAGCGAACTCACTGAATGTTACTAAATCCCACGTTGCTTACTGAGAGATGTACAAAAGGCAGTGTCTATGCGTATTGACAGAAGGTAAAAGTCATTGCAAGATCTCAAAGAACTGCAAACTGCACGTGATTGCTCTTTTATTCGAGATGTGAAAAGCTCTCCCGTCTGAGTCACAGCTGAAAATCACACAACGCCATGTTATAGTACAACTGCCTTACTTGGAGGCATTAGCTTTCGAAGTGCTGCTCTTCATCAGGTGACAACTTCCTGATGATGAAGCAGTTGTTTGAAAGCTAGTGATCCCAAATAAAACTGTTGGACTCTAACCTGGTATTGTGTGACTTTTAGCTTGGTGCAAGTGGGTACTGCAGATACTGCAGATTAGAGACAAAATAAGAGTAGTGCTGGAAAAACACAGCAAGTCAGGCTGAATCCGCGGAACAGGAAAATAGACGTTTTGGGCCTGATGAAGGACGTTTGCCTGAAAAGTGACTTTTAAATTTGTCCAGCCCATTCCAACACTGGCACCACAGAATCACGCCTGAGTCACCTTCACGTCTCTTGTTGTTGACTGAATCAGAAAGGAGGTATTTCACCAGAGCTTAGATTAGAGTGGTGCTGTAAAAGCACAGCAGGTCAGGCAGCATCCGAGGAGCAGGGCAGGGCTTTTGACTGGAAAGTCGATTTTCCTTTTTCAGCACCACTCTAATCTAGACTCTGGGTTGCAGCATCTGAATTCCTGGTTTTTCCTTATTTCACCAGAGCTGCATGTGGTCCACTTTCCTATCCCTCTCAGTTTAGACATTCCTGCCCCTCTGTGATGTGAAGGAAAATAAAATGGGTACAATGTCATTCAGCAGCCTGTCTGTCATTTCCTCAGCTTCAGTTCCCACACGGTTGAGATTTCAGAGATGAAAATGTGTTACTGGAAAAGCACAGCAGGTCAGGCAGCATCCAAGGTGCAGGAAAATAGACGTTTCAGGCATGAGCCCTTCTTCCGGATTTCAGAGCACATGTTAATATTAGCGATTGTCTGAGAGCACGAGTTAAGAGGTTCTGCTGAGACAGTAAATCCACACATTCAGGTTGTTGACTGAATGAGCTGCAAACAAATGCGGTGCTTAAAAATCTCGAACATGTGAACTGCTCCAAAGCATGATTGAGGATTTCTGGTTTTGATTCACACACGTTGAGAAACAACACACAGCATCCCAAAGAGGCCATAGACAGCCTACTTTGGGAAACAGTTGGAAGAGAGTGTATACCAGTAAGCCAGTATTCACCGCGGATTCTCCTTATCTCTGAACTGGGCCGCTTTTGCACGCATGCAAAATGCAGTATTACTGTTGCAGAAAAGTCAGAGCCCAGCAACTTCACTCTTAAAATAGGATGCCCATCTGTGCCATACACATTGGAGCATATTCAGGACCAGTGAGGAGAGAAATTTAACAAAGTTTCACTCAGCAATTAATCGGAATTGTATTCCTTGTCAGCACTGCAGCAGATATGCGCGAGCAAATTCAAAGCAACGTTTGCTGATGAGATCAAAGAGAAAGAACGCTCCTTTCACGTCAATCCCAAAAGCTACCACTATTAACAACGGAACATGTGTGTCCCTGTGGGGACTTGAGCCAGATACATTTGCGCATGAGGCAAGCCTGACGACCACTACACTGAAGTGCAACTGTACTCGCTGTCCGACCCAACTCACTGACATTTGCGGCCATTCAATGCATTAACTTTCTCTTTCAAGTAGATCATTGTCATTCAGCATTATTGAATAATTAAAGAACATCACGTGAAATTGCTCAGGAAATTTTAGCAGGGATGTTGTCAGGTTTGCAGGTTTGGCCTGTTGGCGAGGCTGAATAGAACAAAGAACAGAAAACAAATAACCTTACCCCAGTGGAAGAGCCCTTTCGGCCTTCCCAGCCTGTGCCAATCCGGATCCTCTATCTAAACCAGCTGCCTATTTTCTAACGGTCTGTATCCCTTTGCTCCCTGTTTATTCATATATCTGCCCAGATGAATATTAAATGATGTTATTGTTCCCGCCCTTACCAGCTCCGCCGGCAACGCGTTTCAGGCACTCACCATCCTCTGTGTGAAGAAAGTATCAAACATACCTCCCTTAAACATCGCCCACTCATCCCCTCACGTTGAACGCGTGACCCTTCGTAATTGAGTTTCCACTCTGGGAAAAAAAGCTTCTTGCTATCTTCCCTGCAAACATCTCATGATTTTGTAGACCTTTATCAGGTCCACCCCCAACCTCCGTCTTTTTAATGAAAATGATCTTAATCTACTCAACATCTCCTCACGGCTAGTGTCCTCCATGCCAGGCAACACCCTGGTAAATCTCCCCTGCACCCGCTTCAAAGCTTTCCCGTCCTTTTTGGCAATGTGACAATCAGAACTGTACACAGTGTTCCAAATGTGGCTGAACCAAAGTCTTATACAATTGTAACACGAAATCCCTCCATTTGCAAACTTGATCTAGTGTAATAAAACATCTAACCTCAACATCCACCATATCGCTATCCTTGGTGAACAGCGATGCCAGGTACTCAATAAGAATTTCACCCATTTTCCCTGACTGCACGCATAAGGCTCCTCCTTTGTCCTGAGTGGGCCAACACTTTCTCTTGTACACTCTTGCTCATTATATCTGAATAAAGGCACTTTCCTTAACCCTGCTCACTGATGATATCTCATGACCCCTTTTAGGCCTCTTAACTCATCGTTTCACATTGGTAGTACATTCCTCATGTTCTTTCAAAAGTTCTTCTGTCTTCAGTCACCTGGATCTTAAGTAGGCATACCTTTTCCTCTTAGCTAGGCTGGCATTTCACCTGACGTCCATGGTTCCCTTGTCTTGCCATTCCTATCGCTCATTTTCCAAGAACAGCCTCTCTCCTGAATGCTAATCAACCTTTCTTTAAAAACCACCCACATATTGAATATGGATATACATTCAAACACCTGTTCCCAATCTACATTTCCCAGCTGCAGCCTAATGCTGATATAGTTGGCCTTCCACCAATTTAGTCCTCTTCCTTTAGGACCACCCTTCTCTTTCATGGGAAGTGGACCGAAACTGTCGCATTTACTCTCAATTAAACTGCTTCTGCATTTTTATTTTTGATCTTTTCATCTGCAGAGCAGTCTCTACATGCATTCGAGCATTTACAGATTGCAAAAAGACATTTCAGCCCATCATGCAGTGCGGCTCATCTGGCATCCATCTAGACTAGTCCCAGCTACCAGCTTTGACACATAACCTTGTGTGTTTTGATACTCCCAGTGTAAATGTCAATGAGATTCTCCTTGTGATCTTAAATAATACAGAGTCAGCTTTAGGTGGAACACAAGCCAGTTGCACAGTCAATGAGAGACGTTGAGGTGAGCTGGAATTGAAAGTGGGCAATAGGTCCAGGTGCAACTTTCAAATTCAACAGCACAGTGATTCAATCGCTGGCTGGAGTGTTTAGAACTGGGCTCATATTCTCTGATTAATGCGTCTGTCCCTTCGAACTGAGGTCAGGAGACATTTCTTCCTCAATATATTATCATACTTTTGAAATCAATGTAGAATTCCTAATCCACCAGGAAAGAAAAAACCACACACTTACACTACAACTATAGGAGCACAATAATGTATTTGCTGTGGGTGTGAAATGAAAAAACGTGACAGCAGAGAATCAGGGGGGTCGGCTCTTACCGATATGTGCAGTCCTGTAACCACTTGGTCACTAACTTCAAAATGTGTTTTCTGTATCAATGTTGCTCAGTGAGAATTGCAATCAACCTACACTTTTGCAAAAACAGTTCTCAGCTGAACATTCTTCACTGAAAATGGACAGAAAAAAACACAATCTCCTTTTGCATTGGCTTCAACATGATTCTTTCGATCTGTCTAAACTGACAGGGTAAAGAGGATGTGTTCACCTTATTGGCCTCCCTTAATCATATTAATACACACTCAGGGAATCTTACACCAAGAGGAACAGGGTAATTGAGGTGAATTGGCCAGGTATGGTGTTTGAGTCAGTGTAAACAGTGTGCAGTGAAGACTGACCAATGAACACGGACACTGAGCCTTGTACCACCAGCTCCCCCTCACATCCTGCCTCATGCCTCCCAGTCATCTTTGCTGTTGTCATTAACCTGGTCCCTTTTTTGCCAAAAGATGTTCCTTCTCTCAAGCATACTCTGTCCTTGATTTTTTTCAGATGGATAATAAAGCAGGAGAAAGTGAGGTCTGCAGATGCTGGAGATCAGAGCTGAAAATGTGTTGCTTGAAAAGCGCAGCAGGTCAGGCAGCATCCAGGGATAAGGAGAATCGACGTTTCGGGCATAAGCCTGAAGAAAGGATAATAAAGCAGGCCAGGCTTACGATGAGACCGGTTTAGTACAAAGATGAAAAGGGTTTTGAGAAGCCTTTTGTTGATATATAAACAGATGAGACTTCAGGCCAAAGTGGTCATGTCGGTGGAAGTGGTGAGCTCTCGCTGAGCAGTTCAGTGAGTCCAGGACTGGTTGGAAGTTCAACAGTGAGCTGTGTGGAAACTCTCTCTCCCTCTCCCCTCCCTCTCTCTTCCACCTCCCTCTCTCTCCGTGTACCCATCTACTTTCTCTCTCCCTGTATCCCCAGCTCTCTTCATCTCTCTCTCTCTCCCTCCATCTGCCCCTCTCACTCTTTGCACTTTCTCTTCCCTTCTCTAACGCTCTCTCTCTCTAACCCCCTCCCTGTCTCTCTCGATAGCGCTTCCTTCTCTCTCTAACCATCTTCCTCTGTCTTTCTCTGTCCCACCCTGTTCGCTCTCTCTGACCACCTCCTTCCTCTCTGTTCCCTTCTCGATCTCCTCTAGCTGCCGCTATTGCTAAACCCACCTACTCTCCAACTCTTCCTCTCTCTCCTACCTTCCCCTCCCCACAATCTCTCTCACTCATTTTTCTTACAGTCCTCCCTCAGTCTCTCCCCATTCACCATCTTGCGTCACTCTCCCTCAGTCTCCGCCGTGCCTTCTTCATTCACTCTGTCGCCCCCTCTCTCTAGCTCCACAGCTCTCTCTATCTATCTCACTCGCTATGTTCTCTCTCACTCTTTATACTCTCTCTTCTCCCCTTTAACCTCCTCCCTCTCTCTATTGCCCTCAGTCTCTGTCTTTCTTATTACCTATCCTCTCGCTTCCCCCTGCCTCTCTCCCCGCGCCTCTCTCCGCTCTCCCTCAACCTCTCCGTCTTTCTACCCCAGCTCTCTCCATCACTCTCTCTCTCGGTCTCTCTCCCTCTGTCGCTCTCTCTCTACTCTCTCGCTCCACTGCTCTTCCCTCCCAGTCTCTCTATCCATCTCCCTCTCTCTCTGTCTGCCAGTCCCTGTCCTCTCTCTTTGACACTCCCTCTGTCTCTGTCCCTCTCTGTCTCGTCATGCTGCCTCTTTAGCTCCACATCCCTCTCTCTCTTTTGCTCTTCCCTCTCTCTCTCCCGCCTTCCTCTCACAAAAATCTCTCAGCCCTGCCTCTCTTTCATCTCCCTCAACTCCCCCAGTCTCTCTTATCCCTCCCTCTCTCTCAATCCCTCCCCCCTCCCCTCGTAAACTCCCACTGCTCCTCTCTATCATTGGCTACCTCAGGTCCCTCCGTCTCTCTCTCTCCACCTGCCTCTCTCGTATCTCACTCGCTACACCCTCTTTCCTGCCTTTTCTCCTCCCTCTCTGTATTGTCCCTCGAAATCTCTCTACCTCTTTCTCATCTCCTCTCATTGTCTCCTGCCCTACGTGCTCTTTCCCTCCTGTGCCTCCTCTCTTTCACTCCACACTCTCCCTCTGCCCCTTCCAATCTCACTCACTCTCTGCCACCCCTCCAAGACTCTGCTCTCTCCCCTCTCTCTCCTTCCTCTATCTCCAACTCTTCTGCAACCACACTCACGCATCTCCTTCCCACTCCATCCCTCCCCTCCCTCTGTCACCCCTCACTCTCTGATTCTACCCCTTACTCTTATTTGCCCTTCTGCCTCTTCCCACCACCCTATTTCCTTCTCACCCCTCCCTCCCTCTCTCCCTTACACCTCCCTTGCACTTTCTCTCCTTCCCTCCCTCTCTTTCTCCCTCCCCCTCTGTCATCCCACCCTCTTTTCCCCTCCTTCTCTCACAACTCTTGCTCCCCACTCGCTGCACCTTCCCTTTTCTTCCTACCCCCTCTCTTTCTCTCTCTATCATTCGCTCCCACCTTTACGTCCACACTTGTCTCCCAGTCTCCACCATTCCCTGTCGCTGCCGTCACCAATCTCCTTCCCCCACTCTCTGATCACTCACTCTCTCCCCTTCATCCATCTTTCTTCATACTCCCTCTCTCCCTATATTCCACTCCAGTCCCCGTCTCTCCTCCTACTCTCCCGTCTGCCTCAGTCTCACTCCTATTCACTCTTAAGCCCCCCATTTCTCAACTCACCCTCTCTCTCTCCCCGTTCGTCTCTCTCCCTCCCTCTCTATGTCTGTACCCCCTCCATCTCTTTATCTCTGCCTCTCTGTCTCTCCCCACCACCGTCGCTCACTCTCACCGCTCCCTCTCTCCCCTCTCCATTTGTGTATCCCTCTCTCTCTCCGCCGCACCACCCTCTCTTTCTCTCTCTCGTTCCACCAGCTCTCCTCCTCTCTCCCATCTGCCTTCTCTCCGTCCACAATTCCCTCTCTCTCCTCTCTCTTTCTCGCCCTCCTCCTCTCACTGGCTTTCACTCTCTCTCATCCCTCTCTCTCTACAAACCACCCTCTCTCTCTTCCAGCCTGTATCCCTCTAACCACTCTCTTTCTAAACCCTTCCCTCTCTGTCTGTCCTCCTCCCTCTTCTGTTCCACATGTGTTTTTCGCTCCCTGCCCTTCCCACTCTCTCTCTGTCAACGTTGGTGCCTGCCTCTCGCTGCTTCCTCATTCTCTCTTCCCTCCATCACTCTTTCCCTGTTTTCCCTCCCTCTCTTTCTCCTCTCCCACGCCCTGCCACCCCCTGTCTCTCTCTCTCTCCCTTTTTATTTTCCCTCGCTCTCTCCCATCCGCCCTCTCTCTCCCCCTCTCTCCTCTCACTCTCTCAAGCTTCTCTCTCGCTATCTCTACCCTCCTCGCTTTCTCTCCCTGCCATTCGTGCCTCCTTGTAACTCTGCCATTCTCTATCCCTTTCTGAGCCGACTCTTCGTTTCCCTCTCTGCCTCTCTCCCGCCTCCATCTTTATCTATTCATCATCTCTATGCCTTCACTTCTCTCCCTCTCTCACGTCTGCCTGTCTTGCTCTCTCCACTCACTCTCTCTCAACGAACTATCTCTCTCCACTTGTCCCAGCCTCCCAATCTCGCTTTCCCCTTTCCCTCCCTCTTTTTCTCTGTCCTTCCCCTATCTCTTCCCCTTTGCTCTCGCTTTCTGCCCTTTCTCGATTTCTCCATTCTCTCTTTCTACCCACTCTCTCACCTACCTGTCTTCCTCCGTGTCTTGTTCGCTATCTTAGTTTTTCTCTCCCTCTCTCTCTCCTCTCTTGCCTCTTTTTCGCTCCGCCATTCCTCTGTCCTCCCCTCCCTCTCTCTCTCTTCTGCCCTCATACTCCTCTCCTCTGTCTGTTTCAACCCAATCTCCCTCATCTCTCCCTCTCTCTCTACTCCCTCACACCCTATCTCGACCATTCACTCTCCCTCCCCCGTGTCCCTCTCCGTCCCCGCTCTCACCCTCCTGTCCTCCCCCAGTGTTGCATTCTCCCATCTCTCTGCTGTTTGTTTCTCTCTCTCGTTCTCTCTCTCTGTCTGCCCCGCAATCACTCTCTCTTCCCTCCTTCAATCTCTAATCCTATCTCCCTCCCTATCTCTACCACTTCCGTCTGTCTTTTTCCACTCTCTGTGTCCCTCTCTCTCTCCCACTCACTTCTACTCAGCCTCTTCCCTCTCTCTCCTTCCCTCTCTCTCCCTTCCCTCTCTCTGCACCTTCTCTCTGTCTTGTCCTCTCTCCTCTTCCATCCCTCCCTCTCTCTTCTCTCTAACCCGTGCCTTCCTCTCTCTCCCTCGCCCTCTCCACCTCTTTCTCCCACCCCCTCTTTCCACCTCTCTCACACCTCCACTCTATCTTTCTCTCTCCTTCCATTTTCTGTCCCCCACCCCTCTCTCTCCACCCGCTCCCTCTCTTTACCCCTTCCGTCTCTTCCCACCAACTTCTCTCCCTCTAATCCCTCCCGGTCTCCCTCTGTCACCGCGCCTCACTCTCAACAACCCTCTTTTTCTATATCTCTCTTGCCCCACCTCTCTTTCTCTCTCCCCAGCTACCTCTCTTTGTCTCCACAGCTGCCTCTCTCTCCACTCTTTTTTGTCTGCCCCTACCCCCCTTTCGATACCCACTGTCTCTCACCACTCATCTCTCTCTCCTCCTCTCTGTCTCAATTTTCTCCCTTCCTGTCTGTCTTCCCTCCATCTCTCTCTGTCTCTTCAACCTCGCTCTCTCTCTCTCTCCGCGTCCCTTCTCTCTAACCTTTACTCCATCTATCTCCAAATTCAATGCTCCTCACTCTCTCTTCATTCTTCTCTCTCTTGACACCCTCCTCCCTATCCCTCCGTCTCACCGTTGAATCCGTCTGCCGCTCTCCCATTCTTCCTCTCTTTCTCTCTCACTTGCCTCCCGTTCTCTATCTCTTTCGTCTCCACTATTATCTGTCTCCATCTCTCTCCCTGTCTATCCCACCGTCCATCACTCTCCCGCTCCCTCTCTCGCCCACTTCCCCTTCCAATCATCCCTATCTCTCTCTTTCTTCCATTCCCCCCTCTATTCCTCTGTGTCACTCGTTCCCTCTCTCCACTCTGGAGGCTTCCTGCCACTTTTGCTGATTAAGGGCTTTTGTCCGAAACGTTGACTTTTCTGCTCCTTGGATGCTGCCTGACCTGCTGTGCTTTTCCAGCACCGCTCTAATTCTCTTTGTCAGTTTAGCTCAGTTGGTTGCGTAGCTGGTTTGCAATGCAGAATAGTGCGAACCTCAGGGGTTTAAATCCTACACCAGCTGAGATTACTGTGAACGTTGTTACTTATAAAACCAGAGGTCATGTTTTCAAATCTCACTCGTGCGTTTTTCAGTTTCAGTCAAGTGGGTGTCACGGTGGCTCAGTAGTTAGCACTTCTGCCTTACATCACCAGGGCTCTTGGTTGAATTCCAGCCTCGGTATGGAGTTTGCATGCTCTCTCCGTGTCTGCTTGGGTTTTTTTCCGGGTGCTCTGTTTTCCTCTCACAGTCCAAAGATTTGCAGTTCGCGTGTATTTGCCGTGCTATATTGCCCGTAGTGTTAGCGTCATTAGTCAGAGGGTCGGTATTGACATATTGGGTCGAAGGGTCTGTTTCCACACTGTAAAGAATCTAAACTAATCTGTCCCGCTCCCTCCTACTCTCCGCTCTCTCCCTTCTCCCATCTTTCTCTCGCCTCTTTCGCTCACTTTATCTCTCGCCCGTCCCTCTCTCCGTATCCCCAATTACTCTCTCGCTTTCCCACCTCCCTCTCTTTGCTTCCTCCACCTCCGTCTCTCTCTAATTCTCCTGTCTGTCTCTCCCACGGCGCTTTCTCTCTCTCCCACAATATCTCTTTCTCTCTCTGCCCACTATCTCTCTTCCCTCCCCTTTCATTTCCATTTCCCCTGCTCCCCATATCCTTTCTCTCCCTCTTCTCTTACCACACTCTCTCCCCCTCCACTCGCCCTGTACCGCACTGTCTCCCTCCTGCCTCATGCCATCTCTCAATCTCTCTCCGTCTCCTCTTCCTCTCTCACTATCACTGTCCACCCTCCCTAACTCACTCCTGTCTCTCTCTCTTCCAATCCCCTCTCTCTCCCTCACCATCTCTCCCACCCTCTCACATTCTGTTTCTGCCATTACCTCTCTCCCCCTCCCCCTTTACCCCAACTCTATCTCTCCCCTTCCCCATATCTCTCTCACTACCTCTGTCTCTGTCCCTCTCCCTCTACCTCTCCTGCTCTTCCTCCCGTGCCACTGTCTCTCTCAAATTCTCCCATTTCCCTCTTTCTTTCTCTCTCTCCCAAACTCTCCTTGCCCCACCTCTTCCCACTTTCTACTCTTGTCTCTGAACACCTTGTCTCTCCTCCTGCTCCTCCCCTTTCTCCCCTCTCCCTCGCCCCGTCACACTCTCTCCTCTAGCCATCTCCCCTACACTCTCCAAACCTGTCATACTCTATACTCTCTCTCTTAAAATCTATCTCCCCATCAACTCTCTCTTCCCCAATCCCCCAGACTCTCTCTGCCAGCCCTAACTGTCTTTTTCCGTCTCTTTGCCCTCTTTCCCTTTCCCTCTCTCCCCACCTCTCCCCGCCCGCTCTCTCATTCCCGCAATCTCTCTCTTTCCCCCTCTACCTCCCTACACACTCTCCCATTCCCTCTCTGCCACACCCATTCCCTCTATTCCTCTGTCTCCCCACTTGCCAATCTCTCCCCACCTCTCCGTCCATCTACCTCCCATCCCACTCTCTCTGCACCCTTCATTACCACTGTCTCTGTTTCCCTCTTCCCACTTGCTGTCACCCACTCTCCCCCTCTCTCTCTTCATCACCTTCCCATTCTCTTCCCATTCTTTCCCGTTCTCTCTATCCTTCCCTCCCTGCCCACTGTCTCTCCCTCCTGCCTTCCCACTTTGTCTCCCGCTTCCATCTCTCTCTCTCCCGATCCCGCTCTCACTCTCTTCCGACACCCTCCCACTCTTTCTTTCTCGTCTCCCCTCCCACTCTGTCTCCTTCCTCTCTTGCTCACCCCTCCCTTTCTCTCTCTCTGCTCTCTCGTCACCCTTCCACCTGTTTTCGGCCTCTTTTCCTCTTCGTTCCTCGCTCCTCGCTCCTCGCTGCCTCGCTGCCTCTCTCCCTCTCACTCTCGTACCCTCTCTCTCTGCACACACTGCGCCCTCTCTCTCCCTCTCCCTCTGTCTGACTTCTTCTCACCTTCTCCCTCTGACTCTCGCATTCTCCCCGCCCTCACTCCGTTTCTCTCTGACTGTGAGGAGGGAGAAAATGGGGGAGAAATATGAAGGTGGTAGTCAGAGTTAGAGAGCAGGTGGTGGAGAGAGAGAAGAGTGGATAAGGGTGGATAAACCGTGAGGGAAGAGAGAACGAGACAAAAAGTGAGCTGGCAAGAGACGGAAGTGAAAGTGAGAGTGGAGAGAAAGGGCGAGTGCACAGAGGGAGTGAGGGAGGAAAATGAGATTAAATAACGGGGGGGATAAATTTGTGACTGTGTGTAAATGAAGGATTCGAGAGGGAGTAAGTGATAGAGAAAGCGAAATACAGATGAGGTTGACTGGAGATAGCGGCAACGGGGTAGAGAGATGAACTGTGCCGAAGACCAGGTCGGTGTGGGGGTCCCAGAGGTGAAAGCAATGACAGAGCGACTTAAATCGAACTCTTGAGCTCAGGCCCCGGTCCCCTCCCCTTCCGCAAGGACCAAGACTGTGATTGACTCTGTCTCTGTCCAGCTCAGCTTCTTCAAAACAACGACAAACAACAATATCCTTCACTCTGCTGCTCGGTAATTTTTAATGCACATTTTTATTGTTTATACTTTGAAGTGATCGATACAGCCAGTGGGATGGTGCCTTTACTTACTGGCATCTGAGTTGATAGAATCATTGAAATGTCCCTGTAACCTTCCTGTCGGATAAGGTTGGACAAACCCGCGCTGCCCACAGGCCGATACGAAAGCGACAGTCTGTTTCATCGCTGAAAAATTCAACTAAAATGAGACACTCCCGGATGGATTGATTTATAAGTGAATCTGATTGATTGATATATTTGGGTGAAGGGATATTTCAGCACTTTCTTCAGCTGCTGTCTAAACTTTGTCTGCGTCACAGCATAAATTGCGGTGTTTGTGCAGCAACTGAGAAGCTGCAGCATGAAGCCAAGTTCCTTCAAAAAGCCATGCACAGTCACAGGTCGACGCCCAATCACATCCATCCGGTACCATATGGAACGCATCATTAATATTGACCATAACAGGATGAAATTGCCCGAGATCACAAACAGTAAAATGATAGATCTTTTGCGATTGCTCATTTCTGTGTCAAACCGAGCGTCCCCACGAGTGTGAGCCCTGAGTCTCCTGCGGGCTCTGCTGCTCACTAAAATGTGCCTGACGGTGAAAACATTGAGCAGCAGGATCAGGAGAAATGGGAGAGCTGGGGTTAGAATGTGGTGGACGAACTCGAATGCCACCCAGAAAGAGGAGACATGAACACCATCTGTTACTTCACAAAACCAGGGCTGGTTCGCTAGCCGATATTGACCTGTGAACATAAAATACCAGAAAATATTTTTTAAACAGCTCAGCACAGTCACTGTTACCAGAACAACTTCCGCCGTTTTCTCACTGCAATATTTCCTTTTAAGCTTCTGGCAACAAATGGCCGCAAATCGATCAAAGGTGAAAGTGACGGTGAACCAGACAGAACAGTCAGTAGCTGCATAAAGCAGGCCGGCGTGGATATTACACACGGGAATGTCCCGCATGAAATAAAACTGTTCCCGATAAACAATGGGAATGTGTCTCAATATCAGGTCGAGGATAATGACCAGTAGATCCGCCACTGCCATGGCCGCCAGATAACGTCTGACACATGGGGACAATCCACAATCTTTATAAAGCAGGACGTAGGTCGTCACTACGTTTGCTGTGAGGAAGGTAAAAAACACATTGTACATCAACATGGAGGAAAAGTGACTTGTTTGATTGAGGACAGATAGAGATTCTCAAATGTGTCATTGGACTCTGGGGTTTATTAAAACAGTTGGAGCAGAAATGACAAATGTGAAAATCTGAATTTCTGACAGAAATGTATCATAAACCACAAGAAACATTCCCTCCCCAAACATACTGAGTCACATCCAAAGGAACAGATGATTTAGAGGAAACTCCCAAATACTCGATCGTTGGAGAGCAGACACAGATCACTTTTTTTCCATATTCTCACACGGAGGGTGAAACCTTGCTTTCGTGAAGGATTCTCTCCCAGTTTCTTGAAGACAAATGGAGTTTGGAAATTTCTGACTTTTAGACTCAATTGTGATCGATCATGCTAACTGACCACGTGTAAACGGAGGAAAAATGTATTCACCATTTTAACTGCCTATGGGGACTCCGTAACAGTGTCTCCCTCACCCTGCAACTGGGCCTCTTCACTTGGGATCTGATCATTTCTTTCAATTCACTGACGTCCGGCCGTTCCCAACTAATGTCGGGTGTAGGATGTAACAGAGAATGATGGTTAGAGTATTTTCTAGGGAATTCCAGTTCCAGACAGAATGTTTTGTGCAGAATGCCGCGGGAAAACTTCACAGTTACACTGGCAACATTCCCCACCTTTCTTGCCGCTACTTTGATGAATTTATCGGCGCCAATTCGTGCTCCCACGAGATGTTTTACAGTTCATCAACTGCACCATCACGTTCCATCCCAAACTCAAGTTAACCTGTACCATCCCGGACACCATCGTCTAAATCTGCATCTCCATCTCTGGTGATCAACACCCTCTCCCAATCCACAAAGGATATGCAGATCGTGGTCTCCCTCCATCACCAAACCGAACCACCCGATGACTGGATGAAGAACGTCCCAACTTCAATCATTGGATCCTGCAATCCCACGGTATTAATGTTGATTTCACAAGTTTCCTCATTTCGCCTCCCCCAGCATTATCCGACTCTCAAGTCTCCAACTCGGCACCACTCTCTTGACAAGTCCATCGCCTTTCCCATCTATCCACTCTACTATATTTCCTAAACTATCAACTACTCCCTCAGATCCAACTTCATATGGAATTCGCAGCTACCTTGCCCCCAGTCACATCACTCCTCCCATTTATTACTCGACCTCTCCCCCCCCCCAAAAAAAATGACACACAAGCCTCATTCGTGGTAAAGGGCTTATGCCAGAAATATCGATTCTCCAGCTCGTGTAATTCTGCCTGACGGGCTATGTTTTCTGACCACTGATCAGGAAACAGTCTGATACTGCCATATTCACAGAATCATGCCTGATGGGTGATATTGAATGAAGCTGCATCACCATCCGTGGCTAAACCCTATCGCGAGGGCAGGGCAGACCCACCAGTGGTGGGAAAATCCTCGGGGATAAATTCAGGAAGGGAGTTGCAATTCTCCAACATTGATTCCAGAACCCGGGAAATCTCATGGTAACAGGTCCAGAAAATCTCCTGATGGTCGGCATCTACTGGTTTCCACAACATTCCTTGGTGATAACTCAATTCCTCAGAGGAAGCACTGAGGGTGACAAGGAAACAGAACGCACTCAGGGTGTGGGACTTCAATGTCCATTACAAAGCGTGTCTCCACAGATCCACCACTGACTGAGCAGGCAGAAGCCTCTAATACACAGCAGCCAGTCTGTGGGAAGCGATGGGGGAAACGACAAGAAGGAAGCATTCTCAACATACACCTTGGCACAGATGGATCTGTCTCTGACAAGTTCTGTAGGAAAACCGAGCAGACAGTCCGGATGGAGAGAATGTCTCAGTCTCATTCTGAAGGTACTGCCCAATGTGTTATGTGGCACTACCTCCTGTGAACTAGGACATTCTTCTGAAGGTCGAAGCAAATGGAAACTGGGTATCCATCAGTTAATTTAGTTCATCAGCAGCTGCAGCATCGATGCACTTCCCTCCAACAAAAGGTCAGAAGTAGGCTGTTCACTAATTGTTCCAAAATATTCAGCAACATTCATAACTGCGCATATACTGAAGCAGGCTATTCAGCCCATCAAGAGTTTTACATGGGAACGGTATGAGGCCATTCACCATTCGAGCCTTTTACTCAGCAATTGGAACAGATCTTTTAAGTCTCATGGCTGTTACTCAGGGAATGAAAGGGAATATTCAGCATTCCAAAGTAACTACATGTGAATGGGGAAGGACAGGTCATTGAGCTAGAAGTAGGAAGAAATTAGGGATAAATCGATTTTTATCATTTTTACACAAATCAACGACTGCAATGACAGAGTGACGAGTGCTGGGCCTCAACTATTTGCAAACGATATCAAAGATTTAGATAAATGCAAAAGATGCATTCGAACTAAGATAGTTATGAACTGAAGTTACCGTAAGGTGGTCGAGGCACTCTGATTGGATAAGCATAGGACAATAAATTGGCTGTTGGAAAATAACGTGTTTAAAAGTCAACCTTTGAACTTTTAAATAATAATGAAATGCAGTATGCTACTGAAACGGAAAGAGATTACAGGACTCAGCGACACAGTGATTACTGGAGGGTTCACTCTGACCAGTTCTGACATGGGAAGTGTTACTCCATCTCCCTGATACTCTGCTCCCTAATGTTTCCAGTGGTCGCATTGCTCTCATTACACACTGACTATTTTCATGTGGTTGCTTGGCAGTGTGAAGTAGTGAGGGGGAGCATGTTTTGAACGATGTACCAAGGGGCCGGCCTTTATTCTGGAGGCCATACTTTCTTTCTACGTGAATTCACAAAGACGATGGGAATTGGTGACTGCTTCTGAATAAAGAGACTGTGGCTGCTGTCATAAACAGTGTGAATTCACAAACATGATGTACTGTACATGGGCTCAGTGCAACATTAATAGAGAGAGAGAGACGGAGTTTCCAAACACAAGAAAGGGAACATAAATAAAACGCAGGTTCAGATCAACTCACATGGTTAGTTATATCAAGTTCTCAAGCCACCACAGAGAGCCATTAACCAAGAGGGCCTATCTATCTGGTCAGGACACAGCACTGCATAGATCAAGCTGTGCTCGGTTCAACCAAGAAAATTGCCAGGTGTGGAAAACTGTGTCGATGGCAGCAGTGCATTGATCTGTAAATCTGGAAGGGATGACTGTCCAGCACGGGGAGCTATACCGTAAATTAATCTAAAAAAAAATCTGTCCAGCAAGGGAAGCTGCGCTGACCACATCAGTACGATTGCCTCCAGGCCACTCTGAGTGAAGCACTTTGGAAGAGGTTGAGATGAAGGTAATATCAATTTATCTAACTTTGAAATGTGTTTTGATGTACTTTTCCAAATTGCAGTGAGAATGGATTATAAAGTCCTGAAATAAAGCCAATAGCAGCATACAGGGTAGTAATGGTCATGTTCATCTCCCTCTGTTCATATTTCTGGGACAGCATTGCAAGGAATCGGACAAAACTGCTCTGAATCTCCAAGTTATATGTGGAAGATGGAAATAGCGTGAAATATGCTGCGTGAAACATGAAAGTAAACAGTGTGATGTATGAAGGATGGCGGCAGGGTATTAACTCATCTGCCTCCACCCACTTTGTGTCTCTCATTTTTATTCTGCTTTCTGGTGTATTTTTCCTTCACAAACTTTTAATTTTTTAAAGTGACTCCAATGGTAATGGTGAAGGTGAGTCCCAGAACAGAGGCTTGCTGAGGGAGTCAAGGCCTCACGATTTAATGCACAGTGTGGCCTGGAGACTGGGCTTTGTGGATTTTGGAGACTGGGCTGGTGCGTCCTGGTCACTGGCCCTGATGCGTTTTGGAAACTGCGCCTGGTGTGTTCTGGACACGAGCCCCGGTGCGGTCAAGAAACTCGTTGCTGGCACACACTCGGGTGTAAGGATCAGTAATTCGAATCCGTTCTTTTTACCTTAATATTCTTCTGCACCAAATACTGAAGAATGTGTACCGAGATTTCTTGCACCTGAGGTGGTGTCATTAACGAAGTCATTACTAAAATGTCACTGCTTTCGTTAGTGTGCACGTGACAATGTAGCGAATTTAATTCAAATCTGAGAGAGTCACTCTCTTTGGGACCTTTTCCCAACAAAGCTGCTGCTTCTGAAATGGCCTGCGGCGGCCAGCAGAGGATGCTAATACATCACTTGAAACACAAGAGGATTGACAGAGAGAGAGAAGGGACATTTTGATTCCCATTTCAATGGATTCACAAACTATGCACATGCGCACGTCCACAAACAGATGCACCAACACACACACACACACACACACACACACACACACACACACAAACAGACACACACACAAACATACACACACACACATACACAAACAGACACACACACACACAAACATACACACACACACAAACAGACACACACACAAACATACCCACACACACACAACCAGAAACACGAAATTATATGGAACTATTCCTATTCCGCCCCTCCTTCTGGCCTCACCTTTATTTCCTCTTGGAAATTAGAGAAGGACAAGTGACTGTGCTGGTTGAATGCGAGCACTTTCGGACCAGTGACCAGAATTCTATTAGTTTGAAAATAGTTCTGGAAAAGGATATGCCTGTTTCACAAGTTAATGTTGCAAATTGGAACATGGTCAATTGTGATTTTATTGGGCAAGAACTTTCAAAAGATGATTCGCGGGAACCTGTTCTTAGATAAAAGTACATCTGGTAAGTGGGAGTCTTTCAAAAGCGAGATAGTGAGAGCTCAGAGACAGCATGTTCCTGTCACTGTGAAGAGTAGGGAACAAGACATGACAGGGTACATTGATGGTCCAGTCATGGGAAAGCAATAAGGTGTGTATCAGGAATAGGCAGCTGGGATCATGAATCCCTTTAGCTTACGGGGTGTAATAGAACACTTTCCAGGGAAATCAGAAGGGCAAAAAGGAAGCATGACATAGCTGTAGCTGATAAACTTAAGAGAAATGGAGAGCGATTATCTAAGTGTGTTAAAGGTAGACGAGAAACTAGAGAGAGAATAGGGTCCCCTTTAAATCAAACAGCCATGTATACGCAGTTTCACAGGAGATGAATTAGGTTTATTAGTGTCATTGTCACACGTACTCACACGAGTACAGTGAAAAGTTTGCATGTCTGCACATGTGACATAATCGTAAGTACAAAATTCCACACACCCGCCTCTCATGTACAGAATCTTGTTACAAAGAAGAAAATAATGAAAATTGCAGCCCTTCCTGTAAAAGAGGAGAAAGCCACAGAAACACAGTTAACAGTTCAACAGCACAGCCCATAAGTTCCTGGCAATGCCAAGCTCACTTTCCTCACAAGGAATTGCCCTCCCCCGCTGCCTTACAGCCTGTTACTGTTGCATGGGTGAGATTCCACATGAATATATCACGCCAGTATTTACTGTGGAGAAAGTCATGGAAGCGAGGTAACTCGGGGAAATAAAAATAAGTGATTTTTGAAACGTGACCACATTCCAGAAGAAGAAATGCTGGAGGTCTTAAAATGCATAATCGTAGATAAATACCCGGGATCTGTTCACCTGTATCCCAGGCCTTTGCAGAAAGCTGGGGAAGAAACTGCGGGGTCACCAGCTGAGATATTCATGTCATTCGTCAGAGTTCTGAGGAAGGATCACTGGACCTGAAAATTTAGCTCTGATTTTTCTGCACAGATTCTGCCAGACCTGCTGAGCTTTCGCATTGCCTTCTGATTTTGTGTCTAATTTGCAGACTCTGCAGTTCTTTCTAATTAAATTTGTACCACTGACAGCCACGGGTGAGGTGCTGGAAGACTGGAAAACAGTTAATGTTGTTACATCATATATTAAAAAAAGTCTGCAAGGAAAAGCCATGGAACAACAGACTGGTGAGTCTGATGTCAGGTGTGGGTAAGTGTTTGTAGAAGATTCTCAGAGGCAGAATTTACATGCATTTCGAAAGGCAAGAACTGCCATGATAGTAAGCATGTTTTTACTTATGTCTCACAAACTAGATTGCACTTTTTGAAGAGGTGACCTAGAAGACAGGGGAAGAAAAACAGCATCAGTTATCTGCGCACACATTAGTGAGGCCCAACAAAAATACGTATGATAGATGGATTAATAAGGTGAAATCACAGGGAGGGCTAGCCAATCAGATTCAAAAATGGCTTGACAGTAAAACACCGAGGGCGGTGGGAGAGATTAGTTGTTAGAATTAGACGCCTGTGACCGGCGGTGTGCCACAGTGATCAGGTTGCTATTGTTCATTGTTTTCGTAAAAGATTTGGATGACAATATAGGAACCATGGATATTTTGCAGAATATACGAAAATTTGTGTGATAATGGACAGTGAAGAAGTTTATCTAAGAGAACAATGAGATCTTGATCTACTGGGTCAGTAGTCTGAGGTATGGTACATAGAACATAGAACATAGAACATAGAAGAATACAGCGCAGTACAGGCCCTTTGGCCCTCGATGTTGCGCCGATCCAAGCCCACCTAACCTATACTAATCCACTATCCTCCATATACCTATCCAATGCCCGCTTAAATGCCCATAAAGAGGGAGAGTCCACCACTGCTACTGGCAGGGCATTCCATGAACTTACGACACGCTGAGTGAAGAACCTACCCCTAACTTCAGTCCTATATCTACCCCCCCTTAATTTAAAGCTATGCCCCCTTGTAATACCCGACTCCATACGCGGGAAAAGGTTCACACTGTCAACCCTATCTAACCCCCTAATCATCTTGTACACCTCAATCAAGTCACCCCTAAACCTTCTTTTCTATAATGAAAACAGCCCCAAGTGTCTCAGTCTTTCCTCATACGATCTTCCTTCCATACCAGGCAACATCCTGGTAAACCTCCTCTGCATCCGTTCCAGTGCCTCCACATCCTTCCTATAGTATGGTAGGTGGACCTTCATGCAGATAAATGTGAGACATTGCATTTTGTTAGACAAAACAGGGCAGGATTTAGTCACTTAACGGCAGTGACCTGGGGAGTGTTATTGAACAGAGAGATACAGGGACCAGCTACTTAGTTCCTTGAAAGTCGAGTCGCAGGTAGATAGGGCTGTGAAGAAGACATTAGCACTGAGTCAAGGAATTGGGCATTATGCTGTGGCTGGACAAGGGAATCATAAGGCCACATTTGGATCACTGAGTACAATTCTTAAAGGCCTGCTACAGGAAGAATGCTATAAACTGGATGGGGATAAAATATTTAAAATTATGGGGTGGATACTGCAGATTATGAGACATATGAATGGCCTGGGATTTTGTTAGTTTTGCATTGGAGGCTGAGGGGTGACTTAATATCGGTTTATAAAATCATGAGGGGCAGAGATAGGATGAATAGCAAAGTCTTTTCCATGGCGTGGAGGGGTGGGGGGGAATCCAAAACCAGAGAGGTTAGGTTGAAGGTGAGAGGGGAGAGATTTAAAATAAATCCAAGGGGCAGCTGTTTCTCACAGTGGGTGGTGCAATAATGTAGCGCGCTGTCAGAGGAAGGAGTATTGTTGAGTACAATTTAAAAGACAATTTGATGGGTACCAGAATAGGGAAATGTTTGAGGTGTATTTGCCTAAAGAAGAAAAATAGAACTAGTTCAGATCAGAAAAACTGGTGAGCATGGACGGGTTGGGTCGAATGCTCTGTCTGAATATTGCATGACTCTGAGAGTCTATGACTTAATTATTCATCACTATTTTTTTACTGCAATCAGTCCATTTAGAAGTCAAACCATCCTCTGTACATGCTTTCAAAGTCTAGCTTTCTGAAATTCCCTAAGAAGAGAATTCGTGACATTGATGTAGTGCTGGAAACCACAACAGCAGCAGAAACAGAATTATATTCAACCACAATCTGAAACCTATTCATGCAGGATAATCAATCATTACATCAAGCTGCTCTATGGTTCAGTAACGAGTGCGGGTGAACATGCCAGAGTCAGAACCATGTGTAGCAAAAACTGATGATAACCCGTTGTAGCTACTTCACTTTGTGCATACGCTCCAAACAACAGGACGAACATCTGATAAACAGAGCGCAACAATCCCAAGATCAACAGACCAACAGTTCTGCAAAATCTAGTCATAAATGATGATGGATGGTTTAACGACTCACTGCAGGAGATTGCTCTGCAATTAACCCCATGCGAATAAATGTAACAGACATGTACAGAGTGCAAAAGGCAAGGATGTAGTCTCTGCAACATCCTCAGCCAGAAGTATTGAGTCAGAGATCCTCCTCACCTTTGGCATGAAGCCCATAGGATCACCGATGGAAGTCTTCAACAAATTCGCCTCGCTGCACATGACATGAAGAAACAGCTGGACACATTAGATATTTTATAGTCATTGGGCTCGACACTACTCCTGCAATAGGAATGAAGACTTCTGCTGCACAAAAAGTCGTGTACCTGGGAAAGCTGCTTCATTCCAGCTCCAACTCTGACAGCTCCCTGGCAATGTGGAACATTACTCAACTATTTCCAGTCCGGCAAGAGCGGAATAATTACAATTATTATCCCCTCAGTCTCATTGCGATGGTCAAATCTTTGGAAATTCTTTTCGACAGAGCCGTCAATCAGCACCGAAATAACCTGCTCAATGTGGTTTCCGTTGGGTCCCCATGTGGAGGTGGATCTGTCGTGCAAGTGTCACTGGATTGCTCATCTACACAGCGCTAATGTTATGGCAGATTGATGAAGTTAAAAACAATTTATAAAATATCGACATCTAAAATCTGGTGTCAGTAATAGAGACCTGAATCCAACGTCGATCCAACGTCAGCGTGCTTCCCCATTATACTTTCAAGAACAAATCTTCCGTGTTTTCCTGGTCTGGCCTAAAAGTGAGTCCAGAAACAGACATGTGATAAGCTCTTTGCTCCGAAGTCTGAAAGAATAAAACCGGACAGAACACTCGGCACCAGCCTCGGTATCGGAAAAGGGAATGGGAAAAACAATTATGCCGACTCTTCAGAAGCATATGTTCTAACATCTGAGAGCTCGTGACAACATTTACAGAGCTTACCCACAGATTTCACAGAAACATCGGGAAAAGAATAGGTCAATCAACAAATTGAGCCTCCCCCATTCTATTTCACGAGTGAACATCGCTCCAATGCACCTCGCCCCCACAATGCACGCATCCCTTAATATGATTAACCGTTGGACAACATATTAAATATTAACATCAGCAATTGTTTTGTTTGCCAATTCAATGAAGTGATGCCTGATCCAATATCTTCACAACATAGTCCTGTGCTATTTCTATCCCTTTAGTGTCTCAAAATCCTTATTTATAATCAGTGCCTTTTCTTCCACAGCTTGATGTGTGAGGGAGTTTTCCCAGGTTCACCAGTCTCTGAGTGCACACATGTATTCTCATCTCAATGCAGAGTGGCCTTCTGTACCGAATGTTGTGGTATGCTGTTTTATACATCCCAGCCAGGGGAATTGTCACCGCTGCTTCCAATCTGTCTGGCCCTGTCAGAGATTTATATATTTCATTGAGATTTCTACTCACTTTCTGAAACCCAATGAAGCACAGGTCCAATCGAACCAAAGTCTGCTCCCACAACAACCGGTCATCCCAGAGATCAGTCTGGTCATCCTTCACTGCACTCCCTCAATGTCACGTTTATTCGGCATTACTTAAGGAGATCAAAACTGCACACAATACCGCACAATGTTCGAAATTATGTCTCACTATGGCCCTGGACAACTGCAGTAAGACTTCCTTAGTCTTGTGCTCAATACCCGTTGAAATGAATTTCAACACAACAATTGTCTTCCTCATTGCTGTCAACTCCTGCAATATTGCTTTCAATGGCTGATCTGCAAGGAGATCCAGATCCTATTCAGTTACAGCTACCCACTTCGTGTGTCTCTGTACACTGGTCAGTGTGCCACGGCCATTCGTGACATTGACTTCTGGCTTCAGAACTCGCTGCGCTGTATGAACCCCGGACGTCTGTAAAGAAGGGAATAAAAAAGGAGCACGGTCCCTTTATAGAACCACATTTTTTGTGCAATCCCTTTTTTTTAAAAAAAAAAGCTAGTATTCTATTCTTCCCACCAAAGTGCACAACGTCAAGTCTACCCACATTGTTCTCCACCTGCCAAGTATTTGTCCATTCACACCACTTGTCTCAGTCACCTTGGAGCTTGTGTTATGTTCTCCTCACCCACTCACAAGCCGACATCGTGTATTGCCATCAGTGGGCTTCGTAATAATATTTTGGACTCCAGCAACCAAGGTTTGAAATTTATTGGGAATACCTGAGGTGCAACACCCAATCTCTGTGATCCTGCACGATACTTACATCCCAAAAAAGTGCCATTATCGTTTACACTGGTTCCTGTCAACTCCTATTTTAAAACCATGTTCATATATTAGCCCACACCCACGAGTTTTGATTTTGCAAAGTCGGCTTGGGACTTTATCAACTATCTTTCTGAAAACCGAAGTGCACTGCATCCACTGCTTCTCCATAAAGTGTCGAGCAGTCAATTTCTCAAAGATGACTCTCATTTCATAAATCTATGTTTACGTTATCTCTATTCTTCTAAATCACATCGCCCTATGCCTTCTCTGCTCCAATATAAACAATGTGAGCTTACACTAGCTGATATTCTCCATCGCCAGGAACATCCTGGTGAATCTCCACTGCATCCCTTCCAGTGTAATACTTCATTCCTGTAAAGTGGCTCCCAGAACTGCACACATTATTCCATCTTGGCCGAACAAAAGTCCTTGATATCTCTTGTAAACTGTGCTGCGATGAATATAGACAATAGCTATTGTCCGCAATGACTTCTTAAAAACTTTGCAGCTTGTGCAATCACATTCCGGGAACTGTGGAAAAGCGCTCTCTGAACTTCCTAGTGTGCTGCCATTCATTGAGTACATGGGGCGAAACGGTGCCTCAGTGGTTACCATACATTCTCGCTGTGGAAGCGACCAGAATTTTATTCCCGCCACGGGGAAATGTCTGTGTGGAGTTTGCACATTCTCCAAATGTCTGTGCGGGTTTCCACCAGCTGCTCCGGTTTCATCCCACAATCCAAAGATGTGCAGGTCAAGTGAAAAGGCCATGATAAATTGTGCAAAGTTTGAGGTGTATTCGTCAGGGATAAATGTCCGTTGCGGGAATGGGACTGTGTGGGTTACTCTTCAGAGGGTCAGTGTGGACTAGTTGGGCCAAAGGGCCATTTTCCATACTGTAAGACATCAAATCTATCACCCTGTCTGTTTCCTTCTTCCAAAGTGCATCACCTCATATTTATCAGGGGTACATTCCATTGCAATTGATGTGTTCATCTGACCATTCCACCTATATCGTCCTGTAACACAAAGTTTTCCTCCTCGCTGTCAAACATGCACTTACTAATGACACTCCTCCAAACTCACGCCTACATCATTTATGAAATCCGTTAATAATACGGGACACAGCACTGATCCCTGTGGTAAACCATCGGACACTGGTCTCCAGTTACATAAATATAATTCTGCCACCACACTCTGTCTCCTACCATTTAAGACAGTTTTGGATATAACTTACCAAGATACCACTGACAACATGAGATTTTCCTTATTTTTTAGTTTTTCATGTGGGGCTTTGTCAAACGCTTGCTGAGAAACCCGTTAAATGAATTCCTTGACAATTTCCAACACAATTTCTTTCGGCATCGCTTCGCTCTGATAAAGCCATGCTGACTATCCCTGATCAAATATCGCCGCTCAAATGGAGTTTAATTTTCTCCTTACCAATTTACTCCATAATTATCCCTAACAGTGAACTGATGCTCGCTGGTCTGTTGTTCCCTGGTCTATCTGCACTATCCTTCCTTTGAAGTGGAACACATCGGTCCTGTGGCATCACTCCTGCGAACAGATTCTACATTAAGAAAATGATCAGTGACTTTCCTCCCTTGTCTCAAACATCAGCCTGCGGCGGGGAGAGATATCGGATCATTTGTCCAATTTTATACGAGCGAAAACCATCAATCCCCGCTCACATCTTATATCAATCTGCTTAAGAGCTTCCCAGTCTATCTTCTCGAATTCTGTCCCTGAACCCTTCTTCTCTCAAGTAAAACAGACGTGAATTGTTCATGTAACAATCTGTCAAAGTTCACGAGCTTCACACACAGATGACCCTCTTGGTTTCTAATGTGTTCTTATTGTTCCCTGGTGATAATATTCTGCTTGATGTACATGCAGATTATCTTGGGATTTTCTTCAATCTTGCCTGTTCCCACTTATCCATGTACCTGTTTTAGTCAGTCCCCTCCGTGAGATTTTTCTTGTTTTAAGATTACTTCTCATTAGTTGAAACTCGAGGGGACACAGTCAGAATTTCCTCATCAGACAATCTTGTCATCTGAGGGATTAATCTGGAAAATGTCTATTCAGTATATGTTGTCAGTATGTTCCTCCTTAGATCTGCAACCAAAACTGAGCTCAGAACTCCAGGTACACTCTCACCGGCACTCTGTGTACGTTATGCAGGGCATATTGCCTTTTCCTCGGAGTAAATTACTGCATATGATTTTATCTGCACTGAAATCAACAAATGCTGCAGTTCACAGCGGGTCAGACAGCATCGATGCAGAGTGCGCAAGCTAAGGCTTCCAGTCTGTATGATTCTTCATCATCTACACACTCATGCCCTTCAAATGAAAACAAGCCTACATTTTATCTTCACAACTGCACATGGTCTTCCCAATATCCTTTGCTTCAATTATTTTCAAATGCCTTACTGTGTGATTTCCTTAAAATATTCTCCTGAATGTGCAACGTATTTCACATACATCGGTTCTCCATTGTTTACATCTATAAACGATATCTTCAATCAAAATACTTTTATAAATATGACTTCCTTTCATACGTGCAGAATCATTCTCTTGAAGTGTGCTATTATTTCCCCACCGACCCAAACCACTTTCATAATCATAGATTCCAACAGATTCTCTCCTGTGGATGACATGTTAACTGGTCAATAGTTCTCCATTCTCCGTCTTCTTCCCATCTTGAGTCATTGAAATACATTAATAACCTTCCAAATTGATTGCAGAAAAGAAATACAGTGATCCTCAATGTAATCCATATGTGTCTTGCTGCATTGGTCTATGGGAATACTGGCCATTTTGTATTGTCGGGAGATGATGTATTCAGACGTCATCTAAACTTCAACATTTTAAAAAAACTATTCCCAAAAGTTATTTTATTGCCTAGTTTTCAATTAGCTGTTCTGATCACATGTCACTAATTCCAAATTGCCTGATCTCTAGCTTGATGCTTAACATATTATTACGAAAACCAGCTCAAAAACACTCATGAAACTCAGCGTTAAAATTAACTTGGGTTAATACAGTTTGGATGCGAATTGAATGTCTCCACCATTACTGCAATACTGACAAAGTTGCATTTCTAATTTCCTGTTTTGTAACATAGCCAATACTTGTATCACAACTTTCACATTGATATATAATTTCCATCAATGTTTGATTCCTCTTTCTGTTTCTAACCTGCAGAATATCCCATTCTGTGGAATTTGAGTGACGTGGGCTCTGGCGAGATTAATGGTCGATACAGGCAAAATGTTTCCCGAGGCATACCTCAGTATTGACATTATATTGCCACATTTTATCCGTTCTTCTCAAGCATCATTGTAACATTTTCACCAGATCTTCCATTGTGCTGGGAGACTGGACAACGACAATGATCCTTCAGTAATGCAGTATATTCTCCCAGACAGGTGAGGTTGGTCTAACCTTGGTGGGAAACCTACAGCAGTATGGAAAAGTCATGTTGTTGTACAGGATTTTAGTGAGATCACATCAGCAGTAGTGTGTACAGACTTAATCTCCTCACTAAGGAAAGGATATTGCTATTATCAGGGATTATTCTCTCAATTAATTTCTGTTACGAAGTTGTTAAACATAGAATCACTACGGTGTGGAAGCAGGCCATTTGGCCCATCGGCTCCACACTGATCCTCTGAAGGAGACCATTCCATCCAAACGTACTCACACCACCGCTCCCCACACAATTTCTGTCAGCCCGCATTTTCCATGAATAATGCACCTCACCTTCACATACCGGATAATTTAGCTTGGCCAATCCAGTGATCCTATAGATCTGGGGACTGTGGGGGGAAATGTAACACACGATGAAAACCCACGCAGACAAGGAGAAAATATGCAGACTCCACGCAGACAGGAACTTGATGTTGGAATTGAACCTGGATCTTTGGTACTGTGAGGCAGCTCTGCTAACCATGGAGCTACCCAGTGTGAGCAGCACAGCTTGCACATGCAAATAATCAGCGATACAGCCTTGTTTGTGCCAAGGGAACCTTCACATGTGAGGTGAATGCAATAACCACGACACTGCAGAAACGGAGTGTGGCCCCGTCCCGCTGAAGTTCTGTCGTCCTATCGATTACGCTACAACACAGGACCATAATCGACTGTGCAGCACTTGTATCCTTTTACACAACAATCAGATTACACCGTTCAGCCTTCTACATGCTGCAACACTAGAGCTGGAAAAGGCCACTGGGTCACTGGATATTTTCAAACTAGGTTAAGACCATTCAGCGTAATCCGTCTGTTGCACAAATACAGGAGAAGGACATGAAACCGTTTCAGATGTTTTGATGTGAACGGGAGGAGATAATTCAGCCACTTGTCTGTTGTATGGGAACAGGAGACTAAAAATCTCTGTCTCTCGATGCCATTTCACGGATACGGGCAGGAGACTGTTCAGTATCTCAATCGTGTTGTGAAGGTACTTGAGGAGACATTTCAGTCACTCGAAATGTTGCACTGCAGCAGCAAGATTCCATAAGTCATCAAACCGCTCATACAGCAGCGTGCAAGAACTTTCGGCCTTGAGCGGCTTGATCTGGAACAGGGGAAGGACATTCAGCCCATTGATACTGTAATGTAAGAAGACCAGGAAGACATTCAGCCTCTCGACACAATAATGTCGGAGCACCAGGAGGACATTCAGCCCATCGAAACTGTAATGTAGAAACAACGGGAAGGCATTCAGTCCATCGTGACTATAATGTAGGAACACTAAGAAGGACACTAAGAAGGACACTAAGCCCCTCAAGTATGTAAACCTGGAACAGAATTAGACAATTCAGCAACCTATGTCTCTTACACAGTAATCAGAGCAGATCTTTTATAGCTTTGTGTCTGTTACACAGGTATTGAAAGGGAACATAGACGTTATAGAAAGCAATGAACTTAGAATAACCAATTTCACTAGAGAATAAAAGGAAGTGAAACAATATTGAGATTGAATGCAAATTGTTAGGCTAATTTAGTAAGGAACTAATAACAGGAGATTGTCAAGTTCAACCCATAGTCAATCACAGTCAACATGATTTTATGAAGAATAAATCGTGTTTGAATTATTTGCCTGAGGTCTTTTTTTTTAAATGTGGCAATCAAGTTGGAGGATGGGGATCCGACAGACGTATTATACCTGGAATTCCAGACGCATTGCAAAATGTGCCTCATAAAAGATTAATGTGCAAAATAAGAGCACATGGGGTTAGGCAAAGATTATTTGCTTGGAGAGAGGATTGACTAATCAGGATATGAAAGTGCTGGTGTTTGACTGCTTGAACAAGGTCAAAAATCACTCGACAACAGATTATAGTCAAACAGGATTATTTGAAAACCCTAGCTTCTGGAGTGTTGCTACTTAAACAAGTGTTAGTGAGAGAGGGTAATGTTCGATACCGAATTTATATGGAAAAGATCAAAGGGTTGTACTACACATACGCTTTAAGTGAACACTCTCGATGGTTTTTAGTTCTTTAATTCGTTAGAATGGAGGTGCAGTATTTAATTGATTAAGGTGCAAATCCCAGAATTTCTTTCAATTCATTGCCTGGAGGTAACAGGTGTGTGCGCGCGTGTCCGTGTGTGTGTGTGTGAGAGAGAGAGAGAGCGACAGAGAAAGAGTGAGAGAGAAGGGTTGTCTGGGGAGGTGGGGAGAAGGTGAGTGTGTGTAAGGGGGAGAGTGAGAGTGTATGTGTCCAAATTAAGATATCGACAGATACAGCAGATATCTTTTCTCACGCATACTCACTCCATGGCTTTCGATCTGCCCCTCTATGCAGCCTCTGTTTCATTTGTTGTGCATGTTGCAGACCCAGACGCTGTAACTACAGTTCCCATGCTCCATCCAGATTTAGGCCACTAAATCCTCAGATCTCCCTGAATGTCTGAGGCATTCACAGCACAACCTGCAGCAAAACATCCCCAGCACCTCCACTAATTCGTCAATATAAACAGTCAGTCAGAAGCCTCTCAGCTACTTGCTAATGCCAATACTTCACAACAATACTCAAGTAGCTTCCTTGTGTTACTAACAACACGATCAACTGACAGGTACAAACATAGTCCATCAGTGAACAGGCACAGACTAAGTTTCAAAGTCACGCATCAAAGCTGCTGGAAACCCCTGTGCAACTTCAAGCATCACATGGGGCACACCAGGAATTGAACAACAGCCCGACGCACACCATTTCATTGTTTCTGAGCTTCCTACTGGCAGCACTCGACAGACTGGGAGCTAAGAAACCAAGTCCATGGAAAGATACAGAGGAACAGAAACATTCACATTAAGATAGAAACAGGCAATTCATGAACTGAGGACATGGGTAGAAACATTGGGGGGTGGGGGAAGACAGGGGAGTGAGACGTACTGGAAGTGATTCACCTTGAAAGGTCCAAATCACAGGAAAGAGGACATTGAATAAAGGCATTACAAAACCAGTTGAAATGGTTCGTTGCAACAAAGTCTGGATCTGTTTCACAGAACCATCCCAGACACTGCAAACTGGGACAAGGTAACAGCCCAGCACAGAGAATTGCGCAGATTATGCTAGTGTATTGCTCAGTAAACCAGACTCCCTGCCCAGTATGGGAAGTACTGCAAACCTTTGCCACTCTCATGCTGCTACGCTTGCACTAGCTATCTGCCTAACAGAAGTAAGCTGTAGCATTCTGTAAGGTAAAGCAGGACAAGAATTATGTGTACGGTCTTGTGTACGGTCACATAAAAAGACCTTAATAGCGATAATAGAATGCTTGCAGTGTGAAAACAGGCCATGTGGCCCAGCAACTTCACACTGACCATCCAAAGAGTGTCCCACCAGACACACCCGTACCCGATCCCTGTCATAATGCAATTCTATAGTTAACCTGCACATCACTGAATAATGCAGTGCAATTCCTCAAATGCCCGTCCAACGAAACTGCGGATGTTTAGAGTGTGGAAGGAAAACGGAACACCTGGAGAAATACACGCAGACACGGAGACAATGTGAAAACCCCACACAGGCAGTCAGCCGAGGGTAGAATCAAAGCCGGTCCAAGGCACAATTCTGACCACTGAGCCACTATGGCAACTCAATGGTCAACGGAGAGTGACTGCATTCACCCACTTTCCTCTGGATTTGTCACGTGTTCAGATGTTTCTAAATTCCATTCGGGTACCTCAAACATGACCTTCTTTTCCTTCACTCGAGGATTTACACACCCCTCACCCCAGCCAAACGCTGATAGGTCTGTCCTCCGGCTGTCACCGCTCCATCTCCTGCAGTTTTGCTGTTACCCTTTCCCCTTCTTCCTTGACCAAATCATCCATTAATATCGTACGAACAAAAACTGAAGCTCTTCAACCATGTCGTGTTTTATCTGTTGCTCCCGATGCGCTCTCCTCTACATTGGGGAGACTGGACGCTTCCTAGCAGAGCGCTTTAAGGAACATCTCCAGGACACCCGCAACAATCAACCACACCGCCCCGTGACCCAACATTTCAACTCCCCCTCCCACTCTGCCGAGGACATGGAGGTCCTGGGCCTCCTTCACCGCCGCTCCCGCACCACCAGACGCCTGGAGGAAGAACGCCTCATCTTCCGCCTCGGAACACTTCAACCCCAGGGCACCAATGTGGAGCCAAAAGTTTCCTCATTTCCTCTTTCCCTACCTCACCCTAGTTCCAAACTTCAAGGTCAGCACTGTCCCCATGACTTGTCCGGACTTGTCCTACCTGCCTATCTTCTTTTCCACCTATCCACTCCACCCTCTCCTCCCTGACCTATCACCTTCATCCCCTCCCCCACTCACATATTGTACTCTATGCTCCTTTCTCCTCACCCCCACCCTCCTCTAGCTTATCTCTCCACGCTTCAGGCTCTCTGCCTTTATTCCTGATGAGGGGCTTTTGCCCGAAACGTCGATTTTACTTCTCCTTGGATGCTGCCTGAACTGCTGTGCTCTTCCAGCACCACTAATCCCGAACAATACTTGTCAATCTAATATAAAACAAATCACTGCAGATGCTGGAGATGGGAAACAAAAACTGTTCTGATGAAGGGTTCCCAGATTTGAAATATTATCTCTACTTTTTTTCCTACAGCTACGACCAGACCAACTGACTTTCATCAGCAATGTCTGGAATAGCTAATTTCCTGTTTGAAGTATGCACAAAATTTGCTCCACAGTTTTACCTTCGATATATAATTTCTTGCATGTATATATATTTTTCTGGACCTGGTGTTTCTAAGCCCTGGGCAACATATTTGTGTGTAATCTGAGCACTGTGGGCTGTGTTGAGATTATTGGTGCAGTCAGTGAGATGTTTCCTGAAGCCTTCCTTGATCTCATGATAATCTAGCTGCCTCTTATTCATTCTCATCAAGGGGAATGGTGACAATCTCCGTGAGCCGCCCTTAAAATTATGGAGGGTGAAGGACAATGATCTCCCTAAAATGCTGTATATTCCACTCGATGGTTGAGACTGCTGTCACTCAAGGGAAAATTCAGATCAGGCAGGCATGGTCTGGTGCCATGGCCCCCCACACTGGTCCTGGGGGAAGTGCAAGTCCTGGTTTTGACCCTGCCCTCCCAGGAGGAGATCTATGCCCATGTGCACAATCTGGGTTTAGGGAGGGGTATAATGTTCCCATTTAAAGGCTCAATATCAGGGGCTTTGCACGGTAGCTCCACATGTACTGTGCGTGTCCCAGTGCATTATGGGCTTTAAAAGATTGCACTGATTCCCGGGAGGCTGGGTAATTCCAGATTCTTTGCTGAGAGTGGGGGGGGGGGGGGGGTGGGGTGCTCTGGGAATGTTGTGTCGAAAGAACTAAGGGAAACCCAATTTGACTTGCATTGTGTGGGCTCGAAAACCAAACAATGTGAGGAGTTGGTGAGATCCATTCCACCTCCCAGTGCGAATTTCTACCCAAACTCAAATCAACTGGTACGTTTTACACAAAAACAATAGGATTAGTGCAAAACAAAAGAACATAAGAAATAAGACCAGGATTAGACTATCTGCCCCAGCGAACCGGCTGTGCCATTCAATCCAATCATGACTGATATTTTCATAGACTCAGTTCCACCTACAAGCTTCATTTCCTGCAATGTGCAAATTCCTTAATGTTTTTCCCCTAAAAACATGCAACCACGTAGCCCCGATTGCTTCACTGGGCATTTTATTCCACAGATTCACAATCCTTTGGATTTGTCAATGCTAAATCTTCTCTTCCTTATTTTCAGGCAGTGCCCCCGAAATCGTGTTTCACCCGCCCGTGGGAAAAGCGCTCTCTGTTGCTATCATATTTGTTCTCTTGATGTTTTTCGATAACATTCCCCCTCATGTTTCTAAATTCTGATGAGTATATACCAGTCTACTCAATGTGCACTCATCCGGCAACCCTCTCAACTCCGGAATCCACGCAGTCAACCTCATCTACACTCTACACTCCATCCAGTGCCAATGCATCATTTCTCAAGTAAGGAGACCAAAGCTATACACAGTACTGCAGGTGTGTACTCACCAACACCATAAGCAATTATAACAAAACCTCCCTGATTTTATCATGCATCCTTTTGACAATGAAGGACTTTATTACCTTCTAAACCTGCAAACCAACTTTTTGTGATTTATACACGAGGTCCCTCTGCACAACAGCATGATCCAGTTTTAACCCTTTAAATGATAGTGCATTTTGCTATTATTCCGAGCAAAATGCACAACCGCAAATTGACAAACATCATACTCCATCTGCCAGACCCTTGCCAACTTGGTTAACCTATCTATATCACTCTGCAGACTTACATTGTCCTCTGCAAACTTTGTAGTACAACTCATCTTAATATCGTCTGTGAACTTTGACACAGTGCACTTGTTTCTGAACACTAAATCATCTGTGTAATGCCTTGAACCAATTGATTTCAGATCCCCTTTTTCGATCGTAGAGATGCCCTCCTTTACTCGGAGATCTCCCCCATCTCCTTCACAGTTTGGTAGAACACTTCCAGGTGTACATGTTCTCGAAATTCAGTTCCCAATATCAGTCATCCTGTCACTATTTCTTTCTAATGCCATTAAATCACACTCATTTACCTCAATTTCTACATTAATTTCCTCAATTTCGTTCGATAATACAACACACATTTAGACAGACTGCCTTTCATTCAGCCCTTTACCCGATTATTCCCTGATACATTGTCATCTTTGTTCCTCATATTGACCCAGTCAGGAAACATTCTGGCATCACCATACTCTCAGAATCAGACCCGATATTTGACGTTTTATTAAGCCCCATCACCATCCCTGGGTATATCCTGCCCCAACGGCAGGACAGACCCACCAGTGATGGGGACACCGTGGTATACAGTCAGGAAATGAGTTACGCTGGAACTCCCCAGCATTGATTGTGGAACCCGATAAATCTAATAGTAATAGTTCAGATATTGTCAGGAAACCTCTGGCCGATGCACATCTACTGCGCTTCAAACCACCCCTCGGTGATAACTCAGTTCTCCTCGATGTTGAAAAAAATCGGCGGAAGCAATGAAGCAGCTGTCATGGTGCATATCGGCAACCCTGATCCAGGTTAAAAAACGGGATGTGGTCATACAAGCAGAATTTAGGGAGTTATGAGCCAAGTTAAAATGTTGAACTTTAGATATAGTAATATCAGAATGGCGACCAGTGCTAGTCGTAGTAGGAATGATAGAATAGGCAGGATTAATGCGTGACTTGAGAGATTGTGGAGGAGGAAGAGGATCACATTTTGGCGACATTGGGACTAATTTTTGGAGAAGAGGGACTATTACAAATTGGACGGTCTTCACCTGCGCTGGACTGGAACCAACGTCCTGAGGGGTGCTTTTGTAAACGCTGTTTTGGAGGATTTAAACTAATGTTGCAGGGGGTGTTGGAACCAAATGGGCAGTTTAGTGGACAGTAAGGGGGTCGTAACTTAAGCCTGTCAGAAACAAAACCATGAAGTCAGCTTGACTAAGGTAAGACGAGGCACGAAGCGGACTATGCACACAAAGCAACAGGTGGTTTCAGGTGTATTTGCTTTAATGTTAGAAGTATAGTAGGTAAGGCAGATGAACGTCGTGCTTGGATGGGTATTTGGGAGCATGATCTTATTGTTATTACTGAGAACTGTTTGAGGCTAAGGTAAGATTGGCAACTAAATGCCCCACGAGAAAGATGCTTCAGGCAGAAAGCGAAGGAGGTAAAAGGAGTGGAGGAGTTGCAATACTGATCAGAGGGAATATCACGGCTGTGCTGCAGGAGGGCATTATGGAGACTCGATCTGGAGGCAATATGGGCAGAGCTCAGAAATAGGGATGGTGCGGTAGCAATGTTGGGCGTGATTTACAGGCCGCCCAACAGACAGCGTGAGATCAAGGTACGAATATTTAAACAGAATATGGAACATATACAAGAAACAGAGTGCTGGTGATAGGATATTTTAATTTTCCCAGCATTGACTGGAATTCACATCGTGTTACTGGTTTAATTGGAGTTAATTGAACATCACAATGATTATTTAATATGATGAGATTTGATACTGCTAAAGAGTCATGATTATGACTTCTAAGAGTAAGTTTTAAAACTCTGTCACCAGTTATTGAAAGGCAGCTGTAAAGGAATGATGGGACAGGCCTAAAGATAAAAGAAATTAGACAATAGTGAAAATGGGGCAGTTCTGATAAAATACAATTACGTCTTATTTTGTTGCAAATACATTCAGACTTTTGACAAAAGTTATGACTGAACAGGAAATTGGAGAAAATTCCATTGATACTTTGTGCTGCTACCAGTGCACTTGTGTACTGAATGTGAAATTGATTGATCCAATGCCGCAAAGCCCAGTCACATTACGTCACCAATTTTAGTGAGTCAACTGGGCAGCCAACTCTTTCCCCCTCAGTTTTGTTTTGTTTGTATTAAGTTTAGTTCCAATACTGCAAGGAAATAAGACCACCATTACTTTGTTATTTTGTTTTAAAGACAACTTCCAGGAAGTTGCTGCTTTTGAGGAAACGCTGGTGCTTCAAATGGCAATATTTCCCATGGTTTCTGCTTTAATAGTGCTTTTTTTTTTAAAAGAAAAATGGTTAATTCAGCCTCTAAAGAAAATGATAGTTGTTGCTGTATGAATGCCCTTTTTCGATGGGCAGATATTGGCTTCGCGTTGGTAATCCTACTTGAAGTTGTCGGTTTTATATGAGGTGTCATTGGCACTGCACAAGCCTAGAGTAAGTCAGCACAATTGTTAAAGTATGACCACAGTATTGCATAGCATACAATTTCTTGTATGCGTTCTTAATCTCTTAAAATAAAATTTGATTTCCGTTCACAAAATATCACTCAACAACAGGTGTGGTCCAATATGTTTATTTGGAGACGCAAAATTTTGAAGCGCTGCTTCTTCAGCAGTTGGTTAAAGGAGCAACACTTCGAAGGCCAGTGCCTCCAAATCAACATGTTAAAATATAACCTGATGTCATGAGATTTTATAACTTTGCCCACCCCAGTCCAACACCGGCTCCTCAAATCACGTTTCGATGGAGCAGAATTTGTAATGAGCAAAGAGGAGTGTTTTCAAGGGCGGCATGTTAATATCCAAGTCGGGAAGAGTCTATATGGACCTGGTGTTGGGGAATAAGACTGGTCTGGTGGTTAAAGTTTCCGTAAGGGATTACTGTGTCAGTGGTGATCACATTGTTGTAAGTTAGAAAACAGCCATGGACAAAATCGAGAGTAGTCGGATAGGAAGAGTTCTTAATTGTTGGGAGGCCAACTGTGGCAAGATTCGGCTGCTGGGGAATGTGGATTGGGAGCAACTCTTTGAGGACAAATCCAGATTTGATATTAGTGAGGTTTTTAAAGAGAGATTGATTAGTGTCCATGAGAAATATGTTCCTGCGAAAATGAAGAATGGAAATGGCAAGATTATGGAGCCATGGTGGACGGGTGGAATTGAGAGAGGAGTTAAGAAGATAAAAGCAACATTTGTTACGTCCAGGCGACTTAAAGCAAATGAAGCTTTGGAAGGATGTCAGTAAAATAGGACCAATTTGAAACGAGGGATTAAGAGGTCTGAAAGGGATGATGATATAACTTCAGCAAGCAGGGTTAAGGAAAATTCCAAAAGCATTTATTCGTATATAGGATTGAGATGGTACCAAGGGAAAGGATAGGCCCACACATGAACAAAGTAGGAAAGTTATGGGTGGAATTAGAAAAAAATAGCTGAGATTCTGAATGAGTACTGTGAGTCGGTACTGACAGAAGAGAGGGACATTACAAATGTTGAGGTTAAGGATGAATGTTTGATTACTCTAGGTCAAGTCAGCACAAGGATGGAAGAAGTGTTGGGTACTTTAAAAGGCACTAAGGTGACATGTCCCCAGGTCCAGATGGGATCTATCACAATTAGTGAAGGAAGCGAGAGACGAATTTGTTGCAGCGATACCAGATGTCTTTGCAGCATCCTTGAACACGGATTGGCACGTTTTCAGATGACACTAAGATTGGTGCCATAGCAGATAGTGAATGGAACTGTCTGAGAATACAGCAGAATACAGATACATTTGGAGTGTTGGGCAGAGAAATGGCAAATAGAGTTCCATCCGAGCAAATGTGAGGTGATGCAGTTTGGAAGACCTAATTCTGGAGTGTACTACATGGTAAACGAGCAAAGTCCTGGGAGAAATTGAAGCACAGAGAGATCTGGGTGCAGAGGTCTACTGTTCTCTGAAGGTGGCAACGTAGTGCAATAGCGTAACCAAGAAGGCATACAGAAAACTTTCCTTCATTGAACGGTGTTTTGTGAGTTGTCAAGTCATGTTGCAGTTGTATAGGACTACGGTTTGGCCCCGATTGGAATACTGCGTGCAGTTCTGGTCGCCACATTAGCAAAAGAATTTGGGTATTTTGAAGAGGGTTTAGAGAAAGTTCACCAGTATGTTGCCTGGTATGGAGGGCGCACGCTATGAAGAGAGATAGAATATATTAGAATTATTTTCCTTCGAAAGACATAGATTGAGGGGGACCAGAATGAGATCGAGAAAATCATGGGAGGTGTAGACACGTTGGAAAGTCAGATGATTTTTTCCCCCCCAGAGTGGGGACTCCATTACTAGGAGTCACGAATTCCAGGTGAGAGGGGAAAAGTTTAAGGGAGATATGTGTGGAAAATTCTTCATGTGGATGGCACGTTGCCTGGAATGCATTGCCAGTGGGGGTGACAGAGGAGCATACAATAGCGCCATTTTAGATCTATCAAGACAGATACATGAATCGGCAGTGAGCAGAGGGATACATATCGCTGGAAAATAGGCGACAGGTTTAGTTCGAGGGTGTGAATTGGCACAGGCTTGGAAGGCCGAAGGGCTTGTTCCTGTGCTGTGACTTCTTTTTAGCTTTTATTCATTGCTACAATGACAGAGGACGTACCTTTGTTGTGGGACTTCAATGTCAATCACCAAGAATATCCCCACAGGCTCACCACTGACTGAGTATGTCGAGACCTCTAATACACAGCAGCCAGACTGTGGGAAGTGATGGAGGAACCAACAAGAGGGACACATTATCAACAAACTACGTTTCAGAGATGTAGGAGCAGCCAGCTCACAGTCCTGGCAGAGGAAAAGGCTCAGCCTTATATATTGAAGATACAACCTCCTGTGCCATGTGGCAACTCCTCCTCTGTAGTACTGACAAATGGAAACTGATTATCCATGAGTCACTGTGGGCTATCAGCAACCGCAGCATCAATGACCTTGCCTCCACGATAAAGAAGAAGTGGATTGTTCACTGATGGTTTCAAAATATTCAGCACCATTCAAAACCTGCACCTATCCTGAAGCAGATGATTCAGTCCATCAAGAGTTTTAAAATTGAACAGAATGAGCCTGTTCAGGCATTCGGGGCTGTTACTCAGCAACTGGAGCAGATCTTTTAACGTCTCATGTCTGTTACACACCAAATGGAAGGGAATATTCAGCCTTTGGAAACTGTGACACAGGAATACGGGGAGGACTGGTTACTGAGCCAGAAGCAGGGATAAATTCGGGATAAATTCGTCTTTATCAGATTAACACAGATTCACTATGACACAGTGACCGGTGCTGAGAACTCAACTATTTGCAAACTATTTCAATCGTTTTGGTAAATGTAACGAAACAGTAGCTAAATTTGTGGATGAAACTAAAATAGGCTGGAAAGTCAGTTATCAAGAGGAGGTAGAGAATCTCTAATTGGATACGCAATTGTCAATAACTGTTCGATAGTATATAATATGGGTAACTGTGAATCTGTGATTTTTCAGGCAGAATAAAAGGTTGAATATTACATAAATGGAGACAGATTACTGTATGTTTTGACAGTGTGTACTGGAGGGTTCACTCAGTTCCTTACAGACATGGGAAGGGTTGCTCCATCTCCTTGATGGTCTGCTTCATGCCGTTCACCGTGGCGCCATTGCTGTCGGTATACACGGGATAATTTCATGTCGTCGGTTGACGGTGGGTAGTGATGAGGGGGAGAGTGTTTTAAGCCATGTATCAAAGGGTCTGCCTTTATCTGAGAGTTCATCCTTTCTTTCTCCGTGGAGACCCGAAGACGATGAGAATGGTTGGCTGCTTCCAAATGAAGAGGATGTGGCTGCTTCCAAGACAGTGTGTATACACCAACATGATGAACTGTGCATGGGCACAGTTTAACATTAGTACAGTGAGATCCGGAAGGTCCAACCACAAGAATGGAAACATAAAATAAATACATTGTTAGATCAGCTGACTTATATCCGGTTCTCAATCTCACTTGCAGTACCAGCCCATGTACCAGAAATCCCGAGGAGATATGTATTCAGCATTGAGCACTGCGTTGAGCAAGCTCTACTTGATCCACACCATCAGTCCACTCAGAGTGCAACAATGTGCAGACCATGGTCGTGCATTGATCTATAAACCCGGACTAGATATCTGTCCAGCAAAGAGAGGTATGCAGACCACATCCATGCATTGACCTATAAAACGGGGTGAGATATCTGTCCTGCACAGGGAGCTATGCAGACCACAGGAGTACATTGGATCATAAATTCAGGCTCGATATCTGTCCAGTACGGGGTGCTGTGCAGACCACAACACTGCATTCATCGAGAAACACGGACTAGATATAGAGTCATAGAGATGAACAGCATGGAAACAGACACTTCGGTCCAACCCGTCCATGCCGACTAGATATCTAAACCTAATCTATTCCCACCTGCCATCATCCTACCCATATCCCTCCAAAAACTTCATATTCATATACCCATCCAAATTACTTTTACATGTTGCAATTGTACCAGCCTTCTAGTACCAGGAGTTATGCAGACCACAACACTGCACTGACCTATAAACGTGGACAAGATATGTGTCCAACAAAGGCAAATATGCAGACCAAAACAGTACAGTTGTATCCAGGCATTTTGGAATAATTTGAGACGAATTTTATGACATTTTGTTGATGTACTTTTCCAAATTATAGTGAGAATTGATTGAACTTTCCGGAAACAAGCCCAGTGGTTGTTTTCGGGGCAGCAATGGGTGTGTTGGATTCATACAGACATGGTACTTTGGACGAAACTGATGTATTCCGATGAACATGTACACTCACGTAGTCCCATTTCCCTGCACGTATCCCATATCCTCTGTAACATTGCCTCTCCATGTACTTGTCCAAATGCCTTTGCAATGTTGTTAACAGACCCGTCTCAACCACTTCCGCTCGTAGCTCATTCTGTCTGAATACAACCCTCTGTATAAAAACGTTGTCCCTCAGGTTCCCTTTTCTCCTTTCCCCTCGAACTTTACACTGATGCTTTCTCATCCTCGCTTTCCCAATCCTGGGGAAAAGAATGTGTTCATTCACCATATACATGCCTCTTATGACCTTATATTCATCCATAAAATGCACCTCTAGAAGAGACACCACAGTCTCCTTTGCTGGAAAGAAACAAATTCCTACCTTGTCTGAACTCTCTCTGTATATCAGACTGTTGACTTAACGCAATATCCTTGTAAATTTCTTCTTCATCTTTTCCAATCGAATATCATCCTTCGCTTAGCAATTAGAGAATAAGAGGGCAGATGAACACCCTGTTGCAGTGAAAGCACTTTGAGACCAGTAACCATAATTCTATTAGCTTGAAAATAGTTCTGCAAAAGGATAGTGCCGATCCAGAAGTTTATATTATAAATTGAGGCAAGGACCACTTAGACGGTATTCGGCAGGAACTTTCAAAAATTATTCAGGGAAACTGTTCACAGGTAGAGGGACATCTGGCAAGTGAGACTCTTTCAGAAGCGACAAAATGAGAGTCCAGTGACACTATGTTCCAGTCAGTGTCAAGGGAAATGTTAGCAGGAGTAGGGAAGAAAACATGGTAGAGACTCTGGTCAAGGAAAAAAAGAAGGATGCATATGTCAGACCTAGGAAGCGGGGGTCAATTAAACCATTAAGGAGCATGGAGGATGTATATTTATGGGAGAAATCGGGAGAGGAAAATGGGGCATGAGACAGCTTTGGCAAATAGTTTTTGCAGAATCAGACAAGATACCACACGTATATGAATGGCAAAAGTGTAACCAGGGAGTGAATAGAGCCCCTTAAAAATTGAAAAGCCATTTATGTCATAGAGTCATTGAGATGTACAGCACGGAAACGGACCCTACGTCCACCTCGTCCATGCCGACCAGATATCCGAACCCAATCTATTCCTACCTGCCAGCACCTGGCCCATATCTCTCTCACCCCTTACTTTTGATATACCAATCCAGATGCCTTTTAAATGTTGCAACTGTACTAGCCTCCATCATTTCCTCTGGCAGCTCATTCCATACACGCACCACCCTCTGAGTGAAAAGGTTATCTCTCACGTCACTTTTATATCTTTCCCCTCGCACCCTAAACCATCTGCAACCTATTCACGATAATTCACAGGAGAATAATTAGGTTTATTAGATTTATTATTCTATGCACTCACATGAGGATAGTAAAAATGTTACAAGTCGCCATATGTGATGCAATCTTACAGACAAAGGTAACAGCTCCCCACCCTGCCTTACCCACCCCCATCCGAATCACCCAGGGTCAGAATCCTGGCACAAAGCAGAAAAATAAAGAAAACAACATTACAATATAAAACATTTCATCGCTTCCTATAAAAGTGAAAAAAAAAACAGGAACATAGTTGACAGTTCAACAAAACAGTTCATAAGTGTCTGGCCAAGCTGGGTTCACATTCATCACAACGACTCAACCTTCCCCACTCCTCTGCCTTAGAGTCTATTTCTGCCGATGTGTGAGGTCCTATACAAATATACCTCACGAATATTTACTGTGGGGAAAGACATTCAAGCGAGTGAAATCGGGGAAAGGAATCCATGTAGTGATGTTTTGAAAGGAGGCTACGTTACAAAAGTTGAAGTGCTGGAGGTCTTGAAATGCTTAACAGTTGATCAATACCCAAGACCTGTTTGTGTATGCCAGGTCATTGTGGGAAGCACGGAAAAAAATTGCAGTACTACTAGTTAAGATATTTGTATTATTCCTCAGAGATCTGAGGAAGGGTCACTGGACCCGACACATTAACTCTGATTTCTCCGCACAATATTTTAAACGATGTAATGGAGACGGGAGCTTTGAGATATAAGGATAGAATGGATAGTGCGGGATTATTTTCCCCTTTTGCGTGGGTGGTGATGAGGTGACCTTGCAGAGGTTTATAAGAGCATAGGGTACATGGATAGGGTGTATAGCTACGGTCTTTATTGGACGGTACAGATGTCCAAACCAGGCAGGATAAGTTGACAGGGGAGAGATTTAAAAGGTAAAGAAGATGCAGCAGGATAAGTTGACAGGCGAGAGATTTAAAAGGGAAATAAGATGCAGCTGTTTCTCAGGCAGGGTGCTGTGCATATGTAACGAGCTGTCAGTGGAAGTGGCACAGGCGGGGACAATTACAACATGTAAAACACAAGTGAATGGGGACAGGAATCATAGTTTCAAAGAGGTATGTGCCAAGTGCAGGCAAATCGGATGAATTCAGTTTAGAAAACGTGGTGAGCATGAACAAGTTGGACTGAAGCGTCATTTTGCTTTTTGAATGTCTCTAAGTGTCTTTCACTTTATAATGTCTCTTTCATCACCAATTCTCCAAAGCCCTCAATGCATTTCCAGGTCAAAAATTCTCTTTAAATACTTTCAATCATCTCCGAACCTTTTTAGAGTATTCCTGACATTGATTTGGTGCTGTGGACCACAGCAGTAGCAGCAGAATTATATTCAACGACAATCTGTAACTTTTTGGCTGAGATATATGTTCAGTCTACCATGACCATCAAGCCGATCTATGGTTGAGGAATGAGTGTAGGTGAATAATCAAGGGTCAGAAGCATGTGTACCTACACCTGATGGCAACCCGTGAAAGCTAACGCACTTGACCGCTTACATTCCAAACAGCAGGACTAACATATGATGGAGAGGGCGAAATGTTCCCAACACAAACAGACGAAGAGTCCTTTTACATCCAGTCGTAAATGGTGATGGAAACAACTCACTGAAGGAGACGTCTTCACAAACATGCCGTTGCTAAATAATGGAACAGCCCTTTCCATCGGTGTAAAAAACAAGGATGTAGTATCTGCAATATCTTCAGACAGAAGTGTTGTCTCGACGATCCAACTCACACTCACCACAGAATCACAGATACCTGTATTCAATAAATTTGATTCGCTGACCGTGACATGAAGAAACAGCTGATCACAATAGATACGACAAAGGCAATGGGCCCTGACACCATTCCTGCAATAGGAGTGAAGACTTGTGCTGCACAACAAACCGTGTCCCTGGGGAAGCTGTTTCATTCCAGCACAAACTATGACATCTCATTGGCAATATGGAATGTTACTCAACTATGTCCAGTCACCAAAGAGGGGAATAATCACAGTCTGACCAATTAGCACCCCTCGATCTCATCACAACAGTCAAACTTTTGGAAGTTATTTTTTCAGCACTGTTAAGAAGCACAGAAATATCCCGCTCAGTGTGGTTGGCGGTCGGTACCCACGTGGAGATGGGGCCGTTGTGGAAAAGTCACTGGAAAATTAATCCTCACCAGGCTAATGCTCTGGCAACTGGTGGAAGTTCAGTACAAGTTAAAAAATCTAGATCTAAACTCTGGTGTCAGTAATAGTCACGTTGAAGCCAATGTTGTTTGTAAACTCTAATCTGCTTCCCCAATGTACTTTTAGGAAGCAAATATTCCGTGTTTTCGTGGTCTGACTGAAAAGTGACTCCAGACACACAGACATGTGATAAACCCTACAATGGTGTCTGAAACGGCAAAACAAGAGACTCAACTATAGCAAAGTGCTTCGAGGCCTTAACGGGTTAAATCGGTCAGAACACCCGTCAACAGCCTCGATATCGGAAAAGGGAATTGGAAATAGAATCCAGTCGACCCTACAGAGTCCTCCTTCCTACATTAGAGAGCTTGTTGCAACATTTACAGAACATTCACATAGACTGCACAGAAACACTAAGATATGAGTAGGTCGTTCAACAAATTAACCTTCTCCCATTCTAGTACATGACTGTGCATCTTCCCAATGTATTTTTCCCACGCAAGGCACGTATTACTTATTGTGATTGCTCTTTGGAAAAATGTGAAGTAGGAAATACAAGTTTCCCTTCAGTCCAAAGAGTTTTCTACCCCATAGATAGCTAATTCTCTATCACAACAAAATATTTCTTCTCCCTCCGTATCCCTTTAGTGTCTGTACGTCTTAATTGATATCAACTGCCTTGGAATCCATAGCCTTATGTGGGAGAAAGTTCACAGTTTGCCCCGTCTCTGAGTTTAGGCATTTATTGTCATCTCAGTGTAGAATGGCCTACCTGTACCTAACACTGTGATCCCTTGATGTTAGACGTCCCAGTCAGGGAAATTATCGTCCCTGATTCCAATCTGACTTGTCCTGCAGTGATTTAGCTATTTTACTGATTTCTCCACTCATTTTCCTATACCCATGGAATACAGGCCCAGTCGACTCAAACTCTGCTTACACAAAGAGCCTGTCATCATAGAGGTCAGACTGGTTATCCTTCGTTGCAATCACTCAATGTCAGATTTGTTCTTTGGTAGGTAAGGAGACCAAGACTGCACACAATACTGAACAACTTTCGAGACAAGGTCGCACCAAGGCCATGTACCGCTGCAGATAGGTACGCCAACACCTGTCCTCAAATGCCCATGAATTAAAGGTTCACACACCATTTATTTTTTAACTGCTTCGTTTTCCTGCAATATTATTTTCAGCGATTGGTGTGCAGGAAGACTCAGATTCTTTGCAATGTTACAGCTACACAATTGCTTGGTCTATGTACACTAGTCCAAAGATGTGCAGGTCAGGTGAATTGGCCACACTAAATTGTCCACAGTGTTAAGTGCTCTAGCCAAAGGGAAATAGGTCTCGATGACTTGCTGTTCGGACGGTCGGTGTGGACTTGTTGGTCTGAAGGGCCAGTTTGCACACTGTCAATGCCATTCTCAGTATCGACCTCTGACTTTAGAACTCACTGCCCTGCATGGACCTCAGATGTCTCAGAAGGGAACAACAAAGAGCATAATTCACTTTATACAATCATGTTTTTCAACCAACCACTTTCAAAATAGTAGGCTGAAATCTATTGTTCTCACCAATGGGCGCAACGTCACGTCTACCCACAGTATTATCCTTCTGCCACGGAGGTCCACATTCACTCTACTTGCCTCCATCACCATGGAGATTTTTTTATATCCAGTTCACACACTCACAATCCAACGTCCTTTCGTACTTTCAGCAAACTGGGTTATATTACATTTGATTCAATCAACCGTATGCTGAATGTCTATTGTGAGCAGCTGGTGACCAAGCGATGGTGGTATTCCCTGATATCTTCTGCCCTTGTCCTCCTGGATAGACGTGGTCATGGTTTTGCGAGATGGTGTCTGCGGATCTTTGATGAATCATTTCAGTGCAGCTTTGAGATAGTACAAACTGATGCTGATGAGAGTTGATGCTGGAGAATGATGAGTGAAGTGATAGTCAAACCGGCTGCTTTGTCCTGGACATTGTGAAGCATCTTGAGTATTGTTTGGGCTGCACTCATCCAGGCAAGTGAGCAGTATTGCAACACATGCCAGTCAAAGTTTAAATACTTCTTTTAACATCAACTATAATCTACTGCTGACCTGTCTACCCTTATCAGTTTGATAAAAAAAAACCTGTTCCTTTAGTTCGAGACATCTCATGAACTACCGTCCAGTTACCATTTTATTTATATCATTGAAATATTTATGGTGCCTTCCGCTGTGAGGAATCATGTAAAGTACTGGTGTAAATTATCCGCCTGTTCTCTGCACTCAATTCCACGGTCACGACTTTTAAATGTTCTCAATATACTTTCAAAATTTGACTTCTGCCAAACGTCGCACACTCATGTTGATTTTGTTTCTTATATATGCACAGAAATTTCATGATGCTTTTGCAAATATTCATTGCCAATTTACTTCCGTAATATTTTCTACCTTTTTTCTCAGCTGTATAGATTCATATACCGCAGAAACTAATTCTGATCCAACTTGTCCATCTGGCCAAGTTTTCCAAACGTGGCATTCTCTACAGTGTGGAACAGGCCCTTCGGCCCAGCAGGTCCACACCGCCCCTCCGAAGAGAAACCCACCCAAATCCATTCCCCTACCCCATATTTACCCCTGATTAACACTGTGGGCAGTATAGCATTGTCAATTCACCTGGACTGCACCTCTTTGGATTGTGGGAGGAAACGGGAGCACCCACAGGGAAAATGTGCAAACTCCACACAGATTGGCGGGAATCGAACGCAGGACCGTGGTGCTGTGAGGCATAGTGCTAACCATGGAGCCACCTTGCCGCCCACTTAGTTAGTCCCATCTGTTTGCACTTGGCCCAAATGCCTCTAATCGTTCCAATTCATAGGATTGTCCAAATGTCTTTTAAATGTTGTTGCTGCACATCTATCACTCTTTCTCTGGCAAATCTTTCCATATCGACATGAACTTCTGCGTGAACAAGTTGTCCCTTTGTCCCTTTGTAATCTTTCCCCTCGCAACTTAAACTTCTTCCCTCTATGTTTGAACACGCCTACAGTGTGGAAGACACCTTGGCTATTTACCCTATCCATGTCTCTCATGATTTTATAAACTTCGAGCATGTCACCCCTCGACCTCCTACATTCCATATGATAATAACTTCACGAAAAAGCCTTTAAAAGTAAGCACTGCAAATTTTAAACTATATTTAAAATGACAGGTAAACAGCACTCCGCCGAACACTTCATACTGTTGTTTGTTTTTCTTCATATTGCAATGCTAAGGCAGCATGAGAAGTTTAATAGTGCCAATATGAAGCCAAAGACCTGAGTTCTTTTTCTAAAGGAGCTAATGATCTCTCCAGTGAAAAAGCATTTCTGCCAGATCGATACAAGAAAGGGAATTCTTCCATTACACGGTCAGCCTACACTTGCCTTAAGCAAAGTCAGACGAAGGCTGCATATACTTTTTGAAACTTGCATGGAAGTATGAATTCTGTACAAAACATGAAAGATGTATTCAACAAGGTTTACTACAAGAAGTAAACTTTCAAGAATGAAATGTGAGTGGAAGATGTCAAACAGCATGAATGGAGAGGCTGAACCACACTGAGACCAGAGGCAGAATAGAAGCACAAAACTCAGATTGATGCAAGTGCATGGACGATAGACTTAATTAAGCAGCTCAAGGTAAACTGCGTGACAATCATGTCAAGGAAAGCTCTGTAATTTGAAAAAGAGAACAAGGAATCAGAGGTATTGTTATATTGAGTAAAGCTTACTACAATGACACGAGGGAGAGCTAGCCAGAATCAGTTGGAAGTCAGCAGGAAACAAGGTCGAACAGATATCACAGGGCCTTCTGGGGATACTTCAGGAAGCACAGCTGAAATGCATGCCTATCACGTGCTTCTGGTCCCAGAAATAAACCTCCTAAATCGGTCCTGACAGTAATGCTCGCCAGTTTGTGATTGAATACTCTCCATGAAAGACTTTGTCAACCATGGATGCATCATCTTCTTATCGAGTCTTTCTGTTTGATCAGAAACAATAATTGCTGAGTGTTACTGGACATATGTTTGTATGTCTGCCCATGCATGCCCACTGACCTTGCTTTCGGTCTTTTTCCACATCCTGTTTCAGAACAGATGTAACCCAGCAATCCTCAATCTCTGTGCCTGGTTCATTTCTAACATTCAGTGAAACATCTGCAAGTGGCTGACAACATGATCAGTTGACAGTGACTCAAATCTCCTACTTTCTCCATCTCTGTCATTTTTGTGTGGTGATACCATATTTCCGTGAGCAGCTTTTGATATGACCTCATTTTCTTACAAAATAGAAATCCCGTTAAATCTTGTCGGCTGAGCCTCCAGCTGTAACTGTCCCAACTCCTGGGCTTCTGGTCTCACCCCTTGCCCTCCTTCCTCGAACAATGACAGAGATCCCTTTGTCCTCACTTCCCACTGCAGTAGAATCCATATTCACAGAATATTCGTCATCTACTTCCACCACCCCCTGCACGACAGCGCCATCAAACACATGCTATATAGAACATTACAGCACAGTGCAGGCTCTTCGGTCCTCGACGTTGTGCCGAACTGTGAAGCCAAGCTGAAGCCCGTCTAAACTACACCATTTTACTTTCATAAATATATAAATCCAAAGACAATTAAATACCCTTAATGGTGACCAGTCTACTCCTGTTGCAGGTTCCATGACTCTACTACACTCTGATCAATGAAAATACCACTGCCATCTGACCAATGTCTGAAACCCCTCAATGTAAAGCTATTTCCCCTCGTGTGAGCAATCAGCATCCGAAGAAAAATGCGCTCACTGTCTACTCTGTCTAAACATCTTCTTATCTTATATGTCTCAATTAATCACCACTCAACCTTCTCTCCATAACTTTATCAGTCTCAAGTTCCTCAGCCTTTCCTCGGAAGACCTTTCCTGCATTCCCGGCAGCATCCTATTAAATCTCTTCTGAACAGTTTCGAAAGCCTCAACGTCCTTCTTGTCATACATGGGATTGTGTGTGCTTTAGTGGTTTGGATCAGAAATTGGCGAGCTGAAAGAAGACATTATCGGTTGGCCGAAAACATTCTTCAGCACGATCCACAACTCTACCGAAGTCAACCACAAATTTACAAACCCATTCTTCTCCGCTCTCATCAAGGACATTTATGAAAATGACTAAAAATAAGTGGCCCCTAAAGAGATCCTTGCCGTATATTAAATGCAACTGCACTGCAGGATAAACGTTTCCTCGCAACCTCCACTCTTTGTCATCTTTCAGCTCGCCAATTTCTAATCCAAACAGCCAGATCACCCTCAATCCCATGCCTCTGTATTTTGTACGATAGCCGACCGTGGGTAACCTTATGAAATGCCACATTAACCGCTTTACCATCATGCAACTGTTGGTCACCTACTCAAAGAACTCAATGTGGTTTGTGAGGCACGACTTATCCTTCACAATAACGGGTTGATTATCTATAATCAATTTATTACTTTCGAGATAATTTTAAATCCTTCCTATTAGAAACTTGATCAACACCCACAACCGAAGTAATGCTCACTGGTCTATAATATCCAGCGTAGCCTCTACTCAGCTTCTTGACCGAGGGAAAAACACCCTACCGTCTTCTGGGACTATACATGAAGACAATGACGACGTAGACATCAAAGCTAAAGTCTCTACAATCTCCTCCCTGACTTTCCAAAGAATCCCAGGATAAATCCCATCCATGCCAGGGGACTTATCTATTTTCACACTCGCCAGAATATCTAAAAAGTCCTCCTCGTGAACCTCAATCCAATCGCGTATAGTAGCGTGTATCTCAGTAGGAGAAAGTGAGGTCTGCAGATGCTGGAGATCAAAGTTGAAACTTTATTGCTGGAACAGCACAGCAGGTCAGGCAGCATCCAGGGAACAGGAGATTCGACGTATATCTCAGTATCCTCGTTTTCGTTTTCCAGTGTGAATGCCGACGAAAAATATTCATTCAGCGTTTGCACTACCTTCTCTGACTCGACGCACAGCTTTCCACTACTACTCCACTCCTATTGGCGCTAAACGTCTTCCAGTCATTCTTTTTTTTCCTGCCAAACCTATAGAAAGCCTGTGGGTTTTCCTTGATCCTATCCGCCAACGCCAATCCCCTTCCTGACTCCTCTGACTTACAGCTTTAGGACTTCACTGGCAAAATTATAACTGTCAAGCAGCCCAATTGAGCCTTCATGCGTCATCTTTACATAAGCTTTCCTTTTTATCTGGACAAGAGCTTCTAACAGGGTGACCAGTCCATTCATGTTTCCAACCTAAGTCTATCCTACGTTTGTAGACGATTCCATAAACGTTTTTTTCTGCCTCTGCCATCTTCCCCTTCGTATCATTGTCCGCATTTCATATAGTTCCTCTCTATTTTTAATATTCTCTATCACTTTGAACACTTTTCGATTTCCCCCATAGCACCTTCCCATGCAATTGTAGGATCTGAAACACTTGCCTGAACATCTCTTCCCTCCTCTTTGTCCTAGGGCCCAATCACACCTTCCATATGAAACAGCATTTCACTTGTCATGTTGCAATCCAGTTTTCTTTTATTGCTGTTCAGAATGCAGTCTGCTTTGGGCAGGGAAAACCAAACGGAGACTGCTTTGAGTAAAGCTGTCACACCATCTGTTGGAATGATCCTAACCTTCGCATTGCTTCCCACTTCCATAACCTAACTTGCTCTGATGTGAAGATTTCAGCCCTGGGCTTCTGCAATGTTTCAGTGAAGCACAACCGAAGGTCGAGTAGCACCTCATTTTATACTTTGGGACTGTATAGCCTATAGGAGATTATGTTCAATTCCATAACTGCACAGCTGGACCTCACCATGACCGTACTCCATTTTCCTTACATTCTCCCTTTTGGCCTCCCTATTACCTTGCCTGGGTGTTGTTTATCTTGGTGCAATAGTGAGAACCCATTTCCCCCATGCACTCCTTAATTTTCACCAAATTTATATCTGCTTTTCTTTCACAACAGCGAAATGGCCATTCTCCTGTGGCATTGTGCCTCCACATCCTCTATTTCCCATCACCCCCCTCCACTTCTGTCAAGTTCTGAAAAAGCCCATTTTACGGTCCATTTGTACTTCTGAAAAATAGTCCCACTGGACTCGAAAAGTTATCTCTGTTTGACATTCGCCACAGATTCTGCCATATCTTCTGATTTTCTCCAGAAATTGATGTTTTTGAACAATTCAAAAGATGTGTGTTTAACCATGAAGCACCGTTCACTGGGGAATGAATGATAATACAAGGTGTGCAAATTCATTTGTTCTGAAACTACATAAGGCTGGAATCACCGACACGACAGAGCTCTTAATCATAGTCGGGCAGAGATACAGAGGGAAACACATCATTTCAAACAGAGAAGATAACAAAATTCGAATGAAAGGTTTTAAGTGAATATGTTGCATAGTTTTGCGGAACGTGACACCATGGACAGACTCTCAGAGGAATTAGAATATTGAAATGGATGTGTTACCATATCAGACATCAGAGTGGCTAAATGGGTACAGGGGTGATAGTTGTATGGGTCTCAATGTATCTTCGGGGACAGACAGCAGACTTGCCCTGCAGATATTTCAGCACAAACTCATATTCATGTGGTGCTGTGCCAGGGTCAGGACAAAGTGTACCAAAACTTGATGATAAACCGTGAAAGCTACCACACTTAACTGCTTACATTCCAGATTGCAGAAATAACATCTGAGATAGAGGGCGAAATGATTTAAAAAAGATCTGATCGAATCTTTGCATTCCTGCCACAACCAGTCAGAACTGGAGTTGAACTCTGAACCATCTGACGAGACAAAATGACTGCAAAAATATTATTTTTAATCAAACAATACTCTTGGGATTAGGATAGGTCTCATTTATTGTCCAGTGGGCAGTTAAGAGTCAACCACATTGCTGTGGGTCTGCACTCACATTGGGACAGAGCAGGTATAGATGGAAGTTTCATTCCCTAAGGACATTAATGAACCTGATGAGCTTTTCCAACGATCGACAATGGATTCATGAGCATTATTAGACTCTTACTTCCAAACATTTAGACCATAAGACCATAAGACATAGGAGTGGAAGTAAGGCCATTCGGCCCATCAAGTCCACTCCGCCATTCAATCATGGCTGATGCGCATTTCAGCTCCACTTACCAGCGTTCTCCCCGTAGCCCTTAATTCCTCGAGACAACAAGAATCTATCAATCTCGGCCTTGAAGACATTTAGCGTCCCGGCTTCCACTGCACTCCGTGGCAATGAATTCCACAGGCCCACCACTCTCTGGCTGAAGAAATGTCTCCGCATTTCTGTTCTGAAATGACCCCCTCTAATTCTAAGGCTGTGTCCACGGGTCCTAGTCTCCTCGTTTAACTGAAACAATTTCCTAGCATCCACCTTTTCCAAGCCATGTATTATTTTGTACGTCTCTATTAAGTCTCCCCTTAATCTTCTAAACTCCAACGAATACAATCCCAGTATCCTCAGCCGTTCCTCATATGTTAGACCTGTCATTCCAGGGATCATCCGTGTGAATCTCCGCTGGACACGTTCCAGTGCCAGTATGTCCTTCCTGAGGTGTGGGGACCAAAACTGGACACAGTACTCCAAATGGGGCCTAACCAGAGCTTTATAAAGTCTTAGTAGTACATCTCTGCTTTTATATTCCAACCCTCTTGAGATAAGAGACAACATTGCATTCGCTTTCTTAATCACGGACTCAACCTGCATGTTTACCTTTAGAGAATCCTGGACTAGCACTCCCAGATCCCTTTGTGCTTTGGCTTTATTAATTTTCTCACCATTTAGAAAGTAGTCTATGCTTTTATTCTTTTTGCCAAAGTGCAAGACCTCGCACTTGCTCACGTTAAATTCCATCAGCCATTTCCTGGACCACTCTCCCAACCTGTCAAGATCCTTCTGCAGCCTCCCCACTTCCTCAGTACTACCTGCCTGTCCACCTAACTTCGTATCATCGGCAAACTTCGCTAGAATGCCCCCGGTTCCCTCATCCAAATCGTTAATATATAATGCGAACAGCTGTGGCCCCAGCACCGAACCCTGCGGGACACCGCTCGTCACCGGCTGCCATTCTGAAAAAGAACCTTTTATCCCGACTCTCTGCCTTCTGTTAGACAGCCAATCCTCAATCCATCCCAGCAGCTCACCTCGAACACCATGGGCCCTCACCTTGCTCAGCAGCCTCCCGTGTGGCACCTTATCAAAGGCCTTTTGAAAGTCTAGATAGACCACATCCACTGGGTTTCCCTGGTCTAACCTACTTGTTACCTCTTCAAAAAATTCCAACAGGTTTGTCAGGCATGACCTCCCTTTACTAAATCCATGTTGACTTGTTCTAATCAGACTCTGCTCTTCCAAGAATTTAGAAACCTCATCCTTAATGATGGATTCTAGAATTTTACCAACAACCGAGGTTAAGCTGATTGGCCTATAATTTTCCATCTTTTGCCTTGATCCTTTCTTGAACAAGGGGGTTACAACAGCCATCTTCCAATCATCCGGGACCTTTCCTGACTCCAGTGACTCTTGAAAGATCTCAACCAATGCCTCTGCTATTTCCTCAGCCACCTCTCTCAGAACTCTAGGGTGTATCCCATCGGGGCCAGGAGATGTATCAATTTTAAGACTTTTTAACTTTTCTAGCACTATCTCTTTCGTAATGGCAACCATACTCAACTCAGCCCCGTGACACCCTTTAATTTTTAGGATATTACTCATGTCTTCCACTGTGAAGACTGACGCAAAATACTTGTTAAGTTCTCCTGCTATTTCCTTATCTCCCATCACTAGGCTTCCTGCATCAGTTTGAAGTGGCCCAATGTCTACTTTTGCCTGTCGTTTGTTTCTTATGTACTGAAATAAACTTTTACTATTATTTCTAATATTACTGGCTAGCCTACCTTCATATTTGATCCTCTCCTTTCTTATTACACTCTTTGTTATCCTCTGTTTGCTTTTGTATCCCTCCCAATCTTCTGATTTCCCACTGTTCTTAGCCACTTTATAGGATCTCTCTTTTTCTTTAATACATTTCCTGACTTCCTTTGTCAGCCAAGGTTGTCTAATCCCTCCCCGGTTAATCTTTCTTTTCTTGGGAATGAACCTCTGTACAGTGTCCTCAATTATACCTACAAACTCCTGCCATTTTTGCTCTATTGTCTTCCCGGTTAGCCTCTGCTTCCAGTCTATTTTAGTCAGTTCCTCTCTCATGCCCTCATAATTACCTTTATTCAACTGTAACACCATTACATCCGATTTTGCCTTCTCCCTTTCAAACTCCAGACTGAACTCTATCATATTATGGTCGCTACTTCCTAAGGGTTCCCTTACTTTAAGATCTTTTATAGAGTCTGGTTCATTGCAAAGCACTCGGTCCAGAATAGCCTGCTCTCTTGTGGGCTCCATGACAAGCTGTTCCAAAAAGCCATCCTGTAAGCATTCCATGAATTCCCTTTCTTTAGATCCACTAACAACATTATTTACCCAGTCCACCTGCATATTGAAGTCTCCCATGATCAATGTAACCTTGCCTTTCTGACATGCCTTCTCTATTTCCCGGTACATGTTGCGTCCCTGGTCCTGACCACTGTTAGGAGGTCTATACACAACTCCAATTATGTTTTATTTGCCTTTGTGGTTCCTCAATTCCACCCACACAGACTCCACATCATCCGACGCTATGTCATTCAATACCATAGATTTAATTTTGTTCTTAACTAACAAGGCAACCCCACCCCCTCTGCCCACCTCTCTGTCTTTTCGATAAGTTGAAAAACATGGAGGTTTAACTGCCAGTCCTGACCCCCCTGTAACCAAGTCTCTGTGATGCCTACTACATCATAATCATTCACTATTATCTGTGCCATTAGTTCATCGGCTTTGTTATGTATGCTACGAGCATTCAGGTAAAGTGCCTTAATGCTAACTTCCTTATCATTAGAGATGTTGGAAGTCATATGTCCTGTTATCCTTGCTTTTTACTGCATTCTCAGTCTGCCTCAATTTTAAATCCGCCTGGAAACATTCTATCCTGCTGCTAATCTTGCCATTTACCTCCATACTCCCTGTTGCTTTCACTTTCCCTTCCCCCCAACTCAGAAGTTTAAAGTCCTACTGACCACCCTATTTATCCTCTTCGCTAGAACATTGGTACCTGATCGGTTCAGGTGGAGACCGTCCCAACGGTACAGATCCCCCCTGTTCCAAAACTGATGCCAATGCCCCATGAAGTGGAATCCCTCTTTCCCACACCAATCCCTTAGCCACGTGTTTACTTGCCTAATTTTCATGTCCCTCTGCCAATTGGCACGTGGCTCGGGCAGTAATCCGGAGATTATGACCCTTGAGGACCTGTGCTTCAATTTCCTGCCTAGTGCTTCATAATGCCCAAACAGGTCCTCCACCCTAGTCTTGCCTATGTTGTTGGTACCAACGTGGACCACAACAACTGGATCCTCCCCCTCCCGCTCCAATATCCTTTCAAGACGGTCGGAGATGTCTCGCACCCTGGCACCGGGCAGGCAACACACCATGCGAGACTCCCGATCCGGCTTGCAAAGGATACTATCTGTCCCCCTAATTATAGAATCCCCTATAACCACTACTTGTCTATTAGCTCCCCCCTCTTGAATGGCCTTCTGGACCATGGTGCCTTGGTCAGTTGGCTCATCCTGTCCAGAGCCCTTTTCCTCATCCGAACAGGGAGCAAGAATCTCGTACCTGTTGGACAAGGTCAAGGGCTGAGGCTCCTCCACTCCTGAACTCCGGTTCCCCCTACCTGCCTCACTTACAGTCACACTCTTTTGTGCCTGATCACTAGCTGAATGTGAATTACTTAATCTCCCAGGTGTGACTGCCTCCTGAAACAAAGCATCCAGGTAACTCTCCCCCTCCCGGATGTGCCGCAGTGTTTGAAGCTCAGATTCCAGATCATCAACTCTGATCCGGAGTTCTTCCAGCAACCAACACTTGCTGCAGATGTGGTCACTGCCGTTCACAATGGGATCAGCCAGCTCCCACATCATACAGCAACAACACATCACATTTATTGCATTTAAATTCCCCCATCTGCTGTGACAGGATTCGAAGTCATGTCATCATAACATTACCAGGACTGCTAGACTAACACCATTAAACCATTACTTTGGCAGTCCCCTGAAGAATGGAACAGCCCTCTATATCGCTATAAAGACAAGGATGCAATGTCTGCAGCATTCTCTGCCATAGGTGTTACGTGACGACATAAACAGAATTACAGATACCCGTCGTCAAATAATTCGATTGCTGCACATCAAGAAAAAGCTGAATACAGGAGATACGACAAAGGCAGTGGGCCCTGACACCATTCCTGAAATAGACCTGAATACTTCTGCTGGACCGTAAGGTGTGTCCATGGGGACGCTGTTTGATTCCAGCTCCAACTTTGGAATCTCCCTGGCAATTTGGAAAATTTCTTAAAAATGGTTAGTCCCTTAAGAGGAGAATAATTACAATCTGCCTAATTGCCACTCCCTCACTTTCATCACGATAGTTAAACTTGTGGGGGTTCTTCTTCACAGAGCTTTCAAGCACCAAAGAAATAACGTGCTCAGTGTGGTTTACGACAGGGGCTGTCATGGAAATGTCACTGAATTTCTAATCCTGACCAGACTAATGTTGTGGCAGGTGGTGGATGTTAAAAACAATTTCAAATCTGATGCCAGTAATATTGACCTTGACATCAATGTCGATGGTAAACATCAATTTCATTCCTCAATGTACTTTCATGAAGGAAATCTCCCCTGTTTTCCTGGTTCTGGCCTGAAAACGACCTCAGACACACAGACGTGTGATAAAAACTTCAATGGTCTGTGAAACAGCCAAGTAAGATATTCAACTGCATCAAACTGCCCCGATATCTTAAAAGATAAGCGCTGACAGAACACCCGACACCAGACTTGGTATTGGAAAAGGGAACGAGAAACACAGTCCTGGACCTGCTTCCAAACATCGGAAAGCTTCTGGCAACATTTAAATATTTTTCCCACAGACTGCACAGAAACATCCGGGAAGGTGGAGGCCATTCAATGCATTGAGCCTGCCCCATTCCAGTTCATGGTCAATCAGCTTCTTCATTTTTTTCCCAACCACTGTGTACTATAATCCTTTAACGTTATTAACTATCGGAAAGATACAAAGTCGGAAATGCAGTCGGCCCTTTAGTCCGTTAATTTTACTTCCCCTTCAATATAATGAGGGCTGATCCTTTATCTCCATACCATACACCGAGTGCAAACTCATGCATTTCGTGTCTAGAAATCCTTACTTATATTCAATGTCTTGGCTTCCACAGCCTTATGTGGGAGATAATTTCCTAGTTTCACTAGTCTCTGCATTAGATTAGATTAGATTACATTACAGTGTGGAAACAGGCCCTTCGGCCCAACAAGTCCACATCGACCCGCCGAAGCGAAACCCACCCATACCCCTACATTTACCCCTTACCTAACACTACGGGGAATTTAGCATGGCCAATTCACCTGACCCTGCACATCTTTTGGACTGTGGGAGGAAACCGGAGCACCCGGAGGAAACCCACGCAGACACGGGGAGAACGTGCAAACTCCACACAGTCAGTCGCCTGAGGCGGGAATTGAACCCGGGTCTCAGGCGCTGTGAGGCAGCAGTGCTAACCACTGTGCCACCGTGCCGCCCACATGTTGACATTTTTACGCATCTCAATGCAGCTTGTCCCGATGTAATTAATATGGTAGCACCTTGGTTTAGACTTCCCACCCAAGAGAATTGTCAGGATTTTATATACTTCACGGAGATCTCCACTCATGTTCCTGAACCCGATGGAATAATGGCCCAGTCGACCCAAACCCTGCCCCCATTACATCCTGTCATCCCAGAGATCAGTCTGGTCATTCTTCGTTGGGCTCCCTCAATGTCAAGTTTGCCCTTTGTTTGAGAGCAAAACTGCATACAAGACTGCACAATTTCCGAGATGTGGTCTCACCAAGGCCTGTACAGCTGCAGAAAGACACCCTTACTCATCCAATCAAACCCACTTGAAGTGGAGATCAACACATCAATTATCGTCCGAACGGCTTTGTGCTCCCGCAATATTGTTTTCAGTGATGGTATACATTGAAATCAAGATCCCCTTCAATGTTCCAGCTACCCACTTGATAGATCTATGCACACTGGTCAGTGTGCCAATGCCATTCCCAATATTAACTTCTGGCTTCGGAACTGCCATTCATGGGCTTCGGAGTTCGCTGAAGAAGTCAACCAACGTACGCACATAAGAATTTCATAATCCAACATGTTTACATTAATATCTTTTGAAATGATAACCAGCCATTCTGTTTTCCCACCAAAGTACTTAAGGCAACGTCCATCCATATTGCTCTTCCTCTCCCACGTATTGGCCTATCCAGTTTACTTGTTTCAATTACATTGGAACGTCTTTAAATGTTCTTCACCAACTCACAATCTCACTTTTATGGCATCAGCAGATTTGAAAAGATTGCATTTAATACCCTCGAACAAAAGTGTGATCTGCTTTCTGAATATCTGGGGCCCAAATATCAATTTCTGGATTATCCCGCCAGTCCCTGCTTTCCACTCCAAGTTCTGAATCAAATTCTGTAAGTTATCTTAAGCAGGTTTAAGGTGCATATCCCAGCAGAGGTACCGCCAGTCAAACGTTTAGTTCTTAACACAACGGTATTTCTTTTCAAGATTATCAAAAGAACCACAAACAAAAGGGGATAGAATTTCGAATAATTTAGCCTATCTGAAAACTGAACCCATTATCGCAAATTAATGAAGTTGCTCAAAGTATTTGCAACAATCCACATAAACACACATGGCAATAAAAGGAAAAAAAAATCCAATCATAGGTTTTTCCAGGAGAGATGCCATAGGGTGGGAGGATCAGCACTGTACTGCTTCTTTGGGTACAGCATCTTCACAACTGGCTCCCTACTTTCAGTGTTGAGCCAGCCTGATAAAAGCCAAATCAAACAAACTAAAGCAGAGGAGCAGGTGTAGGCCATCTGACCCTTCCAGCCTGCTCCACCACTCAAAAGGATCACAAAATTTGTTTTTCATGAATTCCCATCCACTTACCTTCACTCTCACCCTATCCATTAATTACTTTACTGCTCAAAAATATCTATCTTTGCTTTGAAAACATTTACTGAAGTAGCGCCAATTAGTTCACTTAGCAAAGAATTCCATCGATTTACAAACCATTAGGTGAAGAAGTTCGTTCTCAATTCAATCCTAAATCTGCTCTCACTAACCTTGTGGCTATGCACTTTTGTCCTAACTTCACCTGCCATTTGAACCATCCTGTCTACTTCTATCTTGTGCTTCCCATCATAACTTTATATATTTCACAACATCTCCCCTCGTTGTTCTAAATTCCAATGAATATATTTCCAGACTAATCAGTATCTCTTCTTACATCAACCCCTCAACTCCAGAATCTAACTAGTGAACGTATTCTGCTTTCCCTGCAGTCTCAGTATATAATTTCTCAAGTAAGGAGAACAAAACTGCACACAATACTCCAAGTGCGGCCTTACCAGTACCCTATTCAGCAGCAACACCACCTTCTTGCTTTTAATCTCAATCTTTGTAACATGATGGACAACAATTGTTTCCCTTCCTAAGTACCTGTTGCACCTGCAGACCGACCTTCTGTGATTCATTCACAAGGATACCCAGGGTCGCTCTCCATAGCCGCATTCTGCAAAATTTTATCATTCAGGTAATTGTCGTGTTTACGGTTGCTCTTATGAAAATGATTGACTTCACGTTTATTACCATTGTATTCCATCTGCCAGACGTTTGCCCACTCACTTTGGGGATCTATATTACTCTTCATAGTTTCACAGTCCTCTGCACACTTTGCTCTGGCACTCATCTACGGGTCAACCGCAAATTTTGACACCCTACACGTGGTTCACAACTCCTCCTCATCTTTATACAATGTGAATAATTGCAGTTCCCTCACCGATTCCTGAGGCACTCTTCGAGTCACTGATTGCCTGCCAGAATAACACTCATTTAGCCCACTCTCTACTTCCTGTTAGTCATCCAATTCTATGTCCATGTTAATACTTTACCCCAAACGTCATGCATTATTATCCTATGCAGCGGCCTCTTGTGCAGCACTTTGTCAAACGTGTTTTGGAAATCTCAGTTCACCACAGCTACCGGGTACCCGGCGCTCTCTTTTCTCGTGATGCCTTCGTCGGTTTCCAGATTTGTTCACCATGCCGTGTCTTTCATTAAATCCTGCTGTGTCTGCTCAACGGGATAATTTCTCTCGAGATGCCTTGCACTTATTCCGTGATAATGTCCTCAAGCATCTTCCCCACATCAGTGGTTATACTAATTGGTGTACAATTGCTGATCTTTTCTCCAACTCCCATTTTGAATCGTGATGTCACATTCACTGACTTTCAATCCGCTGGAACTTCCCTAGAATGCAGCTAATTTTGGAAAATTAGCGCAAGTCCACTTGCTATTTCTCCCTCCATCACTTTTCGTGTTCTGACATGCATTCCATCAGGTCCAGGAGACATGCCTATCCACAGCTCCATTAGATTGCCCAACACAGCATTTCCGTAATAATGATTCTTTCCAGGTCCTCACCTACCTTCATCTCTTTATCAAATACTGACATGTTATTGCTCACACACTTTGAAGACCGTCACAAAATACCTGTTCAATGCCTCTGCTGTTTCATCAGATCCAATTACTAAATGAACCTTCTCTTCCTCTAACCGACCAACGTTCACTTTAGCCATTCTAAATCGTTTTATATATTTATAGAAACTTCTGCTGTCTATTTTTATTTTCTGTGCCTTTTCTCATGTTCTATCTTAACTTTCTCTATCGTACTTTTTGTGGCTTTCTATTGACGTTTAAAATTTTCCCGATCTTCCATTTTGTACACACTTTGGTCACTTTGTATGCCTTCTCTTTAAATATGATAGACTTCCTTAATATCCTTAGACATGCATGGCAGACTACCCTTTTCTCAGAATCCTTCCTTTTCATTGGTATATATTTTTGCTTTGGACTTTGAAAAAAAATGTTTTGTCAGTCCTTCACTGCTCGTCAACTCTCTCACCATAAAGTATTTGGTCCCTGTCTACTTTTGCCTAAGTCCTCCCTCTCACTCTATTACAGTGTTACCTGCTTAAGCACAGGACCATGGAATTGGATTTTATTTTCACAGTTTCTCTCTCTATTCTAAATTCAACCAGACTGTGATCACTCCTTTCAAGAGGATCTGTAACTATGAAGTCATTAATTATTAATTTCCCCTTCCACAGGGCCACATCTACGACAGCTAGCTCCTCATTGTACAAATTATATTTTGAAGTTCAAAACATTCCCTCATAGTCAAACCCAGATTTTTCGGAAACGCTGCTTTTACGACATCTCTGATTAAAGAAAAACGCCAAGGACAGCAGAACCTTGTTAAAGGAGCAGCTTTGTCACAACACTCGACATCATCAAAAATGTTTTGTAAAAATCAAAATTCACAACATCCATTGTTTCACCCATAATTTATTTACTAGTCTGTTTGTCAAATATGATTCGCCTTTAATAATTCGATATTGCCTTCATCTGTATCCTTACGTTTTAAGTAATTCAATTTTCAAAGCTCCCTGGTAATGCATCCTGTAGAATAGACCCTTGTATTGTTCTGACTGCTTCTTTGGTGCTCAGCAGACTGCAATTTCCTGCTGTCTCCCTGCCTCATTTGGAAATATTATGGTTATATTTGCTTCTCTCAAATCTGAAACTTCGGTTCCAGAAAACCATCACTTCCTGTCTTAATCTGTTAAGTAGTTGATTTTCCACAATCATACAGTCAGAGAAGCGTGGAATCTGTACCGTCAGCAATACAACACCGTCTACGTTAGTCCCACGTTCCGACACAAGACCCGTTGCCGTGAAGGTTATGATACTTTAGGTGCTCGCCCAATTACTTTTTTTTTTCATTTTTTGTGACAAATGCACAGCCATGAAGTGCATTCCAAATCCACAACATTATCTGGGTGAAAACAATCATCGAACCCTCTGTGAATCTCGAAACCTTCACTTTCAAAAGTGTATTCCCTAGTTATTGATCCTTTGACTAAAAGGATTAGCTGCTCTTTATTCACTCTGTCCATTCTAATCCAAAACCTATCCTTCCGAATCCCAGCACCCCCAGCCTTCTCTGCTCCAAAGCAAATGATCCGAGCTTATCCAGCCTCTCTTCATAGCTGATATGTTCCATCGCAGGGAACGTCCTTTTGAAACTCCTCTGCACCCCATTCAGTGCAATCACATCCTTCCAGTAAAGTGGCTCGCAGAACTGTACACATTATTCCATCTTGGCTGAAACATTTTTTTTTATATCGCTCTTACAATCTGCACCTGGATGAGTAAACGCTATATTTACTACTCCCAGTGGCTTCTTAATAACCGATCACCCTGTTCAGTCGCATTCATAGATTTGTGGAGAAACATCCTCTGAGCTTCCTAGTGTGCTGTCACTCCCCGTCTGGTTCCTTCTCCCAAATTACATCACCTCATATTTATCAGGTTTCGAGTCCACGTGCCATTGATCTGCCCATCTGAGCATTCTATCTATATCTTCCTCTAACATAAGACCCTCCCCCTCAGTGCCAACCACCCACGCAATCTTTGTGTCAAGTACAAACTTACTTACCACACTGACCACACTGGTGATTCCACATTCACACCAACGTCATTTACGAATACCACAAGTAATAAGGGGCACAGCAGTGAACTCTGTCTACAGTAGTGTATGCTGGTTTCCAGTCGCCCAAAGACTATTCTGCCGCCAGCTATGTACCTTAGTTGCCCTAAAACTTTTGGAATACCCACTAGTCTCTACTTTCCTGGTTTATCTCCACCAGACTTCCCATCAAGGGTGTTGTCCAGTCTACTGGCACAACCCCTGTGAACAGATTCTATTAAAACGTTTGCATCAGCGCCGTTCCTCCCTTGTCTCCAACAGCAGCTTGAGATACAATTCACCCAAACATAGGGACTTTTCCAATGTTATACCAGCTAAAACCGTCAATCCCTATTCACATCTTTTGACAATCTGTAAAAGAGTTTTCGAGCCCATCTTCTCGAAGTCCATCTCTGAATCCCCAATGCAATCATTAGATCCATTGCTGCCTCCTCCGAAATGTCGGTATGAAGGACATCTGGTCCGTCAGACTTAAAAATCCTCAATCCAGCCGTGTTTCTAAATATTACCTCGTTAGTATAATGATTAATTTTCGTCTTAATTAATAAGGTCCCGTCGTCACTTGGTCTTTCTGGGAGCTTTTCTGGACCTTCCTCCATGCAGACAAACGCAATATAACTGTTTAGTTTCACTGTCTGTTTTCTGTTCTCTACAATAAATTATCCTGTCCACATATTCACTGTTCCACATTTGTATTCATTTTCCTTTCAAATATCAACAGGAGCTTTTTGCGAATATTTGCACGGAACAAAAAAAAGAAAATCACATCAAGGGAACAGGCCCTTCTGGCATTCAAGTCTCCACCGATGTAGATCCTCTACCTAAACCTGTCGCCGATTTTCCAAGGACCTGTTCCCCGTGCTTCCTGTCCATTTATGTATTTGTCCAGATGCGTTTTAAATGACGCTATCGTGCCCACCTCTGCCACTTCCTATGGTAACATATTCCAGGCACTGACCACCTTCTGCTTGAAGAACGTTCTGAGCATATCCTCCAAAACAATATCACCTCTCACCTTGAACTCGTGACCCGTAATAATTGAGCCCCCACTTAGGGAAAGAAAGCACTTTGCCATCCATCATGGTTGCACCCCACATGATTTGTCAATCAGGTCTTTTGTCAACCTCCGTCTTTCTCATGAAAACAATCCAAATCTACTCATTCTCTCGTCATAGCAAGCGTCGCCATACAGACAACATCAGGTGAAAATGCTCTGCACCCTCGCCAAACTATCCACATCCTTTTGTTAATGAGACGATCAGAACTGTACACAATATTCCAAATGTGGCCGAAGCAAAGCCTTGCACAAACATGGCAAACCCTGCCAACACTTGTACTGAATAAATTCCAACAGATTCCCTCCTGTGGATGACAATTCATCACAGTAGTTCTCCACTTTCTCTTTTCTTCCCTTCTTAAATCCTTGGAATGCAAGAAGGAAAGTATACCATATGCCTTCTTGATCACTTTATGGAATGCGTTGCCACTTTCAGTGAAAAATGGACCTGAACTCCCAGATCTCTCTGTGCATCAATTTTCCGAGGTATCTTCCATTTCTCATATAGTTCGCTCTTGAATTGGATTTTCCAAATTGCACCACCTCACATTTGCCCGGATTGAACTCTGCCTGTCATTTATCTGCCCAACTGTCCAATCCATGTTTTATTCTGCAGCATGTCCAGACAGTCTCCATCATTATCTGCTACTCCAACAACCTTACTGTCATCTGCAGACTTACTCATCAGACTACCTAGACCGGCCTTCAGATCATTTATGTATATCACTAACAACAGTGGCCCCATCACGGATCCCTGGGAAACACCACTGGTCAGAGTTTTCCATTTTGAGAATCTCCCTTACACCACGACTCTCTGACTCCTGCTGCCCAGCCAGATCACTATCCAGCTGTCTCATACATCCTGGAATGCATGCGACTTTAATTTCTCCATTAGTCTATTTTACCAGACGCCTTGTCAATGTATATGACATTGACGATCTTTTCCGCATGTTCAATTTTGTTACTTTGTGCAATAATTCTACTAAGTTTGCTACGATGTGACCTTCCCTGCACAAAAAAGGGACGTACTTATGCAGAGTCAGTCTGTGCCTTAACCTGGAGTCAGATTCTTTCTTATTTTCAAAGTAGGACATTAAAAATGCCATATTGACTGCTTGTCTACAGAAATGTATGTTTTTGAACAAATGGAACGTATGCACAAAATTGCAAATGCAACTTCAACAAATAGGTTAGTATGTGTGTGCGTGTTCCTGTGTGAACGTGCGCGCGCGCTCGCGTGTGTGTGTGTGAGAGAGAGAGATAAATGGAGAGTATGAAATAAGGAGACATTGAGAGAGAGTGTGTGTGCATGTATTTGACAGAGAGCTCGGGGGTAATCTGTATGTGTATGTTTGTGTGCTTGTGTGTGTGTAAGTTTGAGAGTGAGTGTATCTGTGTATCGAGGTGAAGACCCAGACAGACATGGCATTTTCTTTCCCCCCACACAAACTCACTCCGTGTTTTCAGAGTTTCCCCTCTCTGCAGCCTCTGCTCCATTCGCTGTTCATTTTGCAGACGCAGATGCTGTAACTACAGTCCCCTTGCTGCGTCCAGAGTTGCGACATTAAATCCTCTGCTCTCCCTGAATGCCTGAGGCAATTCAGAGCACAACCTGCCGCAAAGCAAATCCAGCACCTCCACTAAAGTTTCAATAACAGGTGTCAATCTGCAGCCCCTCAGCTACAAGTTCGATGCCTTGTCCTTTACAATAGTACTCGAGATGCTTCCTCGTGTAACTTGCCGCACGATCAGCTGAGAAGGACCAACACAGACATTCAATGATAGGCAACGACCAAGTTTCAAAGACTTGGCTCAAAGCTGCTGAGCCCCACTATCCAATATGGAGCACCACATGGTACACGCCAGGAAGTGAACAACAGCCCGACACAAACAATTTCACTGATTTTGAGCTTGATAATGCCAGCACTCGATACACGAGGGAGACAGAAACCAAAACCAGTGAAAGGAGAAAGGGGTAGAAGGATTCACATTCAAGACAGAAAGAGACAATTCAGAAAACACACCACATGTTGTTGAAATAGGGCGAAACAGACAAGAGAGTGGGTCTAAATAGAGTAATGAGACTTTCGAGAGTCCAATCACACGAAAGAGAACGTTGAATAAAAGCAATGCCAGATCAGCTGAAATAACTTGTTACTTAAAATTTTGAATCTGCCTCACAGAATCAACTCAGACAGTATAAACTGGGACAAGCCGACAGCTCAACATGGAGAGCTGTGCAGACTATGCCAGTGGACATAGTCATTAAGCTGGAATATGTGCCCAGCATCGGGAGTATTCCCAGCATTTGCCAGTGTAATGCTGCGCCGCTTGCACTCGGGAACTGACAAGCACATGAAGATTTGCAGCCCATATTGCGAATGACAGTAAAAGGGTCTCCTACAGGTTTGTGTCTCGGCATCTCCATGCATCAGCACAAGGCAAGGGGTTTTAAGTGTACAAGTGTGTGCTGCTTGTGTCCGGAACAGTGATCGATGTGAAAATCATGGTCTGAGAGAAAACGTGCATGGAGGAAATCAGTTAAAAGATGAACAACTGTTGGAGTTCGATAAATGGACAGAAAGAGATGGAGAGACTTTGCATGGATAGGTGTTATGAGGTGCTAAAGAATATATAAGTAAACCCAATAACAATGTAGATCAGTGTGCACATGAGTAATGGATGAATGTGGATTTTGTTGTGAGTTCAGATACGAGCTGTGGAGTATCGATTCAGATTTGTTTCTGCAGAGTTGAAGCCGGGAGTCTCAGTGGCAGATTATTGCCATCATAAAGACATCATTTCATAGATCAAGAATCAAACAGCAGATGGGAGGTGACAGTGAAGTATCGTCAGAATAGGTCAGATGTTAACTACGGATGGGATTCAGTCGGAGGGACGAAATAGCGTTTGCAACCACAAGAGACGACAGTGATCTCCATGCTCCCAATATTTAGCTAACAAGGGCAGTGATACAATGAATTGTGGCTCACAGCTGAAACTGGGTAGGGTCAATACAGAGACCCATGAGAGACACTGCCAGAAGCAAACAGGTAGAGAGAGTGAAATATCAAGTTCACTGATGCAGTTAGTAATGGTTTGTGAAGTGAAAATCTGGATTCAGAGTCTTAGCAGGATAAAGAACAGTGGCAAGGATAGTAGAATAAATTAAAAGAACAGTGTTACAGTCAAACATGATTTGTAGGGTTACTGAGTGAACAGTAAAACTTACCAGAGACACCAACGAAAGCCAGGATTGGATAATAAAAATATTGAATAATGTAAAGTGCATACAGGGTCCGCCATGATAATGTTACTGTTTCATCAAATGTAGAAAAAAACCAAACATCCAAAGATAAACTCCTGTTCATTCTTACAATATTTCAATCTCTCTTGCTCAAATCCTTAATGAATGTTATAATATTCCAATCCCTTGTACTCAGGTTCGGATCTCTCCTCCCCCTCTCTCTGGAGCTGCTAATCCCTGTAACTTCTGTCGGTGATGCTGCCGCACATACAATGCAATAATACACTGCCAGAGCCCATTCATCATTAAACAAATGAAACCATCCACTGGGGTAATTATAATCCATGGAGACTGAGATTAATCACAGACACCGAACAAACAATTTCAGTTAACACCTTCCTGGCATCACTTTTTAAATCATAACAAAAGGAAACATGTACTCGATCTCCATTGAATTTATGGCGTTTGCTGAGGGACAAACCATAAATTTTCAAACTTTTTACTCTACCTTTCTTGCATGTGAGCATATTGCCAGACCACTTTCGGGTTATATATGTTCCAACCCGCTTATAAAAGTTGACAAGTATAAAGTAACAGATCAGCTGGATAAAATATCTGGTGGGGAAATTTCTTGAGATCATAAACCACGGTTACAATATTTATTGCCCATTGACATTGTGCAATGCTGCTCCTGGTTTTAAGTGCTCCGTTATCAAATAGTTCCATAACAATCAGACATTATTCAGAGCATTGAGTCTGTTGGTCAGGAACAGCAGGAATCAATTCTGTCCCCATGTGCCTGTTTCAGATTACTGGAGGAGGCTATTCAACCTCTCAGGCCTGTCACATGGGAACAGTAGGAGGCCATTCAGCCTCTCGAGTCTGCTGCTGTTGGCCAGTAGGAGGTCACTTAACCTCTTGTGTCAGCTACAGAGGGACAGGAGGAGACCATTCAACTTGGGGGAACGTTGCAGAGGGATAGGAGGAGGTAATTCAGCCGCTCAAGCCTGTTACAGAGGCACAGTAGGAGACCACTCAGCCTCTCGTGACTGGTACAAAGGGACAGGCGGAGTTTAATCAGCCTCGCAAGTCAGTTACTCCGTAAATATTAGTTTTAAAATAGTTAAGGAAAACGACAGACCTGATGTCAACATTACATAGAACATAGAACATAGAACATTACAGTGGAGTATAGGTTCTTTGGCCTTCGATGTTGCACCGACCTGTCATACCAATCTGAAGCCCATCTAAACTACACTATTCGATATGCTTGTTCAGTGACGATTTAAATGTACTTTAAATTGGCGAATCTACTACCCTTGCAGGCAAAGCATTCCATACCCTTACGACTCTTTGAGTAAAGAAACTATCTCTGACATCTGTCCGAGATCTATCACCCCTCAATTTAAAGATATGCGCCCTCGTGCTTGCCATACCATACTTGGAAAAAGGCTTTCCCTGTCCTGCCTATCTAACCTTCTGATTATCTTATATGTGTCTATTAACTCACCTCTCAACCTTCTTCTCTCCAACGAAAACAGCCTCAAGTCCCACAGCCTTTCATCGAATAACCTTCCCTCCATTCCACGTAACATCTGAGTAAATCTCGTCTGCACCCTTTCCAAAGCTTCCACATCCTTCTCATAATGCGGTGACTAGAACTGTAATGCGGCCGCACCAGGGTTTTGTACAGCTCATGGTTCCGGTACTCGATCCCTTTATTAATAAAAGCTAAAACACTGTATGCATTCTGAACAACACTGTGGACCAGGGTGGCAACTTTCAAGGATCTGTGTACCTGGACACCGAGACGTCTCTGCTCATCTACACTACCAAGAATCTTACCATTCGCCCAGTACATTGCATTCCGGTTACTGCGACCAAAGTGAATCACCTCGCACATGTCTGCAGTAAGCTCCATTTGCCACCTCTCTGCCGAGCTCTGCAACTTACCTATGTCTCTCTGCAACCTATCCTGCGCCACTATCCACAACTCCACCGACCTTAGTGTCCTCTGCAACTTTATTAACCCACTCTTCTACGTCCTTTTTCTTAAAATGATGAACAGCAGTGGACCCAACACCGACTCTTGCGGTACACCACTAGTAGTAACTGGACGCCAGGATGAATATTCCCATCAATCACCACCCTCTGTCTTCTTTCACCAAGCCAATTATTCATCCAAACTGCTATATCTCCCACAAATCCATTCAGCCGCATTTTGTACAACAGCCTGCTGTGGGGAACGTTATCGAATGCCTTGCTGAAATCCATATACATCACTTCAACCGGTTTACTCTCATCTACCTGTTTGGTAACCTTCTCAAAGAACTGAATAAGTTTTGTGCGGCACGACCTACCCTTCACAAAACTGTGCTGACTATCCCTAATCAAAGTATTCTTTTCCAGATGATTATAAATCCGATCTGTTCTAAGCTTTCCAACAATTTACCAACAACTGAAGTAAAGCTCACTGGTCTATAATTACCAGGGTTGTCTCTACTACTCTTCTTGAATAGGGAAGCCACATTTGCTATCCTCCAGTCTTCTGGTGCTATTCCTGTAGATAATGACGATTTAAAGATCAATGCCAACGGCTCGAGAATCTCCTCCCTGGCTTCCCAAAGGATCCTAGAATAAATCCCATCCGGCGCAGGGAACTTATCTATTTTCACACTCTCCAGGATTTCTAATAAATCTTCCTTATAAACCTCAATCCCACCGAGTCTAGTAGCTTGGAGTAAGGCCAATTTTGAAAGTGTCAGGCAAGCCCGTTGAAATGCTGATTGGGAGACCGTATTCACAGGTAAAGGGATGATTGGAAAATGGAAGGCATTCAAAGTTCTATTCTGCGTTTCCATAGGCAAGGTGTTTCTATCAGTGAGATGGGCAAGGCTGGTAAGTGCAGAGAGTGCTGGATGGCCAGCGATATTCATGTTCTGCTCATGGAAAGGAAAGAAGTATACGTCAGGTAAACAGAGTCGGGACTGAATGAATCCCCAGTGGAGTACAAGGGCAGTACTGGGAAAGTCAACAGGGCTTTCGGGGCAGAAAATGTTGGACATGAGATGGCTTTGTAAGTAGGGTTAACAAGGTTTGAAGAAATTCGACAAATACGTAAAAAGATTAACTTGGGAGAGAATAGGGTCCATCAAGGATCAATAAGACTGTATGTGTGGAACCACAGGAGATGGGTGAAATGCTAAACGAGTATTCCCCCTCAATTTTTACTGTGGAGTCGACGACAAGAACGAGAGAACTGGGAAAAATACTTCGTGATATCTTGAAAAGTGGCTAACTTTCAAGAAGTGTTGGACGTTTTAAAAGACATAAATATGAACAAAACATTCGGACCTGAACAGTTGAATCCCAGAACTTCGTGGAAAGCTCGGGATTGATCTCTCAGTCTTTTGCTGATATATGTGTCTCGTCGATTGCCAGAGGTATGGTGTCAAAAGACTGGATGGCTGCTAATATAGCCTAGATTAGAGTGGTGCTGATGGAGGTCTTTTGCCCGAAACGTCGATTTTCCTGCTCCTCGGATGTTGCCTGACCTGCTGTGCTTTTCTAGCAACCCTCTAATCTCGACTCTGATCTCCAGCGTCTGCAGTCCTCACTTTTGCCTGGCTGCTAACATAGTGTCATTATTTAAGAAAGTAAGAAAAAAAACATGGAATTATAGACTGGTGAGCCTGAAATCAATGATGACGATATTGTAGGAGGGACTATGAGGGAATGGGTCTATATATATCTGGAAGAGCCAGCAATGAAGAGGGTTTGTCCGTGGGAAATCGCGTTTCAACGACTTGTTGATTTTTTTTTTGAAGAAGTGATTAAGGTGATTTTTGAAGGCAGGGCTTTCGATATTGTCTTCATGGATATAGTAAGACATCGACATGGTTCTGCATGCTAGACTAGTTAGCAAGTTTAGACTGCTTGAAATCCAGGATGAGCTAGCAAATTAGATACAAAATTTCATGAAGGTTGAAGACAGCACGTGCAGGTTTGTTTATTGAAATTGGAGACCTGTGTCCAATGGCATGCCACAAGGATGACTAGTTTATACACTGCCATTTATTAATCGACTGGGACAAGTTTTATGTGTTGAGTCTGTGGGATGACCTCTTAGAGTGTTATGCCATCATAAGCGGGATAAATAAAGAAATTTGTCAACAGCTTTTTCCCAGTGTGGGAAGGTCAAGAATTACAAGACAAAGATTTGAGGAGGGGGGGGGGGGGGGGGGGTAAGATTTAAAAATGGGAAATGAGGAGCAACTTTTTTACACATCAGGTGTTGTACGTGTAGAGTGACCAACCATAAGAGGGTGTGGAAGCAGGTTAGATTACACAATTTAAAAGACATTTCGATGTGTACATGCATAGAAAGCTTTCAGACATGTATGGGCAATGTGCTGACAAACGGGACGAGATTAATTTCTGATATCTAGTCGGCATGGACAACCTCGACCGAAGAGTTCTTTTTTGCTGTGCTGTACATCTCTGAGGCACTATTCTCTCCTGAGTGTGTAACAAATGAACAGGAAGAAATCATTCAGCATCAGAAATCTGTCAGTCAGCTTGCTTGGTGAATTACTGAGAGTAAAATACAAAAGTACAACATTTAGATTTTGAAGATGTGTTACAAAAGCAGGAGAAAGGTTTTCAGTCAACAGAAGCTGTGAGGAATGTGAAGAGACCAATTAGTTCATGAATTCCACTCGAAAGGAGCAGCAGGATAGCACAAAGCTGATGGAGCCCGTTATTCAGGAGAAGCAGGAGAGCGAACAGGTATTGGAGCATTTTACTCACGAACAGGAGGAGGACATCTATTTTCACAAGCATGGGACAGAGGAACAAGAGGCAGTCATTCATCTGCCCAAGACTAGGAGACATGAACAGGAGGCAGTCATTCAACGGCTCGAGGTTGGGATAATGGAACAGAAGGGAATCATTCAACTGCTCGACACTGGGACACAGGGACAGGAGGCTGTCATTCATCTACTAGAGACTGGTACACGGGGACAGGAGGCAATCCCTCAACTGTTCGAAACTGGTACACAGGAACAGAAAGCAGTGATTCAGCTGCACCAAACTGGGTTACAGGGACAGGAAGCAGTCATTCAAATGTTTGAGTGTGGGGCATCCGGAAATCTCGAAGTCAATGAGGCCCCAGGATACCGATACACAGGAAGGGAAATCCAGGGAGTAGTTTCATGATTAATGCTCGGCCCTAAAGGAGTGTAGTGGAGCAGACATACCTTGCATATCAGGCGCATGGTTCTCCGAAAGTGGTGTTGCAGATACACAGGGCAGAGAAAAAAGGTTTTTGGCACACTGGCCATCATCAGGACATTGAGTATAGAAGTTGGGATGTTTTGTTGCAGATGCACAGGACGTTGGTAAGGCCTCAGTTGCTCAGGGGAATCTTCGACTTATTGAGCTGAATCTAATAATAATTTAGCTCAGTGACATTTTCACTGAGTTTGACAGAGGAATTGCCTGCATCAAGCTGAGCTAGTTTCCTGGTGCTACCATATTGAACTCACCTCATTAACTGTATACCCCACCCCATGGTGTTCCTAAATTTAATGCCAGCTGCATCTCTACCCATCATGCTGGAGGTACTCACCATTACCCAGATGGCGCTGGTCTTTCTGTGATTCCAGGCACAGGTATCATCTTTAAAAGACCAATGAGCACACCGTTGAGATTTCTCAGTTCAGAACTGCCCTGCACAGTTTACCCCGAGGATGGTAGATAAGGGGCAATTACACCACTGTTTGTCGACAGGGGTGTGGAGGGCCTGTGGATTGTTTAGTATAGAGGGGACAATTCGCTTACTGGGGGGGGGGGGGGGGGAGTGCGGGCAAACTACCAGACCTATCAGACCCATGGTCTGAGCTCACAACGCAGCTCAGTGCAGTATCTGCGGTCTGAATATATGTCCAGCAATACACGACAAGAATCAGAAAACTTCTCCACTCTGTCGGGATAAGTGTCACTATATTCGCTCTGCTCTCTATAACTCACAGCATGTCTGTCATCGCGCGTAACCCCGAACAAGACCCATGCTCACTGTTGAAGGCAGAACCACTCTCACTGCTGCAGACAGGATGTCCCCTCTCTCTGTCTTGCTTCTGTAATACCCCCTAAACTGTTAGAGAATGTTGTGAAGGGTCCCGATGAGGGAATACCCCAAATAATATTCCAATTAATTACCAGTTTCAGGAAAATGGCAGTGCCCCAGTGTGGAAACATAAGAGGGAGGAGCAGATATGTATGTTTTTAAAATCACTTGCACTTCAAATCCACCGTGAGTCCATACAGCCATTCAATTGTGGTTTAACATTTAATTCGATCACGGCTGATCTGTATGTTTTCTCAGCTCCATTTACGGGAACTTTCATTCGTTCCACCCCCTGTGTTCCTGTCACTGACCAGTTGACACTCAGGCACCTTTACCAAGGTGTTCATCGAGGATGTGTTCGGGAGGCATTTCCCAAGAGGACTGAATCTCCAATATATTCGATCAGGTTTATCCTTTCAAGTAATAGTAAGCATGCTTTACACAGACCAATCAAAAATCAAAACGTGTTTTATAGTTTTTGAAATCCAATCGCAGTTAGTAATCGTCTCCCACTCAGTTGGCTTGATGGCTGGTTTGTCATGTAGAGACAGGTCAAATTCACAGATTGAATTCTCCAAACTGACTGAGGTTACCATTAAGAGGCCGCTTTATCAACCTCATTCCTCCCCCGAAATGTGCTGATCCTTAATTTAAACGACCATTTGTCATCTCTCAAATGAGAGTCCTTCGGGACTCTCTATCAATGTTAACATTTTAATTTTTAAAATGTTTTTTATTGAGAAAGATATTTATTAATTTTATAATAAACCAATAACAACACAACTCAAAAACTGTACAAATTGAGCAGCATTACACCAATGGGCATGTACATACAAAGCAGCAAGGTAAACACAGCCATCGGATAGAAGAAAAACAAAAATAAATAAAAGTGATAAATAAATAATGGAGCTCAACAGAACGACATGACAGCTCCCGTTCTTCGAGGGCTTTACATAGTGTACATTCATACGTTCGTAATTCTTCCTATCTGTATATTAAATTCATTAGAAAAGACCGTCATGGCCATACAAAAGCCCTTATTAGAGTGGAAGATAAACCTGTATCTACTTGCGAGAAAGTCCAAAGTGATATGCTCCATGACCAGCTTACGCCAACCTAACAGATCAGAAGAGTTTTCAGACACCTAACAGAACATAATATTTTTTCTACCACAGAAAGTAATGATGCTATCTTTTTTTCTCCCCAATGCACATCTGCAGAAGGTACCCTGGACAGGCACTGGAAAGGACAAACCGGGTCCTTCTCCAATTCGATCCCCAAGAACCCCTCTATCACACCGAAAACTGCCCTCCAATGTATATGAAGCCTGTGGCAAGGCCACAAGCAATCAATAAGAGTGTCCGTAGTCATTCTGTATTTAGGACATGTTGACGATAACCCCACTTTGAAGTGTGAGAGCCACTCTTGGCCAGATAGACTCGATGAAGCAGCTTTGTCTGCATGACATGGGTCCTATTTCATATTAAAATACTTTTTGTATTTTTACAGATATCCTTCCAGGTCTCCCAAGAGATCTGAACACCAACTCGCTTTCCTTGACAACACAAAGCCACACAGGCTCGCCTGACAGTCCACTCTCCAACTAATGGTATATTGGACTGGCTGAGAGTGTGATCTAAGCATTAAGCACCCTCTTCTCTGTAAAGGATCTGTCAGGATCCATTAATGGTGTTGTTCTTTTTTCAAGAAAATCTCAGATGTGCTAAAAAGAAAGAGGTCTCCACAACGTACTTGCTAATTATTTGATAAAAGGACATCATTGTGTCACCCGCAAATACTGCACGGTAGATCAATGGTTAGGACTGCTTATTCACAGCACTAAGAACTCGAGTTTGATTCTTCCCTTGGGGGACTGTCCGTGTCGAGTTTGTAAGTTTTTGCAGTGTCTGTGTGGATTTGATTCAGTTTCCTCCCACAATCCAAAGATGTGCATGTTCGATGAATTTGCCACGCTAAATTGACCATAATGTTCAGGGATGTATAGGACAGGGACATTAGTCATGGTAAATATAGAATGATACTGGAATCGGTCTGTGGGATACTCTTTCGTGTGTGTGTGGACTTGTTGAGCCCATTGGCGTGAATCCACACTGTAGGGTGTTTTCTGATTCTAAATCTGCCAAGCAAGATACCCACAGTTTAAACCCAGAATCCATTGTTACTGGTTAAAAACCCTGTATACCAAATATAGGGGGAAGAAATGTGCTTTTTGGCTGTGTTGTCCTCGAGATGATGCATTGCCCTCCATGCTGTAACAGTACTGATAATTATTGAGTTATGACAATACTCCTTAACTTTCATGGGTTTTTCCTAAGAACAACAGACTAAGAATACAACACTTTACTTGAGATGCTTCAATATCTAACCATATTGACGCTGAGTCCTCTCAGGACCAGTTACTAACATAGGATAAAAGAGGGCTTAACTATTAGCTTTTAATATGTGGGGGAGCCTCATCCCCCAGTCTGTGGGACAGTTGAAATTTTGTTATCTCGATAAGGTATCAATTACAATGCCAAATTAAAGAGCTAAACTAGACATTGAGTTTCCTAAATATTTGTCTGGGAAACATCAAAGGAAGCATTCGCACGGGGGAGAACAAATGAGGAAGGACCATCATTTTAACTGGATCTATCCGACCTGACAAGATATTAGAAGTGCCTCCCGTCTTCGAAGGTCTTGTTTCAATTTTGACAAAAAATGGGCAACTTTCACGTAAAATGAATGATCAAAGAGCAATGAATGCACCTAAATAGAGGCTGCCTTTAAAACGAAATCGGCATTCAACCACGGCATCGAATATTTCCCTAAGACCTCCAGATGGCATGGCCAGCGAAATTGTAAAATTAATCTTACAGCTGGAAAAGGCGCCAAACGAATTGATGCATTGCATCAAGTGAGGTACGAATACTGGAGGATTTGATAAAAAGATAAGAGCATCATCTGCATGCAATGTAATCTTATTTGACTTTTACCCAATGTCTGGGCAGATATGTTGGGCTCCCGACGGGTGTCCTCATCCAATGGCTCTATCAACATTGTAAACAATAGAGACGAAAGGATACAATATTATAGATTGCCTATAGAAACATTAAAATTATTGGATCGCTCACCTTTGGTGAGAACAGCGGCCAGAGGGTCCTTGTAAAGGACCATCACCCACATGATAAAAGCTTCGCCTCGACCAATCTGTTGTAATGCATAGAAAACATACCACCACTGAACCCAACCAACTGCCTTCTCTGCATCGAAAAACACCACTTATCGTTGTTGACACGCTTGAGTCATATTGAGTAATCGCATAATAATGTTGGAAGATCTGTAGTCCATTGTAAAGCCCGTATGGTCGGCCTCCACCAGTGACACTATCACCAATGTGAAAAACAATGGCGAATGAGGACAACTTTGTCGACTGCCTCTAGAAATATGAAAATTACGGGGTCGCACATCAATTGTGAGAACCGCTTCCAGAAGATCGCTGTAAAGCACCCTCACCCACTTCATAAAACCTCACCTGGACCAAACCGTTTTAATGTATAGATGACACGTGACCACTCAGCCCAATCAAATGCTTTCTCTGCATCAAAGCAGACCTTGAAGCCCTTTACAGATTGATGTTGACATGCTTGAATCACATTGAGTAATCTCCTAACATTATTGGAAGAATAGCCATTTATAGAGTCAGTCTGGTATTCTTTAACAATGGAAGGTAGCACTGTTTCCCGGCTAAATGCAAGGGTCTCAGATAGGATTTTAAAATCGCCAGTTAATCGTGACATGGGTCTATAAAAATCACAGCCCTCTATGGTCTTCCTTTTCTTCAGAATAAGAGATACATTTTCCTCTTTTAAGGATGGTGATAGGCAGAATGATTTTATGAGTGACTGAACATGGCCCTGACAACATTCATTGGGAAGGCGGTCACGATTGGGCGTCTTTCCACTCTGATGTTGGTTCACAGCGTCCTGCACCGTCAGCACTGGCAATGATGCATTAATGCAGACACTTCTTCAGAGGTTTCTCATGTAAGATCCAAGTTCTTGAAAAAATACTCCATCTTAATTAATCTATCCTTACAAAGTTCAGTCTGATATCGGTCAGAGTTAAGTGACCGAATTGCTGCATTAATCTTTTTGGAATCGCAGGTAAGGGTCCCGGTACCTTTCCTAATTGAGGTGGTGACTTGGGAGGCGCTCCTTTTCCTGGAAAGATTCGTTAAACACTTGCCCGGCTTATCACCATTCTCAAACAACTTTTGTTTTACAAAAGAAAATTCCTTCTTGGCTCTGTGAGTGAGCATGGAATTCAATGTAGACGGAATCATTGTGATCATCTGTCGCTCAGCCACCGAGGGTTGATCGAAGTCTGCCCTCTCTCCAGCACACAACCTTGTCTCGAGCAAGTGCTGCTGCTTCCCATTCTGCAGCTTCCAAAAAAATAACTATTTCCTTGTCATAAACCTGAGCTGTTTCCCATAGAGTGGATGGACTGAATCTGAATTAGTGCCTCAGGAAGTTCTGGAATCGTTATAGAAATAGACGGTGAACCTATAGCCCTTCAGAAAAAAAAGGGATCAGTTTGCCAGTGTCTCTACACTGTTATATTGTCCATACCCTTAGCCAATAAGTATACCACTGCATGGTTAGAAATGGCAATTTTCCCCATTGCACAGGACACCCTCGAATCTGAGATTGCTGCAGGGTCTGGGGAAGTGATCAAACTTCCATTGACATTACTGCAGGTTAGAGAAGAAAGTAAAATCTCGACCTGGGGGCTGGAGATTCCTCCAAATATCTGCCTGCTCTAGTTCCACACACAAATCTACGAATTCATTCATTTGCAAAGAGGGTATTGGGAGCCTTTGGGCGTTTGTCAACCGTGAGGTCCACAAGACTATTGACATCTACTTGTACATTAATGTGTGGCGAATCAAGATTACTTAATTTGAAAATGCATCTACCAGGAATTTAAGGGGGTGTGCCACAGCAAATAAACACTCGAAATACCGTATTATTTCCCAAATATCAAATCTTTGCGGATTATGACCTTTCTCTGAGTGTCTTGTATTATTTAACTGTTTAAATGGAAGATTCGTCCTATAAAGTATGGCTCAAAGCTACTCGTGATATTCAAATAAGAGAAATAGACTCTATCAAACCCACCCTGCTGTAAATTCAAACGTTCTTGTCATCAAGGTGCGTTTCCCGCAATAGAGCAATATCAAGTTACTCTCTCCTTTTTAAGAGGAGAGAGTAACTTTTTCCTCTGAACTGACGAATGGCTCCACTTAATGTTCCAGGTACACAATTTCAGTACATCATTGGGAAGAACACACTGTCACAACATTTGAAATCCAGAGAGGAAGAACTCCAAGAACAAATCGCCGAGTATCAATGAAAATAAAAAGACCTAAAAACTCCACAGACTAAATTTACAACAATTAGCATGCTCTCAAAACCTTCCAAAACTACTTACATACAAAACCACAAAAAGAAACGCATCTCGCCACTGCGCAATTGGGGCATTCATATACTCCAGAACTTTATCTTCTGCCTCGCTACCAAGGTGGTATCCAGGGCAATTAATTACAAAAACGGGCTTAAGCACACGATAGGGGGCATTTAGTCATCACAGCCACATTGATAACGACCACCAACTTGTGCCACACCCAGAGGAAGATAAAAATGAACATGTCCCCATTCCCAACTATAATATAACATTGGTTGATAACAGAAAAATCCAGCAAACATTCTTTCACAATGAAAAACATGGTTATCTGTATTTTTAAACCATCCAACACACTGTAAAGTGTCCACAAAGGTTTCGCTTTCACTGGAGAGTCAAGTAAGTTCGAGGACCTATTGAAAGTTATATAGAGCACCGCTCGGTACCTGAAGGAATACTGAATCCCGAGTTCCCTTAGTTCTCTTGATAACATCGATAAACTACCTTTTTTAATCACCGCCACAGAAAATTCCTGAAAGAACATAATCCTGAAGCTCCCGTGAAGTCAACCCGTCTGAAACTTCCACTGGGTTTTGAAAGCTTCTGTATCTCTTTGTTTGTTCCCGTAACTGCGTAATCACACAATGACCAGGCGAAGGCGCTAATTCGAGCTTGCCTGCGGGCCGTAGCTCGATTAGCTGTCTCAATAGTCATCCGATCCGTTTCAGCATCTAATTGAAGGAATCGTGGCAGCCAGTTCTCAAACAAAAACTCACTGGCTGACGGTCTTCCATCCAGTCTAGCGGACCAATGATGAGATTATTTTTTAATGCTGCCCCTGTAGCCAAAGTCAAGTTATTCAGTTAAGTAACTGGCCTGTTTTTCAAGGGTTTTGGATCCGCTCCTCAGAGGGATCGATCTCAGTCTCTGCCACTTCAATTCTTCGTTTGCCTTTGTCCGTTCTGTTTTCAAGCCTTTCAGTTTGCTGCTCATGTCGTTGGAGCATGGCTGAGAACTGGGCCTAGGCTACTGCTGAACATGTCTTCATTTATGGTTCAATCATTTCACGCCTCTTTGTGAAGTCCATAATCTAGGCTAGTAAGCGATCGATCCATCGAATGAGCAGAGGCGATTGTCGCTGCAGCTGCAGGTACAACCGATGCTTCTGACGGGTGCCTCGAGCGTTGGGATTTCCTTCATCCTTTGCCGTGCTTTGTCATTTCCAGTGAACAAGGTTAAATTGGTAGGTGGAGTGAGTTCGAGCACGTCTTAGCCTGTGCTTTGATTGCAGCTACCTGGGATCACACACCCCCCAAAAAATTTTTATTACCTCTTCGTTTTGCACTATATTCCTGGATGATGTGGAGCCATCTCCTTTGGTACCAATGTCAACATATTCTCCAACACTGCACATTTAAGTCCACTCCCCGTAAATTCTTGACTTCTTTACGATTAATGAATCTTGCCTCAAAAATATTCAATAAATCTTCCTCCAAAACTCTGTGAGGAAGACTGTTACAAAGGCTCACAACACTCTGAGAAAACTAAAGTAAACCTACTATTCTTGTGTGAAGTAATACTTTGTTGTGTGTCCTTACCTGAGAAAGTATATAGTTACGTTGAAAGCATTTCAGAGATGTTTCACTTCACGTATTCTGGAGAAGAATGGTTTATATTATGGAGGCTTGAAAAGGTTACTCTTGTAATGAGAGGTAATCTTATTCTTACATACAAGACCTTGAGCAGAGTGGATCAGGTATTTACCCACGGGTGTTCGTCTAGTCAAAATCTATTGTAATTCTAAAAGAACCTATGCAGTGTGGAAGCAGGACAGTCCGCCACATTGAACCGAGCAGGGACCCAACGAACAGCATTTCACCCAGAGCGGCTCCTCTATCCTATCTTTGTAACCCTACACTTTCCGTGAGTAACCCACCTAAGATACACAGCCCTGGGAACTATGGACAATTTATCATGGCCAATTCACTGTAATCTGCATGTCTTTGGACTGCGGAAGGAAACTGTACCATTTGAACGAAAAACCCACAGACACTGACAAATTGTGCAAACTTCACATAACGGCTCGCCCGATGTTGGAAATGAACCGAACTCCTGGTGGTGGTGTGAGGCAGCAATGCTGACCACAGATCCACAATGCTCCTCCTTTAGGTTCTAACATATATTTGTGGTTGACGATAAAAACCTGCCTGATTGTTCCTTTCACTGAACCTGACCCAGTCTGAGTCCGTTTTACATTGGCCACGTCATCAAACTGGTTATAATTAAAATCTGTTGCGATCACTGGAGGAGTGGAATTTGAAAATGAAACAGTGACACTCTGAGTCAGAACAGAGTAGAAATTCACAAATTGGGAATTCAGTCAGTTGGTAATTCTCCTTCCCAGAAATTTGTGTTGATAGGAAATTTAAATTCTATCGAAGCTGAGTTCATTTGTTTATTGATAGACAGGTGATTGAGGGACAATGATGTATTGACAGAATAGTGCATCGGGGAGTACAAAGAGATGAGCCATGACCATATTTACTGGTAGAGGCGTGTCAAAGGATTGAATTTGATGCCCCTCAATCCCATGTTCTGATGTTCCAATTAGCCCTAAAAACCCGCTACACAGGATTTCGGTCGACAAGACGTCACCGATTAGGTATTGTTTGGAAAATGTGCTAAGAAAATCTAGGCTGAGGTATGAGTCGGACCACACCTAGAATATCATGAACAGTGTGAGCGCCCAAAGGAAAGATATTCTTTCATTGGAGGAGGGTCAGAAAATTTTCACTCGGCTAATCATGGGAATGAAGGGATTTTCTGATGACAAGAGTTGGAACATATTAAGGTTGAACACATTGACATTTGAAAGAATGAGCGACCATCTTTATGAAAGATCCAAGGTTCTGAAGGGCTTTGACAAAATAGATGCTGGGAAGGTAGAATATAGAACAGGAAAGCACATCAATAGGCCATTTCGTTCACCATAGCTTTACCGACCATGATGTCATTCCAAATTAATCCCATCTGCCTGGACGTGGTCCATACCACTCTATTCTCTGCTCGTTCATGTTTCTATCTAAGTGACACTTCAAAATGCTGCTAAGATGTCCGCTTCAACCACCTTACGGGTTGCTTCGTCCCACTTTAGACAAAAAGATCTTTATTCAGTCATTTCGTTTAAAATTTCTCACTCTCATCTTAAACTGATACATCCTATTATATTACATTTCCACATTGGCAGAGAAATTCAGACTATCCACATTATCCACGCCTCTTGTGATGCTATAAACCTGTATAAAGTCCGACACTCAGGCAAAACATTCAAGTACGTCCAAACTCTCCTTATCGTTAACACATTCTCATCGAGGCAACATATTAGTAAAACTCTTTTGCATCATCTCCAAAGCCTCCACATCCTTCCTATAGTGGGGCGATGAGAATTGCACACAACATTGCAAAAGTGGCCGATTTGAAGTTTTATTATGTCACAACATGACGTGCAAATGTCTCAACTCAACGTTGCGACCCAGGAAGGGAGGCGTGCCATGCTGATTCCTTATCATCTATCCTGCTGTGCTGTTATTTTCGGAGATCTATGGATTTTCATCCATAACCCCACTGTACATGAATGTTCCTTAGAGTCTGGTCATTTGCAGTGCAATTTTCTCTTGTATTTGACTTCCCAAAATGCATCACCTCACATTTCTGCCGATGAAATAGAATTTTCCATTTCTCTGTCCAGCATTCCATTTTATCAACATATTGCTGCAAACTTCAACATATATTCTCATTTCCCACTATTTGCTCAAATATCACTAATTCGAACATACCTTTCCAAATGTCCACGGCAAAATTACCAATCAGGTTCTGGAAATTTCCATCTTACTTAATAATGAAAATAACAAGTAGCAATTACAGCAGCACTGATCCTTGCGAATCACGATTGGCCACAGACCTCCAATTAGAAATGCACCACTCCACATTCCTTTCCCTCAAAAATTAACGTTGCCACTTCCTTTGTTTCCTTGTGCAAAAATATGTAACCGGGGGCATAAAATGCCCAGAAAGAGCTCACTCTTTCAAGATGGAGACGAAGAGTAATTTCTTTTTTTCAGATGGTAAGGAATCTGTGGTAATTCCTCACTGCAAAGGGCTGTCAAGGCTGGACCATTAAGTATATTTAATAAGGGGTGGCGTTTATTCAGGAAACAGTGTGGGAGGAGGTGTAGTCTTGGTAGCTGTGGGACTCTGTGGATTTGTAATAGATGTATGTGGTTAGTAATAGATGTATGTGGTTAGTTGGTCGCCGGAGATGGTGATGGAAGGTCCAGGAAAGGGTGGGTGATGGGCGAGATTGGTCAGGTGAACCCCGATCTCTTATTACAAGCCCACCGACTTCCACAGCTGCCGAAGTTACGCCTCCTCCCATCCGACCTCCCTTATTCCCAATTCCTCTGCCTCTGCCGCATCTGTTCCCAGGATGACTAATTTTACCTCAGAATGTCCCAGATAACCTCTTTCTTTTGAGATAGTAACTTTCATTTCCACAGAATTGATGATGCGCTCCAATGCATCTTCTCTACGTCAAGCACCACTGCCATTGAACCCCACCACTGCAAATGCAACAAGGTCAGTAACCCCGGTCCTCAGCTTCCACTCCATCAACCTCCACATACATTGCATCATTCTCCGTGACTTCCTACACCTCCAAACTGACCCCCCCCCACCAAAGAGAAATGTTCCTCGTTGTTCCAAACAGCGTCCCAAAGAGACTTTCCCCTCCGTGACTCTCTTGTCACGTCCACGCCCCCCACCAGCGTGCACACGTTGCCCTGCCACTGCAGGGATTGGAACACTTGTGCCCACGCCACTCGTCTCACCTCAATCCAAACGCAACACAAGGATCATGTCACCTCCTTCAGAAATTTATCTCGACCTCTACCAATGTCATCTGCAGCAAGCGTTGCATCCGGTGTGGTTTCCTCTGCATCCGGGAGAAAGGATGCCTTCTTGCAGATCGTTTCAGAGGACATCTCTGTGGCACTCACACCCACCAACCGCACCACTCCTTGGCTGAACATTTCAACACTCCTATCAAGGACACACAGGTCCTGGGCCTCCTCCACTGCCAAACCGACACCAACTGACGCCTGGAGGAGGAACACCTCATATTCCGCCTTGGGACCCTGCAACCACACCGGCTAAATATGGATTTTAACAGCTTCCTCTTTCCCCACGCCCACACGTTATCCGAGTCCCGAGCGGCACATTCGGCACTGTCGTCCTCATCTGCCCACCAATTCATGCTCTGACCAACCACCTTATCCCTCACCTTCATCCACCTATCCCTTTCTCAGCCACCTTGTCCCCAATACCATCCTCTCATTTTCATCTCTCAGCACCCGGCCCACAAGCCTCATTCCTGATAACGGGCTACTGCTGGAAACATAGATTCTCCTGCTTCTCGAATGCTGCCAGAAATGCCTTGCTTCCCCAGCAAACACACTCGCGACTCTGACCTGCAGCATCTGCAGTCCTCACTTTCTCCTGTGTTCTCTAAAAGACCTCTTCACTATATGTTACTCCCTCAGTTTTAATGTCATCTGGAAACTTGCTAATCAGGCAACTTATATCTTTCTCCAAAAAAGTACGTACATCAAATAAAATGGTCCCAGCACCAATCCCTGTGGGGCATTATTCGTCACAGTTCTCCATTTTGAGTAACTCGATTCCACTATTCGTTTCTGTCTCATGTTTCAAAGCTATTTCTCTCTCCATTGAGCTATTACACGCTTGACCCCTTGCGAATTGCCCTTGTCCACCAGGGAATGACATCAAGCGCCATACTGAAGTCCACGTACATGACATTTGCAGCCCTTCCCTCGACATCAACTTTGTCACTTCCTCAAAGAATTCTATTAAGTTTGTAAGACATGACATCCTCTGCAAAATAACATGTCGCCTTACACTGATAAGCCTATTTTCCTCCAAATGGTAATAGATCCTACCCTTCAGTATCTCAGCCAGCAGTTTTCCTACCACTGACGTCAGACTCACCAGTTAATAAATACCTGGATCATTCCTGTGTCCTTCTTTAACAAGGGGCAATATTATCAATTTTCCAGTTCTTCGGACCACACCCGTATTAAGAATGCTGGAAAAAATATATGTAAAAACTCCAGCTATTTCCTCTCTCCGGTCTCTCATTAACCTGTGATAGGTCCCATCCGGACCTCCGCATGTGTCCACCTTCATGCCTTTCAGAATACCAACATTTCTTCCATCCTTATGCCGACTTGCCCGAGAGTAATCAAAATCTATTCCTAACCTTAACAACCGTCATTCCCCTCTCCCCGGTGAGAAACGATGCAATGTACTCATTAAGAATAACATGCATTTCCACTGACTCCAAATATACCAATTTTGCTTTGCCCTTGCTGGGCCAATCCTTATTCTAATTGCACGCTTTTTCCTTTTATATAAGTAAAAAGGATTGAGATTTTCCTTAACCGTGCATGTCTCATGGCCCCATTTAGCCTTCTTAATTAATCGTTTCAGGTTGGTCATACATTCCTGATATTTTTACAAACCTTCGTCTGTCTTCAGTCGCCTAAACCCTGTGCACGCTTCCTTTTTCCTCTTAGCTCATGCAACAATTTCACCTATCATCCATTGTTCCCTAATCTTGTCATTTCTATCCCTCATTTTCACAGGAACCTATCTCTCCTGAACTCGAATCAACCTCGCTTGAAAAGACCTCTCACATATCAAACACGGAATTACCTTCAAACGGCTGCTCCCAATTTATCTTCTCCATCTCCTCCCGAGTTTCGGTATTATTGGATATCTCCTAATTTAGCAGCTTCATTTTGGTCCACACTGGTCTTTGTCCATAAGTATTGTATATCTTACGGTATTGTGACCAATATTCCCAAAGTCATTCCCTACTGAATCTTTAAACATCTGGCCAGAATCATTCCCCAAAACCAGGTTCATTGCAGCCCCTTCGCAAGTTGGAGTAGTTACATACTGCGATAGAGAACACTACTGGATGCTCCGTACAAATTCCTCTCCATCCATACCTCCACCGCTACGTAAATACTATTCAATCTGGAAAACTAAGATCTCCTATTGACACCACGCTGTTGCTCCGACATCATGTCATAATCCGTTGAAATATGCTTCTCCAACCCGCTTACCTCCCTTTACTTCCCCCACGAAGCATCGATATCTGAGGATATTTAGATGCCAAAAGTAACCTTTGGGCAACCAAGTCTCACGAATCGCAATAGCATTTAAGAAGGTAAAAAGGCATTTGGTCTGCTTGCTGTAATTGCTCAGATCTTCGGTCATAGGAATTGGGGCATCATGTCAAAGTTGGACATGACAATGGTGAGGCGTCTCCTGGAGTACTATGACAAGTATTGGTTACCGTGTTATATTGAGGATATTTTAGGTTGTGGAGGGTTCAGAAGAGATTTAGAAGGCTGTTTCCATGAAAATTGCGTTTGAATCAAATCCAATAGAACAGCTCAGTTTCAGTCAGCAGGGTCAGCAGTATGCATCTTTCTGCAAAGTTTGCTTTCTGAAAAAATGGCTTCCACAGACCTGTGTCAAATCTGGTAAAATTTTCTTCCATAATCCCGCAGCACTTTTTGGGCAGAACAGATTGGAGCTGTCAGCAAAAGGAGGCATATACTTAGAGCAGGGTGATTTTTCAGGGGTGGAGGTTAGAGATCGGGCAGATCATCCTCAGATTCAGAAAGGAAAGGGGCAGAAGGTTGCACGGATTGGGAATCATCATCGGGGGTTTCATCAGCAAGGGAAAATCGATGCACCTGCGAGTTCACTGGAGAGGATGGCGACAACGGTGAACTGAACCAAACATGGGATTGTGTGTAGTTTTACGTCGATTTCTCGTCCAGAAATTTCAACTGCAAGGGAAAGCTGCAAGTCGCTCAAATTCGATATTGGCTCAATGGTGCGAATTTGGACCGGATGGGGATATGGGTGCATGCCCACCAGCTAGAGTTCTTGAAATTTTGTGCACAAACTAAAGTATGTGACTCCTGTTTTTTGGAGGTTATCAGGTTATCTATTGTGTCCCAATTAATCATAGTTAGTGAAGGAAAGAAAATAAAGAATGTAGTGAAAGGCAGAGAGATCAGGCTGAGCCATTCTCGGAAGGAGGCTGAACCGATATCTCTTCAGGACCTTCTGGTTTTCCTCCGGGGTTTCACACTCTTTTGCATTACATCGTGTGCGTCCTTTTCGGCCTCCAACTGAACTTGCCTGAAGTACAGATGACCAGCACGTCAAGGCATAGACTTTTTCACCAAGGCTCCAATTGATACCGGTCATAATTATTTGGCTTGGCGTACATGTGAAATAAACTTTGAAGTGTTTTGGTTAACAGATGCAGGTATTTCCCAATTGTTCAACATTTTTGTCACTGCGGCGTCATTCGGTAGGATTGTTTTCTTTTATCTTCTCAAACATCTGCTATTATTAGACTACATTCATAAAAACCTATGCAATGTAATCCTATCAATACAAGTTGGAGACTAGTAAAACTCCCAGGACGTAAGGAATTCGTTCAACAAAACCAGAATATTCCCTTTACAGCATTTGTCTTTTTTTTTCCCACAAATCAGTCATTCTTCAGCTCTTTATTCAGCCGCTTTCTGAACATCTCGGTGCCACGAAGTTTGTACGTGAGTGAGGAGATCAACTATAACAGGTATCAGCGATTAAAGAACACAAACTTTCGAGCAGTGCCCACCCACATTATGGTTTGAGAATCGAGGGATAACCCTATTTGAAGCCATAGGTTGTGAAATTCAGCAGGGGCTTCCACTATGATTACTGTACTTTATGTAGGTCTGAATTGCCCGTCCTTATATTGTCTCTAACCGGGTTTTGCTGGACAACCAATGGGACGAGAAGAGTGGAGTGTAATGTTGCCTGCTTGGCAGCAGCGACTGCCCGTTCGTTTCCTTTCGAGACTGCATCAGTTACCTCAGCGTGAGTCGAAGATTTTAATAACCGCCAGGCTGGTTGGACAAACCAGGATTACTTAAAGGATGTCCCTTGGAGGTTAAATTCAGTGAGTTCCCACAAGTCTCCGTTATCGTGGGTCACATCAAAAATACCACGACAACCATTGTATATGCACAGAATTTCTCCTTGCTAGCATGTGAGCATACCGATCACGAGGTTATCTCCAAGTGTACATTCAGGACGCAACACCCCCAAAGTGGTTTCTTTCCACAGTTAAAGGAAAGGCTCGTCATTCGTTCCCAGGAGTCATAGCTGATTTGTCCCCAGTCGTAAAGGTGCAGTACTGAGGCCTGCCTGTCCCCATATCCAGGGTCCCCTTGTGAAAGGGTTGCTCAGCAGTGCTCCCTGGGTGGTCATCGGAGGTTCCTTCCAGCTCCAGTGGATATCTTGTTCCCAATAAAGCGTCTAACGCATAGTAGACGGTATGCGGGATCACGAGGGCACTGGATATAATCACTTTTACCTATAAGTCGCGTCGTGGTTCAATCTAGTTCTGGCCATCCCAATAGAAAATCACTGTCCATCCCATTTGCGACTGGAAATTCCTGGACTGGTTCATATTGTTTGTCTGGATCATGTCAGTGACAACACGAGGAAGAAGCAAAAGTGAATCAGCTTGTCGATTATTTTTCAAATGTGGGCTGTATAACACCTCCCCATAGAGGGACCACTTATTTCAGTTTGATAACACAAACCATTCGGATTCAGGCCACTCCCAGAACTTTGTTGACTTGACAACTGTATCATCCTTTGGACATATTGAGCAAATTGGGCCATATAGATCATGCACTCAGTATCTCGCTCTGATTACTCTGATTACCCAGATGGTGGCTGGTTTAGGATAGCTCAGCCCGCTCATTCCCAAGATATTAGCCATGAGGACTGGATGCTTTAGTTTCAAAAGAAGGAAGGGTTTGTAATGAGGGAGTGTGCTGGGGACAATTAGGTGATCTTAACGGCTCATTGTGTATCCTGGAATAAAGTCCCCATTCCTCATTCCTATCAGTGTCATCGCCATCCTCAAATAGCGGCAGTATGCCAGCCATAGGCTTTGTATTCCTGAAGAGCATAATGTCTTTGTGTTTAGTCAACAGTGCGGTGCTGAAAAGCACAACAGGTTAAGCAGCATCGGAGGAGCAGGAGAACCGACGTTTTGGGGAAAAAAAGCCCTTCATCAGGAAAGAGGCGTGGAGGGAGGTGCGGGGGTGAAGCTAGCTGAAGTTGGGGTAGCTATGATAGGTCGAAGCGGCGGGTGGAGTTGAACAGATGTGAAGTACGATAGACAGATGGAACGTGTCATGAGGAAGGTGCTGGCGTAAGGTGGGAAAATGGGGAAATGAGGAAACTGATGAAATTCACATTGATGTTATATTGCTGGAGCACCCCAACGCAGAAGATGAGGCGTTCTTCCTCCAGGCGTCGCGTGGTGAGGGATTGACGATGGAGGAGGCCTACGATCTGCATGTCCCCTACAGAGTGCGAGGGGGAGTTGAACTGTTGGCCGGGGCATGGTCAGATTGATTGATGCAGATATCCTAGAAGTGTGATCTGAAGCCCTCTAAATATCGCGTCCTGTCTCCCAAAATGGAGGGGACCACATCGGGAGCAACAGACCAAAAATGCATGTGTGGAAGCGTAGATGAAACATTGATGAATGTGGCAGACTCCTTTTGGGCGTAGAATGAGATGAGTGGGAAGGTGTGTCGCAGATTTTGCAACTCCTGCGGTGGCAAAGGAAGACGTTGAAAGGGGTGGGTGGGTTTTTATGTGGACGTGATTCTGATAATGTTGTGGAGGGAACAGTCTTTACGGAAAACAGATATGTTTGTGGAGGAAATTATATCTCTGCTGGTGCGTTCCGTTGCAGTTGGCAAAAATGATCGAGGATGATGGGATGTCTAAGGAGATTGGTGGTGAGAAGCTGAGTAGTGGGAGGGCGGGTTTCGAGGGTGGAGGTGCAGGATGTGGTTGAGATGCACTGGAGGGAATCATCCCCAACATGGGTGGGAAAATTGCTTTCTTTAAAGTAAGAGGCCAGCGGGTATGTTCTGTGGTAGAACTTGTCCTCCTGGGGGCAGATGCGGTGGAGGAAGTGCAGTTGCGAATAAAAGATAGCATTTGTGCAGGAGGCAGGGTAGGAGGACGTTTACTCCAGGTAGCTCCCGAGTCAGTGGGTTTGTGGAAAATGTCAGTGTTTGTTTCGTCACCGTCGGTGGAGATGGTGAGGTCCAGGAAAGGGAGAGTGGTATCTGAGATTGTCCAGATGAATTGAAGGTGTTGTGGAATGTGTTGGTGAATTTAATGAACGTTCAACCTCCTCATGGGAGGACGAGGTGGCGCCGACGCAGTCATCAATGTAGCAGAGGATAATGTGGAGAGTGGTGACGGTGTAACTACGAGAGATGGTATATTCCAATGGCCGACAGAGACAGGCATTGCTGGGGCCCTTGCGGTGCCCATGGCTCCCTCATTCATCTGAAGGAAGTAGGATTCGAATGAGAAATGTTTGAGGATAAGGACCACTTCAGCGAAGGGAATAAACGTTTGGGAGGGTACTGTTGGGGACATCAGGAGGGGGATATCAGAAGGAATGGAGGCCCTGGTCATGACGGGTGGTGGTGTATAGTGACTGGATGTCCATGGTGAAGATGAGCTATTGGGAGTCAGGGAAACTGAAGTCTTGGAGGAGGTCGAGGGCATGGGTGGAGTCGCGAATAGATATGGTGTGTTCCCTGACTGGGGTTGTTTAGAACAGTATGGAGGCATATGGAGATGAATTTGGAGGCGCATGCAAAGGCTGAGATGATAGCTGTTGGGGTACCCATGCGTGTGGGTCTTAGGACGGAGGAGGAATTTAGCGGTGCGGAGTTCACAGACTGTGAGTTTGGAAGCTGTGGGTGGGAGACCCCCTGAAGTGATGGGTTTGAGTACTGTTTGGGAGATAATATTTTGGTGATGGGAGGTGAGGTCGTGGTCGATGGGGCAGTAGTAGGAGGTGTCTTTCAATTCAAACCCGGCTTCAGTAGTGTACAGGTCAGTGCGCTAAACTACTCCTGTAGCCCGCCTGTCCGCTGGATTGAAGGTGAGTTTAGTGTTGGAGTCGTGGGAGTGGATGGTTGCATGCTGTGAAGATGAGATGTTGGAGTGGGGGAGTGGGGTGGACAGATTTAAGCAGTGCATATCTCAGTGTCAGTTGGACATAAAGAGTTTGCGGCCGGGTAACGGACTGCCACGTTGTGTCGAGGTACATGTGTGTGCTGGAGCCGGACGGGTTTGTCCTCGGAAGGTGGGTGTGAGTGTTGATTGAAAAAGTGAGCTCAGAGTCGGAGACAGCGGAAGAAGTGTTCGATGTCACAACATGTATTGAATTCATTGATGCGTGAATGCAGTTGGATGAAGATAACTGGGGAAATGTGGTAGAGGCGGTCCAGTGGTGCCACCATTTGTCTTATTGATGACGACCCCCGGTCTCTATGGTGCGGGTCAGTAACACTGAGATCTGTGTTTGGCGCGTTGACGATGTGCATTGAATTGGGTATGTGGGGTTTAAAGTGGTTGTGACGTTGGCAGCTGCGGGGATGGATGTGGTGAAGCCCATGGTGGAGGTGATGCTGCTGGTGACAGTAGGGGTTGCAGCAGATTAGAAGCTTGTGTTGGTCTCCGCAGCAGCAGATCTTGTAGCCATTGCAGTGGCAGTTGTCTGGCCCTTGTAATGATTGTGGTGGCTGTGTGGCCCTCATGGTGATCATGGCCGAGGGTGTCTGGATCTCGTGCAAATCTGGGCAGAGTTTGTCTGGCCATCCGAGCGATCATGGCAGCGGTTGTCAGGCCCTCGTAACATTTGCAGTGTTGGTTCTGTGGCCCTCATCACGATCGCAGCAGCCGTTGTCTGTCCCTCATAACAATAGCGGTGGCAGTTCTCTGGCCCTCGTAGCAGTTATGGTGGCGGTTGCTGTTCCTCTCTGTGGTCACAGGAGCGGTTTTCTCGACCTCATTACGATCACGACGACATTTCTCTGGCCCTCATCCCGATCGTGGTTGTAATTCTGTGGCTCTCGTAGCGATGACGGTGGCAGCTGTCTGGCCCTCGGAATGATGATGGCAGCAGTTTTCTGGCCCTCGTAACGATTGTGGGGGCGTTTGTCTGCCCTCACAGCGACCATGGCAGTAGTCACCACTGTCAACAACACTGCCCCCAGAACCCCGGGATGAACATCACTTCCCAAATATCATCACTCCCGGTATCCCAATACCAAGCCCACTCCAGTTATAGTCTCCGCCCCCTCGCAGATCCAGCCCCATGCCAGGATCTGGCCCCCAGACCTGCCATTTTTCACTTTATTCCAAGATCACCCCCTCACTGAGAGCAAACAAACAATCATTCGTATCGGCCGTATCTTTATTCCCATCCCTTCACATACCAACGAATTCAAGATGTGTTGTCACATCAAACACTACTGCCATGTCCGCCTCTGAGCTCACTTTCTCAACGAAGACTCCTTCTCACCATTCAAGGACCCCATAACCCATCCACAAAACACTCCACCTCCCTATTCCAACCATGCCGATCTGTTTCCTGCCCTCGAGCCCTTTACTTTGAAATGCCGACGAGATATTCACAGCCTCAATCTGTGCACACACGTCCGCACTCCAAGGTCTTACACTCACAAAGCCCAGCCAACCACTCCCTTTGCTCCAATGTTAAACTCATCATCAAAACAGCAGAGACGGAGGTTCAGTGGTAGTTTGGTGCACCGACCTCTACACAGCTGAAACCAGGCACCAACTTAAAGGCATCTCCTCCTACCACCCATTCGACCACGACCTCACTCCCAGCACCAAACGATTATCTCCCAGACAGTACGCAACCTCATCACATCAAGGGAGCTCCCAGCCACAGCTTCCAACGTTTCGGGAACTGCTCACCACCCCATTCAAATCTGTACGGAAGATCTACAAGCCTGACCACCTCCGGCGAACTATCATCTCAACCAGGTCGTGCCCCAACGAATTAATCTCCAAACGCCTCGATATTGCCATTCCCACCCCACCCCCACTCCGGGACAGGAACTCCCCTCATATGTTTGGGATACCAGCAACGCCCTGTAGTTCCTCCAAGATTTCCGTTTCCCTGCCCCCCAACGCTTCGTCTTCACATACAGTACCTATAAACTTCCACCCGCCATGACCAGGACATCAAGCCCTCCATTTCTTCCTCTGCCGACAACTCGACCAGTACCCTTCCACTGACACTTTTATTCCCTTGGGTGAACTGGCCCTCACACTCAACAATTTCTCCCTTCGAATGCTCCCACTTCCTCCAGACGAAAGGAGTAGCCATGGTCATCCGTAAGTGCTCGAGCTATGCCTGCCTTTTTATCGGCGTTGTGGAACAGGCTATCTCCCGCAACACTGCAGACATTTTCCTCCAATACATTGATGACTGCTTTGGCCCCATCTCATGCTCCCACGTGGAGGTTGAACAGTTCATCAACTTCAGCACACATTCCACCCGCACGTCAAATTCAACTGGACCCTCTCTGATACCTCTCTCCCCTTAATGGACCTCGACATCTCCATCAACGGTGAGCAATTGAACACTGACATTTTCTGCCAACCCACCAACTCCCACAGCTACCTGTCTTCCACAACATCCCACCCTGCCTCCTGCAAAAAATGTTATCTTTTATTCCAAAGTCCTCTGCCTTTTCCGCATTTACGCACAGGAAGTCCACAAAACACACCAGATGGCCTACTTCTTTAAACAACGCAATTTCCCACTCACGTGGCTGATGATGCCTTCCAGCGCATCTCATTCACATCCCGCATCTCCACCCTAGAAACCCACCCATCTAACCGCTACAGACCAAGAATCCCGTTCCTCACCTTCCATCTCACCGTATAATCCGCATCACCATCCGCTATATCTGCCACCTACAAACGGACACTACCACCAGAGATATATTTCTCATCCCAGCCCGATCAGCGTTCTGTAATGAAAATTCCCTCCAAGACTACCTCCTCAGAATCATGCACCCTAACATTCCTCCCTCCTCTCCCGATCCCTTCCCCTGCCAGCGCAGGAACTGCAAAATCTGCGCCGTCTCATCTCTCTCAACTCCATCTAAGGCCGCAGAGAAGCCTTTAGTATTCACCAATGTTCCACCTGTACTTCCACACATGTCATTTACTAAATCACTTGCTTCCCATGCGGTTTCCTTTACATCCGGGACACCCGCAGCAATCAACCTAACCACGCCGTGGCCGAACACTTCACCTCCTACTCCCACTCTGCCGAGAGAATGCAGGTCCTGGACCTCCTCAATAACCTGTCCTTTACCATCCGAGGCCTGAAGGAAAAACGTCTCATCTTCTGCTTCGTGACCCTCCCACCCCAGGACATCAATTTGGATTCTACCAGATTGCACATTTCCCCTCCACCCGCCTTCCTCCTGTACCAAGCTGTCAGCTCGGCACTGTCCTCAGGACCCGTCCATTTTGTCCATATTTGTTCCCATCTATCCGTTCCACCCTCTCCACCGCCCTATCACCTTTACCCCCACCTTCAGCCAGCTATTGCACTCTCTAGCTAAATCACCCTCAGCCCCACCCCATCCAATTTATCTGTCCATCCCTGCGTCGGCCAACCTAATTCCTCATGAAGGCTTTTTGCCAAAAATATCAACTTTCCTGGTCGTCGCATTCTGCATGACCTGCTGTGGCGGCACGGTGGCACAGTGGTTAGCACTGCTGCCTCGCAGCGCCAGAGACCCGGGTTCAATTCCCGCCTCAGGCGATTGACTGTGTGGAGTTTGCACATTCTCCCCGTGTCTGCGTGGGTTTCCTCCGGGTGCTCCGGTTTCCTCCCACAGTCCAAAGATGTGCAGGTTAGGTAAATTGGCCATGTTAAATTGTCCGTAGTGTTAGGTAAGGGGTAAATGTAGGGGTATGGGTGGTTTGCGCTTCGGCGGGTCGGTGTGGACTTGTTGGGCCGAAGGGCCTGTTTCCACACTGTAAAGTAATCTAATCTGTGCTTTTCTCAGCAGCATACTCTTGGCCATTATCTACAGCATCATCTCTACCCACTTTCTCCTCTTTAACAATGTTTGTATATTTCTCGGCCTTAGTGGCCTTACACTGTTTCCTTTTTTTGAAATTTTTTTCGAACCATTCAAGGTCAGTGAAGAACATCTCCAAGCTTGTGCGAGTTCCATCTGGTGCACATATCTCTATCGTCCTATTACATGCAGAATTCTTTCAACTCGCCAGTAAGGTATCTTTCCATTCTTTAGTTTACAAGGAATGAATGCAACAGCATTTCAAATTACGCAAGGACATAGAACACTGACAATTTATAAAGAAATAAACCAATCAATCCTGCCAAATAATTGTGATTTTGTGATTCAGGGCCAGTACAATTGAGTCTCAGAAGAAAATGAAATAAATCATTCAGAGGTGGAAACTAAACAAGTGATGAAGACACTTTAAAAGTCACCAATGGAAATTCAATTATTCAAAATTCAAAATGAAAATCAAAAACTTGCACAGTTTCCAACACTGCAGTCCATTATAATTATCTAGTGCCAATCCATTAATATAAATCCCAGATGAGACACCTTAAGTAATTCTGACCAGTAAGTGCTCACTTATAATGTTAAAGCTTGTGAAATGACTGCAGCTGCATTAAAACGTGTGTCTGCTTTCATAGAGTCTTAAAGTCATGGAGATGTACAGCATTGAAACACACTCTGCCGACCAACCCGTCTATGCTGACCGGATAAGCCAACCCAACCAGGACCCACCTGTCAGCACCCGTTCCATAGCCCTCCAAACTCTTCTAATTAATTTTCGCATCCAAATGCCTTTTAAATCTTGCAATTGTACCATCCACCAACAGTTCCGCTGGAAGCTCATTCCATACACGTACCACCCTCTGCGTTAAAAAGTTAACCGGCATGTCTCTTTTATACCTTTCCCCTCTCACGCTAAACCCTCTTCTTCTGGACTCCCCGATCCCAGGGAAAATACTTTGCCAATTTACCCTATCCATGCCTCTCATAATTCTGTAAATGTCTATAAGGTCACCCCTCAGCCTCTGACGCTCCAGGGAAAACAGCCCCAGCCTGTTCAGCCTCTCCCGATAGCTCGTATCTTCCAACCCCGGCAACATTCTTGTAAATCGTTTCTCAATCCTTTCAAGTTTCACAATACCTTTCCGATAGGAACGAGACAAGAATTGTGTGCAATATTCCAACAGTGCCCTAACCAATGTCCTGTAGAGCCGCAACATGGCCTCCCAACTCCTGTACTCAATACTCTGACCAATAAAGGAAAGGATACAAACGCCTTCTTCACTAGCCTATCGAACCTGCGACTCCACTTTCAAGGCCAATGAAACTGCACTCCAAGGTCTCGTTGTTCAGCAACACTCCCTCGGACCTGACCATTAAGCGCATAATTCCTGCTCAGATTTGTTTTCCCAAAATGCAGCATCTCGCATTTATCTGAATTAAATTCCATCAGCCACTTCTCAGCCCATTGACCCATCTAGCCAATGTCTTGTTGCAATCAGAAGTAACCCACTTCATTGTCCACTGCACCTCCAATTTTTATGTCATCTGCAAACTTACTAACTGTACCTCTGATGCTCGCATTCAAATCATTGATGTAAATTACAAAAAGTAGAGGACCCAGCTCCGATCATTGTGGCGCTGCACTAGTCACTGGCCTCTACTCTGAAAAACAAACATCCAAAAACCACCCTGCGTCTTCTACGTTTCAGCCAGTTCTGTATCCAAATGGCTATTTCTCCCTGTATTCCATGAGATCTAACCTTGGGAATCCGTCTCCCATGGAACGCTTTGTTGAGCGCTTTACTGAAGTCCATATAGATCACATCTACCGCTCTGCCCTCATCAATCATCTTTGTTACTTCCTCAAAACGCTCAATCAAGTTTGTGAGACATGATTTCCCATGCACAAAGCCATGTTGAGTATCCCTAATCTGTCCTTGCCTTTCCAAATACATATACATCCTGTCCCTCAGGATTCCCTCCAACAACTTGCCACCACCGACTTTAGGCTCATTGGTCTATCGTGCCCTGGCTTGTCCTTATCACCCTTCGTAAACAGTGGCACCACATTAGCAAACCTCCAGTCTTCTGACACCTCATGTGTGTCTATCGATTGTAAGAATTTCTCAGCAAGAGGCGCAGCAGTCACTTCTCCGGGTTCCCACAGACCTCGAGGGTACATCTGATCAGGTCGTGGGGATTTATCCACTTTTATGCGTTTCAAGACATCCAGCACTTCCTCCTCTGTAATATGGACTTTTGCAAGATGTCACAATCCATTTCTCTATATCGATATCTTCCATATCCTTTTCCACAGTAAATACTGATGCAAAATACTCATTTAGTATCTTCCCCATTTTCTGCAGCTGCACACAAAGGCCGCATTGCTGATCTTTGATGGGCGCTATTCTCTCCCCAGTTACCCTTTTGCCCTTTATGTATTTGTAAAAACTCTTTGGATTCTCCTTAATTCTATTTGCCAAAGTCATCTCATATCCCCCTTTTGCCCACCTGATTTCCCTTTTAAATATACTCCTGTTTTCTTTATGCTCTTCTGAGGAATCACTCGATATCTCCTGTGTACAAGTTACATTTGCTTGCTTCTTTTTCGTAAACTAAGCATCAATTTCTTTCGGTTTCCTATACTTACCAGCATTCTCTATACGTACAAGTCTTTCCTTTCACCCCAACAGGAAAATACTTTCTCTGGGTTCCCGTTATTTGATTTCTGAAGACTTCCCATTTTCCAGCCATCACTTCACTAGCGACCATTTGCCCCCAATCAGCTTTCGAAAGTTCTTGTCTAATTCCGTCCAAATTTGCCTTTGTCCAATTTAGAACTTCAACTTTTCGACCTGGTCTATCATTTTCCGTCATTATTTTAAATCTAATGATGCTTATAAGGGCAATGAGGCAGTCGCATTCCAGAATATTCAAGTTGGGGAGCTAAGACTCATAAATCATGGCTGTGTCACATGGCTGCTGAACCAAAATCTAAAACCTTCCAGCTGTTTCGTTTGCAATTCTAACAGAATGAGCATGGCAAGTTGTTCGTGCCTCTACGTGTGTCCCACACCCAGGGGAAATACAACTGAGCATTTAATAATTGCCCAACGTTGCCCAAACATTGCCCAAATTCATTAAATTTTGGACATCCTGAAGTTAGCAACTGGAATTACTGCAGATTTGTAAAGCCAATTAAAAATATTACTGGACACTCTAACGGATCGGGGAATCTCGGAGCATGCTGCGAACCTTCGAGTGTGTCTAGGGCTTATCAAATGGGGTTTCACCTGTCATAACCTTGGATCCACCAAATTTTTAAAAGCTAACTTTGAAAAGTCTAAAATGCTCTCAGCATTACTTTCGGTCCGGAAACTAGGATCCCGTTCAGTAATCACGCCAATATCTTGTGGCCGATTAGCGAGAATTATATCAGCATTTCCAGTAGCATTTTGTCCCTGGCTGGCCTGCTTTCCTTTTTATTTTTGAACGGGACAAAAGAACAAACGGCCTCTATATTTCATCTCTCAAAGATTATCGGCCGGTGACCTGGAAGGACCTGGATATCTATTACCTTGATTGGAGCATATTTACCACGACGTTTCTGTGTTTTCCACCAGACACAAACAGACCTTGATCAGCGAGATTAGTTTCATTTGTCCCTGCCGGCAGACATTCTCCTGCATTTAGAATTCAGCAATTCCATTATCCTGAAATGGAAGAAAAGGACAACAGGAAGCAAAGGACAAACACCAAAACAAACAGGCCAAAGCCGAACACACAAACAAGACAAAACAGCAAAGCATGACAAGATAAAACAGATACAACAGAGAAACAGATTCAAATATCGGGATCCCTGCCAACAACACAAGGCAAATACCACCGAAATAGACACAAAGTGTGGCGCGGTGTCCTTCAACCCAAGATTGCTTCAGAGATTCAGAACAGCCCGTACTTAATAGGGAACCCAGCTCCATACTCACGCCAGTCGGCTCAAAGGACAAAATGCTGGAGGAATTTTATGAAACCCTCCAAAAGCAACCGCTCTTGCGCACAGGCCATAGCCCGAAGCTCACTGAATGTAAGAGGAAAAAGAAAATGATTCTGCGGGATCAAAACAAAATGAAAAAAGAGCCTCTGGTGCCACAGCCAAAGGGAAACACTCTGGCCGGCAACTGAGGGAAACGCCGCCAGCGGTGAATTAAACTCTCCTGTGTTGTGGCGAGAAAATAGTATTTAAAACAACGCAGGACCCCGTACATCAAATGAGGAACCGCGTACGCCTTATAAACCCAAACCCAACCTCTTATTAGTGAAATACAAACTCAGAACATCGTCGGTTCAGGGACAAAACGTCGTTTACCTTCTTCAATCAAAACACAATCCCGTAATAGTAAAGAAAACACAGAGCAAGGTTTCGTAAGGGAGGAAACTGCGTCTCACTTCTCAACTCAAAACTCAACCCGATTGTTTTAGGGAAGAATTCTCGTCTCCCTTTTCAAGTAAAAACAAAATCGCCGACTCAGGGAGGTTGCAAATAAAAAGAAAAAAATAAAAGTTTCAGGTCCAAAAATCTCGTGTAATAGAAGTCCTGCAGATGTCTTCAACTTTAAGAACTGGGATAAAATTATGCTGTGGGTGACTCGCTTGTCGCGATCCAATTTCACGGAACAATAACCTGCGCCACACAAATCTTGAGGTATTGACTGCCGTGTGCTCAAGGGGAGAGACAAGTCGATCTTATTGTCAAAAGTCACTCCGACGAGATGGAGAGAGCTGAGTGGTTGTGTAGGTTACAATCATTTAACAATTAGCAAACGTTCATTGCTCGACAATGAGCAAGAGGGCACTCAGCCCAGTCACGAGCCCCAGTCACATATCGTCTGGGCAGTGCTGCTTAATAGTCGATCAGCAAGAGTTAGTATGGGAATAAATGCCTGTAAGAGAAGAAAATTCCCTTGTGGAACGAGTGCAGTATCAGGTGCGACGACATCTGCTAACCATGCATCCATCTCACTGAGCCTGGGAAAGTACAAGCTTGATTAAGCAGACACTGATACAAACGTTAAAATACTTTCCAGGTTTTGAATATATGAAAAGATGTTTGAACATAGAACATAGAAAAATACAGCGTTGTACAGGCCCATTGGCCAAGATGTTGCACCGATCCAAGCCCACCTAACCTACACTAGCCCACTATCCTCCATATGCCTATCCAATGCCCATTTAAATGCCCATAAAGAAGGAGAGTCCACCACTGCTACTGGCAGAGCATTCCATGAACTCACGACTCGCTGAGTAAAGAATCTACCCCGAACAATTGTCCTCTACCTACCACCCCTTAATTTAAAGCTACGCCCCCTCGTAATAGCTGACTCCATGCGTGGAAAAAGGTTCTCATGGTCGACTCTATCTAAACCCCTAATCATCCTATACACCTCTATCAAGTCACCCCTAAGCATTTCTTTTCTCCAATGAAAACAGCCTCACGTGCCTCAGCCTTTCCTCATACGATCTTCCTACCATACCAGGCAACATCCTGGTAAACCTCCTCTGCACCCGTTCCAGTGCCTCCTCATCCTTCCTATAGTATGGCGACCAAAACTGCACACAATACCCCAGTTGCGGCCGAACCAGAGTCTTATACAACTGCAACATGACCTCAGGACTCCGGAACTCAATTCCTCTAACAATAAAAGCCAGTACGCCATATGCCTTCTTCACGCACTATTTCCTGGGTGGCAAATTTCAGAAATCTGTGTACATGGATACCAAGATCCCTCTGGTCATCCACACTACCAAGTATCCTACCATTAGCCCAGTACCTCATCTTCTTGTTACTCTTACCAAAGTGAGTCACTTCAGACTTACCTACATTGAACTCCATTTGCCACCTTTCTGCCCAGCTCTGCAGCTTATCTGTATCCCGCTGTAACCTGCCACATCCTTCCTCACCGTCAACAACTCCACAGACTTTCGCATCATCCACAAACTTGCTCATCCAAACTTCTCGCCCCTCCTCCAAGTCATTTATATAAATGACAAACAACAATGGTCCCAAAACAGGTCTTTGCGGAACATCCTTAGTAACTGCACTCCAAGATGAACCTTTACCATCAACTACTACCCTCTGTCTTCTTCCAGCCAGCAAATTCCTAATCCAAACCTCCAACTCACCCTCAATGCCATACCTTCGTATTTTCTGCAGTAGCCTACCATGGGGAACCTTATCAAATACCTTCCTAAAATCCATGTACACCACATTTACGGCTTTACCCTCGTCCACCTCCTTAGTAACCTTCTCACAAAAAGCAATAAGGTTTGTGAGGCACGACCTGCCCTTCACAAAACCATGCTGACTATCCTTGATCACATTATTCCTATCCAGATGTTCATAAACCCTATCCCTTACAATTCTCTCTAAGACTTTGCCACAACAGATGTGAGACTCACCGGCCTACACTTATAAGGGTTATCCCTACTCCCCTTCTTGAACAAGGGAACCACATTTGCTATCCTCCAGCTTTCTGGCACTAATCCTGTAGACAATGAGGACATAAAAATCAAGGCCAATGGCTCTGCAATCTCCTCCTTTGCTTCCCAGAGAATCCTAGGATAAATGCCATCAGGTCCAGGGGACTTATCTATTTTCACCCTTTCCAGAATTTCCAACGCCTCTTCCCGACATACCTCAAAGCCATCCATTCTAATTAATTGTGACTCAGTATTCACATCGGCAACAATGTTCTGTTCCTGAGTGAATACTGACGAAAAGTATTCATTCAGTGTCTCCCCAATCCCTTCAGCCTCCATACGCACCTTCCCACAACTATCCTTGACTGGACCTATTCCTTCCCTAGTCATTTTTTTTATTCCTGACATCCATATAGAAAGCCTTAGGGTTTTCCCTAATCCTACCAACTAAGGACTTTTCATGTCCCCTCCTTTCTGCTTTTAGCTCTCTCTTCAGATCCTTCCTGGCTACCTTATAACTAACAATCACCCAAATTGAACCTTCACGCCTCATCTTTACATAGGCTGCCCTCTTCCCATTAACAAGGGATTCCAATTCCTTATTAAACCATGACTCCCTCACACACCCTTTCCTCTCTGCCTGACAGGTACATACTTATCAAGGACACTCAATAGTTGCTCCTTGAACAAGCTCCACATATCAATTGCACCCTTCCCTTGAAGCCTACTTTTCCAAGCGAAGCATCCTAAGTCGTGCCTCACCGCATCATAATTTCCCTGCCCCTAGCTATAACTCTTGCCCTGCAGTGCACACTTATCCCTCTCCATCACTAGAGTAAAAGTCACCGAATTGTGGTCACTGTCCCCAAAGTGCTCACCTACCTCCAATTCTTACACCTGGCCTGGTTCGTTACCCAGAACCAAACCCAGTATGGCCTTACCTCTTGTTGGCCTGTCGACATATTGTGTCAGGAAACCCTCCTGCACACATTGGACAAACACCGACCCATCTAACGAACTCGAGATAAAGCTTTCTCAGTCAATATCTGGAAAGTTAAAGTCCCCCATAACAACCACCCTATTACTTTCACTCTTCTCCTGAATCATCCTCGCAATCCTTTCTTAAACGTCTCTAGGACTATTAGGAGACCTGTAGAAAATTCCTAACAGGGTGTCCTCACCTTTCCTATTCCGAACCTCAGCCCAAACTACCTCAGATGGCGAGTCTTCATCCATCGTCCTTTCCACTTCTGTAATACTATCTTTGACAAGCAGTGCCACACATGCTTCTCTTTTACCCCCACCTCTGACCCTTATAAAACATTTAAAGCCTGGAACACGCAACAGCCAATCCTGTCCCTGTTCTACCCATTTCTCCGTAATAGCCACAACACCGATATCCCAGGTACCAACCCACGCAAGTTCACCTACCTTATTTCATATACTTCTTGCATTGAAGTATGCACACTTCAAGCCATTTTCCTGTTTCCAGGCACCCTCATTTGAGATTGATGCCATGTTCCTAACCTCCCTACACTCCAGGTCCTGCACCCTAAAGCTACAGTCTAGGTTCCCATGCCCCTGCAGAGTTAGATTAAACAACCCCGAAGAGCACTAGCAAACCTCCCCCCAACGATACTGGTGCCCCTCAGGTTCAGGTTTAGACAATCCTCTTTATAGAGGTCCCACCTTCCCCACAAAGAACGCCAGTTATCCAGATGCCGGAATCCCTCCCTCATGCACCTACCCTGTGACCACGCAATTAACTGTTCTCTCTCCCTATTCCTCGACTCTCTATCACGTGGCACGGGTAACAAACCAGAGACAACAACTCTGTTTGTTCTAACTCTGAGCTTCCAACTTAGCTCCCTGAAAGCTTGCCTCATATCCTCAGCCCTATTCCTACCTATGTCGTTGGTGTTAATGTGGACCACGACTTCGGGCTGCTCCCCCTCCCCCTTAAGGACCCCAAAAGCACGATCACCCTTGCACCTGGGAGGCATCATACCAAACGTGAGTCTCTCTCGCCCCCACAAAACCGCCTACCTGTGCCCCGAACTATCGAGTCCCCAATAACTATTGCTCTGCTCTTCTCCACCCTTCCCTTCTGAGCAATGGGGCCAGGCTCCGTGCCAGAGGCCTGAACCCCATTGCTTACCTCTGGTAAGTCTTCCCCCCCACAAGTATGTGGCACGATGTGTTATGCGTGGGTTTTGAAACGTCTCTCAGAGAAGGATACAGAAAATCTCTCGGAAATATCACAGGATCATGCGACATGTGCAACTAAACATGGAAAGCATTCATTTCAGTGGCATGTTAGTATCTGGAAGACTGAGTATTGATGGGTCTGATGGACCAGCTGTCCTTCATATCAGAATTTCGCAGGAAGATCTATCGATTGTGTTTCCAATCAATTTATTCTTCCCTATTCACTTTCAAAGATCATAAATGCATTCGATTGATGCAAAAAAGGAAGAAGAGGGACAATGGAGAACTACAGACCATAAAACCTTTCATCAGCGAGAAGGAATTTATTATAAAGAATGTGATATTTGATACTCAGAAAGTAAGGGCATTCGGAGCAGCACCTGAAAATAGGAAGTTTAAAATTATATCTGAATTCATTTCAAGCATGCAGGTGATGATTGCAATGTTATTTTTCTCTCTTTCCATGGATGCTATCTGACCGGCTGTGATCCCGACAATTTGTTGTTTTCAGTACACATATCAGCATCTGATCCGACTCAAAGTAAGGACATATTGCAACACTTACACCGTGTTCATGAGACTGTATCTGGTGACTGTGTACTGTTTTGGTGTCGTGATGCAAAGCAGCATATATTGACTATATTTGCTGTATGGAATTCTCCAGATTAATTCCTCAGATGCCAAGATTGTCTGATGAGTGAACTCGGTCTTTATTGTCAACAGTTTCAAGGAATGAGAGGTGATCGCAGTGAAACTTAGGAAAATCACATGGAGGAGATTGTCTACCACAGGACCGGGAGAACTGTTGGCAAGCAAGCTTAGGGAGAATCCCAGTATATTCTAAGCATACATCAAATGTAACAAAATAGCCACGGGACCTGCCAGAGAAACAAACAACAATTAATGTGGTTCCACTGGGTGGGAAATATATCAGGGATGTGATAGATAACCATAGAGAAGTCAGTATCAAATCATTGCTCAGGAATGTATTGGAGAAACACGGAAAGGAGATAAAAGATTTCCATTTCGAGGCAATATTTGAACAACAATAATGATGATAACGTTAAAGGAATTTAGCTATGTGCAACAACTTTGATTAAATTTGTTTGAGATACTCGCCTCATTAGTTCGTTCAAAACCCCAAATAGGAAACTGATTAAAAAAAGCAAAATATTATTATAATATGACCATTTTAACACATTACATTCGAAAATATTTTAGTGCAGGAGACAGTGGGTCGTATTTGAAGCCATTTTTCAGCAGGAGAACAAGGCCTCCTGGTCTGCTACAGGGATCAGCGCTGTGTTGCGCACTGTGTGTGGTATTTCTGAATGATGGAGAGAGGAATGTGAATGGGGAGTGTAATAAGCACATCCGCGCATTCCCTACAAAGGGAGTTGTCACGGATATCCACACAGCCATTATGCTACAGGAATATATGGATGCAATGGTCAGACTGGCAGTTCAATGGCGGATGAAATGTAACTCCATTAAATATGAAGTTATCCACCGAGGAAGAAGGAACGAGGCGGCGAGTACTCAAAGAATGGCAGCGCATTAGCCAGCTGAAGAGGCGATTCTCCACGGATTCCTGAAGTGAATGGACAGGCTAATGGACAAATTAAAGAAGGTGTAAGGTACCGTAGGCATCGTGTTTATTCATGAAGCCATTGATTAAAAGGCCAATACAGGACATTGTTTATGCCAGTTTGGCATACTGGGTCTCGTTCTTCTTGTCGCATCGCAGGAAGGATGTGATTGTGTTGTAGAGGTGATTAACCAGGATGTTCCCTGGGTTGGAGCATATCAGCTATTAAGAGAGGCTGGATAAGACCTTGTTGTTTCCTTTGGAGCAGAGAAGTCTAAGGGGGACGTGCTTTAGAGTTACCAGTTTATAAGTGAAATGGTTATGATGGATAGACAGCAGTTGATGGTTCAAGACAAAGGGCGAGGAACAAGGGAGAACACTGTGGAAATGAAGTGTTTGATGTTAAAAGAGGACTGGAAGATCTATTTTCTTTCAAATTCTATTGGAGTCTGGAATGTACTTCCTGAGAGAGGACATGTCACAGGTCAGCTCACAACTGTAAAAACGTACTTGCACGAGCACCTGAAGTGTGATAACATTCTCGGCTACGGCCCTCGTCTTTGAATGTCGGTATAATGATGATCATTTTGTATTTCCGTCTGGTATCTGTGATTATGGAAGGTCAATCATTGTGTAGGTTGAGTCTGGAACTGATGGATTCCTAAAGAGTGTTTGAGCATTGTGCAAAAGCGTGGACTTTAACAGCTTCTAAATGTGTTCCAATGGCAAAGGTTGGAGAAAACAACTGCACCCTTGTTACAGTCTGAAACCAATGAATTGAGATTGGAGAAAAGAGAAATGGCTGAACAATGAAACAGCCACTTCCGTTCTGTCTTCGAAGAAAGAAAAAACAAAACAAAACGGTTCCCAGCAATACTGGGAAATCTACGTCTGGTGTGCAAAAATAAAACGAATTTATTGAATAAACAGTTTTGGAGAAATTAATGGAACTGAAAGTAATCAGCAGAGACAAAGTCAAGATAGATTGATGAAGCAGAAATTCCATTTGAAAAACCGACTTACCGATAAATTACAGAAAACCAGTTTGCAATATGTTTGGATTTTAAAAAGGATCATTGTTAATGTCTTTATCTTATTGGTAAAGATCAAATCCTATTGGATGGGGCTAATATAAAGAAATGTTTGAAGAATAGTTGAGTTGGCATGGAACAGTGGGTAGAATTTTCATTTTCTTGACACATGTATTTTGCAGTAAAAATACAATAAAATAGGGCGAATGTTTTCATTTGTTAACAGGAAATCTGTCATTTTGAGCAGTATAAGAACAAAGAAATAGGGAGAGTTTAGACTGGCGGGAGTACATCAATCCCGCGACAAGTCATGAACATTGATGATTCCTGCACCGCCACCCTTCAAGCAACACCTCCATTCCATCTACATTGGAGACCATTGCTGTCAAATTTGCTAATCCACGTGGGCCATCTTGTTCCACTGATCTGGTCTCTCCGACCATGCAGCAGCCATGTTCCAGCTCAGCGAGCAAACCTACAACCATAAACTCAACCTGAGGTACAAATCTTACGAAAACTCGGCAGCAGCTACTGATTGTACGTCTGCTGCCGTTTTCACAAAAGCCAGTAATGACTCACTCTCCTGTGCAGTGGGTCCAGTCAAGGTTCGCACTCTGCGCCCTCCTGAAGAACCGTCCATTGGCCCATTTCGAAGTCCACACCTGTGCCCATTTCCAGGTCCACATTGTGGACACATCTCGAAGACTACAACCTGGGCCAATCTCGAAGTTCTCAAAATGGATTTATCTCTATGTGCACACTCCAGGCCCTGGTCTAGGCCTACTCGTTGGCCCCAGCTCAAAACAACTTGATGTGCACTTTCTCAGATTAGATTCCCAATAGTTTGGAAACAGGCTCTTCAGCCCAACAAGTACACACTGACCCTCCGAAGAGTCACCAACCAGACTTATTTACCTCTGATTAATGCACAAAAAACATTCAAACAGCCACGAACAAGTCATCTGACTTTGGACTTTGGGAGGAAACTGGAACACCCAGAGGCAACCCACGCAGGCACGTGGAGAATGTGCAAACTGCACGCAGACAATTTTGGGGGATCGCCACCATCCAAGTGATGGCAGAGCTGAGATTTAACTAAATAAACGACAAAACACAAGAAACTGGAGAAAAAATGCAAATGCAGTCAGAGTGGCCAACCTGCAGCACAGGACTCCTCCACGACCACTATCTTCCATTAGTAACACAAGAATAAAGGAATATTCATTTTGGAGTGAAAGTTTCATGCGATGTCATACAGTTTGGTGCTTGAGCGCTACCTATTCGTAATACATATCAACATTCTTTTGAGAGAATCAAATGCATTGTTTCCAAGTCTTGCAGAGATGATGTATTGCTGAACAGAGGGACATAGAACATAGAATAAAAAACAATATAGCGAAGAGCAGACCCTTCGGCCCTCAATGTTCCTGCGACCTGTGAACTCTTCCCAGCTCGTCCCCCAACACTGTCCAAAAATCAGCCGTGTCCTTATCTCCCTAATGTGACTGAGTTGACTACCTTAGCAGGTAGGGCATTTCACGCCCTTTCGACTCTCTGCATGAAGAACCTGCCTCGAACATCTGTCTTAAATCTATCACTCCTCAATTTGTAGTTGGGCCATCTCGTACAAGCTGACGTCATCATCCTAGGAAAACGTCTTTCACTGTCTGCGCTATCTAATCCTCTGATAATCTTGTACGTCTTGGAGTGCTGGTTCACACTCGTTGCAATTCGAGACGCAGGTGGATAACATAGTGAAGAGGGCGTTTGCTATGCTTACCTTTATTGGTCAGAACATTGCGTATAGGAATTGGGAGGTCATGTTTTGCCCAATTTTGGAATATTTTGTGCAATTCTGATTTTTTCTGTTGGAAAAATTTCGTGGAACTTGAAATGGTTTGAAAAAGAAATGCAAAGTTGTTGTGAGGGTTGGAAGATTAGATCGACAGGGAGAGGTTTCAAAGGCTGGAGCTGTTTGAAACATATTGCTCGAAAAAGAGACTTCGGCTCCTTGTTTTGTTTGTTTCTGCACAGACCTCTGAATTCCAGTGGTGAGTTCTGAAGATAGATGTCAATACTGGGAATGGCAATTTCACGCTGATCAGTGTACATAGACCAAGATGGGGCTAGCTATAACATTGAACTGGTCTTGAATCTTCTTGTACAGCAGTCATTGTTGGCATCATCACAGGACAGAACGTAGTAAGGAAGATAAATGCTGTTTTGACTTCGATTTTGGGGATCTGAGTTCAAACATAAGAGCGTCTTACCATAGCTGTGCACAGTCTTGGTGAAATGCATCGCGAAGATTGTGCAGTATATGTGCAATTCTGGTTGCCTTACCGAATAAGGGCCAAACCGGGCATTGCACAAGTGCACTGAAGGAGGTCCATCTGATCACTGTGATGAGAAGCTTATTGTGTGAGCACGGTTTGGGCTTACTTGGTCAGTCTTATATGAGATTGCGGAAAATGAGTGGCGATCTCACGAAAATATATAAACATCTGACGAGGTGAGACAGATTGGTAACAGGGCTGATAAGTCCCCTGCCTGGGACGGCTCAAACAAGGGACCACATTCTTAAGTTTAAGCAGGACACTCTGCGTTGAAATGAGGATAAAAGTTTGCACTCAGAGACTGGTGAACCTGGAGAATTCTCCCCCACATAATGCTGTGGAAGCCAAGATACTGAATATAAATGAGGAGATCTCAACTCTCAATTAATGAGGAGAAGACATGTGTGGTTTTGGGATAGAGGCGTATTCATCACTTTATTTCCTGGTGAAGCAAAATTGATGGACGGAAGTGATAACTAAAGACCCTATTTTACATTTTTTTCCGATAGCTAATCACAAGGGATATGAGCATGTTGTGGGAGAAGTACACTGAAGAGAAATTCGGTCATGAAATTGAATGGCCGAATACACAATGGGTTGGATGGCCTGATCCTTCTCCTTTTACCGTGCAGTCAGTAAATTTTGTCATAAGTTCTCAGATGTGACGAAGACGTCTCTGCAGTGTCGCCAGAACTGTGTCTCCCATTCCCTTTTCTGATACCGAGGCTGTTGCCGTGTGTTCTACCTGGTTTGATCTTTTCATACATTGCACCAGTTTAGGTGTCTTGATTGGCCATTTCAGACACCATTGAAGAGTTTATCACATACCTGTTTCCTGAAAGTACATTGGTAAAGTAAATTGGTATTTGCAATGGATATTGGCTTCACGTGCACAATAACTGCCAGGAGATTTTAAATCTCTAAATGTTGTTACTTGTTTTTAACATCCAACAGCTGCCAGAGCGTCAGCCTGGTCCGTATTAGCATTCCAATAGCATTTCCACAACAGTACCATTTACAATTGGATACTTACCAGATATCATACTGAGCAGATTATATTTCATTGCTGCTCCCATACTCCCTTCATCTCTCACTCTGAACCATCCAAGTCACTCTCACAATACAAAACTAATCTAGCCCTGTCCCCATCTCTCTCTCTCCCCTCGCTCCTTTTCTCTCTCCCTCCCTCTCGTTCACTCATGTGTCACTCACTCCTCCTTCTCTTTTTCACTCGTTCTCCCTCTCTCTCGCTTCTCTCTCTCTATAACCCAGGACAACTCTCTCCCGCTCTATTCCCTCCCTCTCTGTCACTCTTATTCCCCCAATCCTTATCTCTCCCTCCATCTCTCACTCGCTCCCTCTACTGATCCTTCCACCACACTCCAGCTCAGCTTCTCTCTCACCATTCTCTATCAACCCCTACTCTCTACCCCTCTACCTGCCTCACCTTCTCTTCCTTCATCCACTTTCCCTCTCCATCCACACTCTCTCCCACATCCAATTTCTCTCCTTCTCCCCTCTCTCTCCTCCCCTCTCTCCCCTTTCTCTCTCTCTCTCATACCTCCAGCGCTCTCCCCTTCCTTACAATCATCTGTCTCCCTCTCCTGCTCTCTCTCCCATTCCTTTCTTTATCTCTCCATCCCCCATTGCTCTGTCTCTCCCCCTCTGTCTCTTTCACCTCCCTGGATTTCTCAATTCTCCATCCCACTCTCCTTTCCTCCTCCTCCGTCTCTCTTCCCCCCATGGCTGCTATGTCTCCCTCCCCATCTCTCTACCCCTGCCAACTCCATCTCTTTCTCCCCGCCGATATCTCTGTCATCCTCTCTCTCTCTCTCGCTTTCTCCTACCCACGTCCCTCTATCGTTCTTACTTCCTCTCCTTTCCCTCTCTCTCCCTAGCCCTCATTCTATATCACTCTGCCTCCTGCCTCTCTCTTTATCGCAGCCCAGCATTTCCGCCTCTCTCTCTGTCACTCTCTCTTTTCCTCTCTCTACTACATCCGTCTCTCTAACCGTCCTCTCTCTCCCCCTCCACTCCCGCTCTTTCTCGGCCTTTGATTTCCCCACATCTTTCTCGCTCATCTGATCAAACTCTGTCTCGCTCTTTCCATCCCTCCCTCTGTCTACCCGTTCCCTCATATTCCCACCTCCTTACCACAACACCCTTTCCTCTCGATTCCCTCAATCCCAACTCTCCCTTTATTCAACTCCATCCACCCTCGGTCTCTCTCGTCGCAGGCTTACTGTCGCTATAGCCATCACTCTCACTCTCTTACTCCCTTTCTCTTTCGTTCTCCCTATCTGTGTCCCCTTCTCTCTCTCCGCCACCCTCCCTATCCTTCTGTCTCTCTCATTCTTCTCTCCATCTCTTTCTCCCTCCCTCCTCACTCTCTCTACCCCGCTTTCTGTAGCCCGCATCCTCCCTTATCTTACTCACTCTCTTTCTCTCCCTATATCTCTGTCTCGAGCTTCCGTCTCTCTCTGTCATCCCCTTCATCTCTCTTCAGCATCCTCCCTCTCTTCAGCCCAGGCCGACTTCTCTCCATCACCTTCCTTTTCTTTCCCCTCCCCCTCACTCGTCCTCTCCTTCTCTCTCCACCCTCCCTCTTTCTCTTCTCTCCCTCAGTCTCCCCCTCTCTGAATCCCACTGCTGTCTCTCTCAACAATCTCTGTGGCCCTCTCTGTCTCCAAACTACTGCTCTGCCTCTTTTGCTGTCGTTCCCTCCACCCTCTCTCCCTCGTCCCTCCCTATCTCAGGCTGTACCTCTCCCTCTCTGTCCCCTTCCTCGCTCTCTCCTCCTCACTCTCTCTGCCACCGCACAATCTCACTTTACCCTCCCTTTCTCTTTCTTCCTCCCCCTCTCTCAACGCCTCTCTTGCTCCTCTGTCTGTTCTCGTCTCACTCTTTCCATTCCCTCCTCTCTGTCTCCATGTCTACTCCTCCCTCTCTCTCTTCTACTCTGTCCTGTCTGCCTCTTTTCCCTCATCCTTCCCGGTCTCTTTCTGCACCATCACCCCTCTCTCTGTCTCTCCACTTCTCTCTCTCTTCCCCCAGCTTTCATCTCCCTCTTCCCCTACCTCCCCACATCACTCTCTCAACATACTCAAACTATTTCGCTCCGTCTCTCCCCACTCCCACTATCTTTGTCTCCCACTCCCTCTCTTCTCTCTGACCCAGCTCGCTCTCTATCTCCCCTCCTCTCTGTCTCTCCCCAGAGCGCTCAATCTCTTACCCGCCTCTGTCTTTCACTCCTCCCATTCCTCGCTCTCTTACTCCCTCTCTCTGTCTCCCCTTCTCTCTCTCCCACCTCTCGAAACCCCAATTTATCTTTCACTCACGCGTTCACTTCCTCTCTCCCCTTCGCTCTCTCTCTCTCTCCCACGCTATATCTTTAGCTTGGTCACCTCCCCATCCCTTTCTCCCTCCACACCCGGCCTCTCTTTCTCTGTCTCCCCTCCCTTTGACTCCTCCACCCCTACTCCTCTCCCTTCTCCCTATCTCTCCCGTTCCCATTCGTTGAAAATCCATTTCTCCATCTGTTTTCATCCCCTCCCATGCGGTCGCAACCCTCCCATTGGCCCTCTCTCAAACCTCCCTTTGGCCCTCTCTCAACCTCCCTGTGGCCCACTCTGTGTCTCTGTACCCTGTTTCTTTCTGTTTCAATCCTCCCTCACTCCCCTTCCTCCCACTGACTCTTTCTTATCTTTTTCTATCACTTCTCCCCTCCCTCTCTCCCTTCCTGCTCCTCTCTCTCTACCCACACGGCGGCTATGTCTACCCCTATCTTCCTCATACATCTCTCTATCCATGCCCACTCGTTCTCTCTCTTCCCGCCTGTATCTCTGTACTCATCTCTCTCTCTCTCCCTCCTGCCCACCTCGCTCTCTCGCTCTCACTTCCTCCCCTTCCCTCTACCACTCTATCTCCATCTCTCTTTCCTTCTGCCTCTCTTTGTCTCAGCCCTCCCTCTCTGATTCTCACTCTCTTAGTCTTGTTCTCTTCCTCTCCGTCCCATCTCCCTCTCTCTTAACACTCCCTCTCTCCTCATGCCCTCCCTCTCTTCCTCCCACCCCGATTTCCCCCACACCTCTCTCGCTCTCCCCAATTTACTCTCTCTCTCCACACCTTCTTTTCTATACCTAGTTCCTCTGAATCCTGCCTCCCTATCTCGACGCTCCTCCCTCTATCCTCCCTCACTCTCAACCCTCCCTCTCTACCTAACCGCTCTCGCTCTCTCTCGCCCCCTGCCTTAATGTCGCTATCCCCACAACTCTCAGTTTCTTACTCTCCAACTCATTCATCTCCCACCTTGTCTCCCCTCCTCTCTCTCCACCATTCCTCTCTGTATCCTCCTCTTCTCTGTCCCTGAACCGCCCATCTCTTTCTTGCTCCCTCTTTGCTCTCTCCCCCCGCGCTCTCTGTCTCACTTGCTCTCCCCTCTTCCGTTACTCGCTCTCCCCATCCCTCTCTCTCTACCCCCTCTCTGTTTGTGCCTCCACCTCCATCTCTCTCTAAACCACCATCCCTCTCTCTCAGCAGCGCCCTTACTCTCTCCCTCATCTTCCCCTTCTTTTCCCCTCTCGCTCCTCCTCTCCTTGTCTTTCCACCCTCTCTCTCCCTGTGCCTCTATATCCCAACTCCCTCCGTCTCTCTAACTCCTTCTGTTCGTATCTCACCCTCACTCTTCCTTGTCTCTCTCCAACCTCCTCTGTATCTCACTTTATCTTCCCTCCTCCCTCTCTACCTCTCTCACTCCCTCTCTCCCACCATCCATATCTTTTTTGCTCCCTCGTGCTCTCTCTCCCACTCTCTCCAATGCCTCCCTTTCCCATGTCTCTCTTTTCTTCTCATTCTTTCCATTCCCTCCTCTCTGTCTCCTTTCCGACTTCCTCTCTCTCTTTCCCTAATCACTCCCGCTCTTTCTCTGCCTCACCACCACTCTCTCTGTCTTTCCCCCTCTCTCTTCCTACAGATTTCCTCTCTCTCTTCCACTCCTCTCCATCCCACTCTCTCACCACACTCAATCTCTCTCACATTGTCTCTTCACACTTTCTCTCTCTTTGTCTCCCACTCCCTCTCCGCATCGCTGTTTCCTCTCCATCTCTGCCTCCTCCTCCACTCTGTCTCTCCCTAGAACTCAAACCGTTTTACCCGCCCCTCTCTATCACTCCTCACATTCCTCTCTCTCATTCCCCCTTTCTGTTTCTAAATCCCTCTCTCCCTAACTAAACCAAATCTCTCTCTCCTTCACCCTTACTGTCTTTCTCTCGCCTCTTCACTCTCTCTCCCAGCACGCTCTCGATTGCTCTCCACTCACCCCGCACTCTGTCTCTCCCCATCCCTCTCTCTCCTGCCTCTCTCTCCCTCCCTGTCTCCCCTCCCTCTATCTATCCTCCTCCCTCTCTCCCTCACATATCGCTTTCCCCGTCTCTCCCTTTCCATTTTTGCCACCACCGCCTTGTTCCTCCTCACCTTTTGCCTTCATCCCTCCTGCGCTCTCTCTCAACACATTCTCTGGCAGCCTCTCTCTCCACCCCACTCTCTCTCTCTCGCTCTCATACCTCCTCCCTTTCTTTATGTGCTTATACCTCTCTCTCCCATACTCCCGCTCTCTCTCAACTATTTTCCCGCCCTCTCCCCCGCCTCTCTGTCACTTTGTACAGCTCTTTCACTCTTTGTCTCGCAACATGCCTCTGTTTTGTCGTTCCTGTCAATCTCTCTCTCCGCCCTCTCACTGTCTCTCCCACCAAACTCTCTTTCCCTCTACCTCGCTCTTTCTCTCCTCCTTCTCTTTCTCCCTCCTCACCCTCTCTCTTGCTTTCTGTTCCCTCCTCCCTATCTTTCTTATACCCCTCTCTCCCATCCTACCACCCTTTCTCTCACCTCCTCCATTTCTCTCTCTTCCCCTTACTCATTCTCCCCTGTACCTCTGTCTCCCTCGCTGTCCCACAGTCCTTCTTTCTCTCGTTATCCCTCGACACCTTTCTATTACACCAGCCTCTCTCGTTCTGTCTCTCACAAATCTCCCTCTCTATTGCTCCTTCCTCCTTCTTTCTCTCCCTCATTCAATCGATCTCCCAACATCCTTATCTCTCTTCCCGTCCCTCACGCTCTCACTCTCCCGCTCCCCCTCTCAATCTCTGCCTTTCCCCACTCACTTCCCACACTGTCGCTCTGTCCCTTCCCCATCCGTCTCGTCTCCCATTCCTCCCACTCTCTCTTCTCCTCCACCCTGAGTCCCTCTCTCTCCACATTCTCTTTCTCTTCCCAACCTCTCCTCACCGCGCTCTCTCTTCTTTCTCTCTTGCTCGCTCGGTCTGCTCCTCTCCCTTTCCATCTCTCCCTCAATCCGTCTGTCTCTCCCTTTCCGACTCAGTCCCCACTCCCGAACCGCCGCCATCACTCTCCCTTCTCTGTCTATCTCTCCCTCTCATTCCACCACTTGCATTTTTCCCTCTCTACATTCCTCCCTCTCGCTTTCTTACTCTCGCTCATTCTCCATCACTCTGTCTCTCTCTCTCCCAAAACTTCCCTAGAATACACACCCTCCATACTCCTTACCTTTCCCGCCTCACACACTCTACATCGTCTCTCTCCCTCTCATTCCCTCGCTCTTGCACTTACGCTCCTCTCTTTCAAACTGTCTCTCTCTCCACCCTCTCTCTCCACGCCTCTTTTTATCTCCCCCTCTCTGTCTGTCTGTATGTCTGTCTCTCTCACTTTCGCCTCCGTCTCCCTCTCTCCTGCCACCCTCTGTCTAACTGCATGGCACTCTCTTCCCTCACTCTCTTCCTACCGCTGTCGTTCTACCCACCTCTGTCTTTCACTCCCCGTTCTCTCTCCCCGCCTCCCTCTCTCCACACCACATCCTCTCTGCTACCTCTCTTCCTGTCTCTCACCTCCCTCTCTCTCCCCCTCAGCCCCTACAACACTTTCTCTCCCCCTCACTTCATCCTCGAGCTTCCCTTTCACTTTCTTTCTTCCCCTCTCTCTTCCATCTCTCTCCCACTCTGGCTCCTACCTCTCCCTCTTCTCCTGCCATTTCTCAGTTGCTTCCCCCTCCATCTTCCTCTCTCTCTGTCTCTCCTGCTTCATCTCTTCCACTCTTTCCCCTTTCCGTCCCACAATCATTCTCCGCCTCCCTTCCCACTCTCTCTCTCCACTTCCCTACGTCTCTGTTCTTCCTCACTCTCTCTCTCCTGTCGCTCTCTCTCTCGCACCCACCCCGCCGCTCGCGCTCTCCTGTCCTCTTCAATCTCTGTCTTCTCGTTCACGGTCTCTCCCGCACACTCTACCTCCCCTTTCTCTTCCCCACCAATTTCTCTCCTTCCTACCTCTCCTCTCCCTCTCTCCCCTTCGCGCTCTCCTCTCGCAATCTTTCCCACGCCACACACTCTCTCTCCCTACTCCCTCTCACTCTGTCTCTCTCCTGCCCCTTCATATCTCTCCTTCCCCTCCCTCCCTCTCTCCATCCAATTTATCACTCTCTTCCATTTCCCTCCCTTTCTCCCTCCCTCTCCATCTCCCCCAAACCTTCCTTTCCCCGTCACCTTCTCTCTCCTCTCTCTCTACGTCCTCCCACTTTCTCTCCCCTCTCCAACCGCCCTCACCCCTCAGCATTTCCCTCTGTTCCCTTCTCTCTCACACTGTTTCCATGCCTGTCTCTACTCTCCCCAAATCTACCCCTCCCTCCACCAATATTTTCGCTCCAGTACCCAACCACCCTCATAATCTTCCACCCGCCCATCTCCCAACCCCAACTCTCTACCATCTCTCTCGCTTTCCTGTCACTCACTCTCTCTCTCTCTCTCACACACACACACCTTCCGTCCCTCTCACAGACAGAGAAGACTGCATTCCGGTGGAGAAACTGTGGCATGTACGACAGAAAAAGAGACAGATTTGAAGATGGCAAGTGAAAGGGAGAGAGGAAGAGAAAGAGAGATTTTGCAGAGAGAGAGAGAGAAAGAGAGAGAGAGAGAGAGAGAGAGAGAGAGAGAGAGAGAGAGAGAGAGAGAGAGATAAGGGGTAAGAAGCTGGGAAGGGAGAGAACGAGTGATCGAGCGAGAGAGAGACAGAGAGAGAGAGAGACGGACTTTGTTGAGTGGAGATTGGGAAAACGGGGATGATGGATGATCTGTGATGTAGTCCATGCATTGGTGGGGGTACCCAGTGGTGATAGCAAGGACTGGGTGAATTAAACTCAACTCCTGAGATCAGGCCCAATCCCCTCTTCTTCCCTGAAGATCAGTTCAGCTTCGTCAACACAAAGTCAATCAACAATATTGTTCACTCTGCTGCTCGGCGGTTCTTAATGAAGATTTTTATTGTTTACTAATTTATGTGATCGATACAGTAAGTGGGATGGTTCCTTTCATAACTGGCCCCTGGGCTAGGAGTGATATTGAAATGTGTCCCCATAACCCTGCTGTGCGATAAGGTTGGATAAACCAGCCTGTTGCCATAGCAACGTGCGACTTCACCACTGAAATGTTGAACTGAAATTCGAAAATCCAGGATGGATTGATTAATGAGTGAATTTGATCGATTGATAAATTTGGGTAAGGGGGTACTTCAGCACGTTCTTCAACTGCTTTCTGAACTTAGACTGTGTCAAGGCATAAATCACAGTGTTTGTGCAGCAACTGAGGAGCTGCAGCATGAAGCCCAATTCACGCACATAGTGATGTAGATACACAGGGATATCTGCAATATACCAAATACGGTACCATACAAAGTATACCATTAAAATTGACCATAACAGAATGAAATTGGCTGAGATAACAAACAGTAAAATCATGGATTTTTTTCGATTTCTCATTTCTGTGTCAGAACGAGGGTCCACATTTGTGTGAGCCCGGAGTCTTCTGCGGGCTTTGCTGGTCACTACAATGTATCTGACGGTGAAAACATTGAGCAACAGAATCAGGAAAAATGGCAGAGCCGGGGTGAGAATATTGTGGACGAACTCAATTGTGATCCAGACACGGGAATCATAAACACCGATTGCTCCCACACAAAACCAAGGTGTGTGCCCCAGCCGATACCGAGTTGCGAGCATAAAATACCAGAAAATATTCTTTAAACAACTCAGTACAGTCACTGTTCCCAGAACCACAGCCGCCGTGTTCTCACTGCAATATTTACTTTTCAGATTCTGGCAACAAATGGCCACAAATCGATCAAAAGTGAAAGTGACGGTGAACCAGACAGAGCAGTCAGTGGCTGCATAAAGCAGGACGGCGTGGATATTACACACGGGGATGGACTCCAGGAAATAAAACTTTTTATTATAAACAATGGGAATGTGTCTCATTATAAGGTCGAGGATAATGACCAGTAGATCCGCCACTGCCATGGCCCCCAGGTAACGTCTGACACATGGAGACAATTCACAATCTTTATAAAGCAGAACGTAGGTGGTCACTACGTTAACTGTGAGGAAGAAAAACAAACACATTATACATTAGCCTGGAGACAAAGTGACCAGTTTGACAGAGGGGCCAGTGGAATTTTCAAATGTGTCACCGTATTTAGAGATTTATGAAAATAATTTGAGGTAGAATAACAATACGGAAAGTCTGAATTGCTGGCAAAAATACATCGTAAAAAACAAAATGCCGTCCCTCCCCAAACACACAGAGACCCATCCATAACAACAGGTGTTTTTTGGAATATTCCCACACAATCAATCACTCGAAAGCAGACACAAGTCACTTCCTTCCAGTTCCGAATACTGTAAGTGAAAACGTTTCTGTTCTGCATGCTCTCTCGAAGCTCCTTGAAGACAAATGGAGTTCGGAAAATTCTGTCTTTTCGGCTAAATTGTGGGAAAAGGTATGAAACGCTTTAACTGCCTGAGTGTACTTCGGATCTATTCCCTCGAGATCTTATCGTTTGCTCAATTCACTGAAGTCCAGCCGTTCGCAAGTAATGTCAGGGACAAAATGTTCCAGGCAACGTCAGTTAAAAAATGATGGGTTTAGAATATGACGGGGAATGTCAGTTTTCGAATGTTTAGTACAGAATGTTCCGGGAAATGTCAGTTGCAGAATGTTGGGTACAAAATATTCCAGATAATGTCAGTTATGCAATGTTGGGTAGAGAATGTTCCGGGGAATGTCAGTTATAGAATATCGGGTGCAGGATATTCCTCGCAATGGCAGTTATACAACGGTCTTCACAGACATTTCCGGGAAAATTCCTTTTTCGAATGTTGAGTACAGAATGTTCCGGGAAATCTTCTGAAGGTATAGCAGCACACTTCCCAACCATTCCCTCCGCTATCTTGATGACTTTATCGGCCACACAGTTCATAAACATTAACATCAGTTTATTGCACCCCGACCTCAAATTCACTTGGACCATCTCAGACACCTTTCCCCACTCACTTCCTGGACCTCTCCAACTCCATCAAAGGTGACAGACTCAACTTTGCATCTTGTAGCTCACTGACACTCACAGCTCCCTGGAATATACACGCACCCACCCTGCCTCCTGTAAAACGCCATCTCTTATCCTGACTTCCTTCACTTCCACAGCGTCTGCTCCCAGGATGACCAATTCCAATAAGAAAATCCCAGAAGGCCTCCTTCTTCAAAGATCACATTTTCTTCTCGAAAGTGATGGATAATTCCTTCCAGCGTATCCCCTCTAGATCTTTCCACTATTGAAAACCCAAACTCCCTCTCCCACCAAAACAATGTCAGGGCGCCCTGGTCCTCACCATCCACCGCAACAAACAGTAGACACCACACATCATCCTTCGCCGTTTCTTCCACCTACAGTCGGACACCACCATCAGAGACATATTTCCCGGCCCATAACTATCAGCTTTCCGGAGAGACAATTTCCTCTACTGCTCCCCTGTCAGGTCCCGCCGCCGCCCCACCCCCACCCCCCCCCCTCCCTCATCCACACTCCCCCACCAGTCTACCCACCAATCCTGGCACCTTCCAATACCACCACAGGAAGTGCAAAACCGACAGCCACATTTACCCCGCACCTCCGTCCAAGGCCCTTAAGGATCGTTTCACATCTGGCATAAATTTTTGCAGCTCCACACATTTGTGCCCGTCGATCCCGATGTGGACTCCTCGACATTTGGGAGAAAGGATGGCAACTTATGGATCGTTTCAGGGGATATCTCTGGGACAAAAGGATCAACTAACCCAACCGCCCAATGGCTTTACACTACATATCTCCCTCGGTTGGCATGGTGGCTCAGTGGTTATCATTGCTGCCTCACGGTGCCAGGGACCGTGGTTCAATTCCAGCTTTCAGTGACTGCCTGAATGCGGTTTTCCTGTTTTCTTCCAGGTGTTCCGGTTTTCTCCCACAACCCGAAGATGTGCAGATTAGGTCAATTGGCCGTGTTAATTTGCCCGTAATTTTAAGGGATGTGCAGGCATGCTGCATTAGTCAGTTGTCAATAAAGCTAACGGGAATGGGTTTCCATGAGGTCCGGTTCAGAGTGATGGTGTGGAATTGTTGGGCCGAAGACCCGTTTCCACACTGTAGGAATTCAAAGTCAAACTCTCCCACGCCATCAAGGATATGCAGGTCCTTGGCCTCCTCCACCGCCAAAATGTGACCACCCGACTCCTGGAGAAAGAACTCCTCACATTCCACCTTGGGAAGCGATGTACATGTGTTTGCAAACGAAGGGACTGATTAGGGATCGTTAAAATGGGTTTGTGCGTGGGAAATCATGTCTCATAAACATGATCGAGTTTTTTTGAAGAAGTAATAAAGGGGATTCTTGAGGAAAGAGCGTTAGATGTGATCTATACGGACTTCAGTAAGGCGTTCGACAAGATTCTCCATGGGCGACAGGTGAGAAAGGTTAGATCTCACGGAAGACAGGGAGAACTAGCCATTTAGTACAGAACTGAGTCAAAAGTAGAAGACAGAGGATGGAGGTGGGGTGTTGTTTTTAAGATCGAAGGCACAGGGATCGGTGCTAGGTCTACGAATTTTCGTCATTTATATAAATGATTTGGATGTGTGAATATGTGGTACAGTTTGGAGCTTGCAAAAGACACCTGAATTGGCAGTGTAGTGGACTGGGAAGAGGGTTACCTTATGATCTTGACCAGATGGGCCAATGGGCTGAGAAGTGGCAGATAGAGTTTATTTCAGATAAATGCGACGTGCTGCGTTTTGGGAAAGCAAATCTTCGCAGCACCTATACACTTGTATGTCTGTTCGTGGAGATTAAGCCAGAGAGCGATAAGTTCAGTGAGCGATTTACTCGCCCTGGAAGCAAGCAACAAAGTTAATCCCATCAACACCGATATTTTTGATGGGGATATGCTGCACTGCAAAGCATCTATACACCGCGATGACAATGATGAACCATATGAGAAGAAGTGGTTCACGAGATTGGTTAAACCAGATCAGTTTTTATTGTGCGAGTATTTCTTGGAGTAATCACAGATGTGCAATCAGTGTGAACTGATGCAAAATATCTGTTATGGCAAGTAGACCCTAATCATTGTGATGTAGAAGGGTACGCTTCTCACGTGTCACTGGCACAGGCGTCCGGTGACAGGTGGCAGGATTTGAGACCATGGGCGCTAAAGGCACAAAGACCGAAATACTGGATCTTCAGGGATGATGTGGGTATCTGGTTCAATGCAGATATGCGGACATATAAGAAGATACTTAATTGGCTAAATCAGGCACATAGGTAACACCCACCAGACCTGAAAAGCTAGGAGCGTAGCCTGGCGTTTCCCTAACATAGAAGTCTCTGACACAAGATTAAAAACGGTCCGTACTGAGTTGTGGGCAAAAGGCAAACATAACGTTCGGCTCATACGGGGCTGTGAGCCCATAATGATAAATCCGAAGTCTGAGTATCGTCCTTGCTGAACTCAATACCCCTTAAAACCCGAGGCCATTTAAGGAATTACGCCAGTCTTTGAATTCCTCCTAAAGGCTGGAGTGATAATCACTTGGAAAATTCACCAGTGAGAACCCCCACCGTTCCAGTCAAAAAGGCAAACTTTCTCGGTGAATCAGAGGCAGTCAATAATGCTGTTGTCGCACACACCTCAAACGTTCCCAACCCTTATACTATATGAGCTCAAATTCCAGCGGACAGTAAATTGTTCTCTGCTGTTGATTTCGCAAATGCCTTCTTTTGTGTACTGGTGCACCCAGATAGTCAATTCTGGTTCACTTTTTCATTCAAATAGAAATCATATACTTTCAGCCGACTTTGTCAAGGTTAGTGTGAGTTCCCCACAATATATATAATGAGGCTCTACATCGGGATTTGGTAACTCATGCTTCTGCAGTATGGAGACGATTGCGGAATAGCGGCACCGACAGAGGAACAATGTGAGAAGGATACCCTTGCGTTGCCCTGCCCTCTAGCGAGGGAAGGGCACAAAGTCAGTCTCACAAAGCTAAAATTTGGGAAACAACAGGTGAAGTTCTAAGGTCACTTAATATCTGAGCAAGGGAAGGCCATTGGTCAAGATAGAGTTCAAGCAATCCAGCAAATTCCAAAGCCTCACACAAAGAATCAATTACTATCCGTTTGGGGCATGCGTTCCCACTGTCGAATGTTTAGTCCACATTACGCAACCCTTGAGGCACCCCTAAGTGACATAGCCCATGGCAAAGGGTTACAGAACCAGAGTCCGTTGCAGTGGACCCCAGCGGCAGGGGATGCCTTTGTTGAATTTAAAAAAGCGCTCCAAATTACACCGACACTGGGAATTCCGAATCCAAACAAGCCTTTTCTTCAAACGGTAGATGAGAATCTTGGCTGCATGACACCTGCGCTTTTGAAGGATCATGGGGGGAAATTGAAGCCAGTATCATATGTTTCGGCTAAACTGGACCCCATAGCGGCAGGATTGCCTAAATGCCTGCGAACTGTGACTGCAGCTGAAAAGGCTGCTGTAGCGTCCAGGGATATATTCGGCTATGGTGAATTAACACTCCTGGCAGATGCGATATCCTCAATGCATTCCGAGCAAAAGACCGCACACGTGTCGCCAGCACGTTGGCTCACATGTAATACTGTGTTATTGGAGATGCCTAACATTGCAATAAAGCGATAAACGACCTTAACCCTGCTAGCCTTCTCCCACAGAAGAAGATGGAAACCCAGATGCTTGTGTCGCTGTAACTCTGAAATTTGCAGCCCTAGACTGGATTTTCAGGATTTGCCACTTTCAAATCCAGATATCAAGTCTTTTATTGTGGATGGGTCAGCATGGCGCAAGGAGACAGGCAGAAATTGTGTTGGGTATGCTGCCGTGACTGCCCACGACAAAGCAAACGGGGATCATTCCCTTCTCATCTGTCAGGGCAAGCAGAGGAGCTGATTGCCTTGACTGAGAAATATAAATTGGCTAAAGGAAGGACAGTGAATATTTACACCGATATCAGATACGCATTCGGGTTGTACATGGTTTTTGGCACTCTGTGGATACACAGGGACTTCTTGCGCTCCACCGGGAAGCCCATCACACAACGCAGCTTGATTTCTGACCTCCTGGAAGTGGTCCTGTTGCCTAATGCAATGTCAGTGTGTAAATGTGTAGCACACCAAAAAATAATGATTCGATTTCTCAAGGCAATGCGAGGACAGCCTCAGCGGCAAGAACGACAGCCCAGCAGCCGATAGACATGTGTACGACAAAAATCTGTACCCCTACAGCCGACGTACAGGAGTTACAGTCCCAGGCCATGCCAGACGAAAAGCGTGAGTGGATGAAAGCAGAATGCAGTGTGAGGGAAGGAGTATGGTATGGGTCCAATGGTAAACCCTGTCTACCACGATCATTATTTCCATTTCATGCCAAACTGACACACGGTTAGGGCCATGTGTCAAAAGAAGGGACGTATGGTACTATTTCGGCACACTCATACACGAAGGGACTTACTCATTACTCCCAGAAATATTGTGAACGTTGTGTATTCTGTGCCACTAATAATGTGGGGAGGGGAATACAGATGGGTCAGGCAGCACAACCTCAATCCCCAAAACCCTTTGAACATTTGCAGATGGATTTGATTGAACTTAAGCCCAACAAGGGGAAAAGGTATTATCTGGGAATAGTTGATACGTTTTCCAAATGGATGGAAACGTTTCCCCCTTCTAAACCGGATGCCAGTGTAGCAGCCAACGCTTTGATAAGTGAGATAATTCCGAGATAGTGCATCCCTGAAAGGCTTGTAGCGACATTGGGAGTATGAATGGGATAATAAATAGTTATGCAGGGATTCTTACGGGCACTTAGTAGCATCCAGCACGGTCAATGGGGCACCTGACACTCGAAATAGGTATTCTACGATCAAGGTAGGAGGTACCAGGGCATGAGTGATAATATGCAAGACTCAGAAGAGCAATGAGGGATTCTGGTGGTGTGCTATAGATAGAGCCTTCTCCGACATCCCTCGGCAGGTGAATTTCACATCCTACACACGGATGTTAAAAAACACCATTTCGACTGTGACAATACATCTATTCTGGGACAGGCTAAGCAAGGACATGCCAGAGAATTCCTAGAGGCCTGGCACTCCAACCACAACGCCATAAACAAACACATTGCTCGAGATGCCATCTATCAACCCCTCAGAAAACGAACAGGAAATAACATCACCACAAACCCCAGGAACACCATCCAGGAAGAAGATATAAATAGAAATCAGGAGACAACAGCTTCGCTTCACTTGGAGGTCGCTACTGATGATGCTACCTCGCTAGGTAATGAAATGTCTGGATATCAAACCTACAGCTCAGCGAGCAAACCTACACACTAAACCTCAACCTGAGCTACAAACCTTCACAAACCTTGCAGGTGAATATAGTGTTACAGTCGCCCCCGCTGAAGATGCAGTACAGTGGATATAAGCATCCGGGCATGGCAACCAACCAAACCAGATCATGACCAACCCCAAGCAGGGCCGAGGGCATTAATGTCATGCCCAAACCTGAAGGAAGTCGGCCGAGGCTCGAGAGCGCGTCTAACTCAGTATTCGAATTGGCCCCGCAGGAGATAAAGGACGTAAATGCGCCATTAGGTTCGGTGGTGCAGGAGCCATTGCAAGATGTGAAGGGAACAGAGCATGTGATTTGGCCTTAATACAACACCAGAGATTGGACGTTGGATATCCTTGCTGGATATGTTTGCACACAGCCCAACGGTAGACTGCCGAACCACTCACAGAGATCCTGGTGAGAAATGTTAGCTGCCTGCTTCTGCGGGCAGTGACTACCCTGATCCTGATAGGGGGAGCAATTAGGGCAAATCTCGCGCCACCACACGAACTCCAGGCTACCTGCAGTCCCAAGGCTGACAGTCTCCCGACCACAGCCTTTTGCACCAATATTGCGAGACTACACTTGGGGATCGCTCAATGTACTACGACGTTGTGCTTGAACAATGATTCTTGCTCAGCAATCTATGTAAATGGTACCATCAGAAACATTGCTTGTTCCTTTATCAATAATGACACCATGATGGCGGGCATAATATAGCCTTGTGGAGAGAAAGGGTACCATCAACTTCCACTGGGATGGAAGGAGTGCTGCTATCCCGTGATACTTGCCACTGTCAACTGGCACAATAGTGCTCGTCACAAGGGCCGGTAATAGACGCACCCGAAGAGAACATCCCACGGCATTGCAATGTGTACACATTCGCAGACCTTGGACTACACCAGGAGTGAACATTGTGTGGTCCATTCTCTTGGCAGCAGGGACAACGGTGGCAATAAAAAAGATTAATGATCTCGAATATAGTGTAGGAGGAAGGCCAAGGACTCATTAACACTGAGATAACTGCGGTGAGGAAGCACTGATGCAAAATCGACGATTGCTCGACGTACTGACGGCAGAGATCGGGGCGTCTGCAAAATCTTATGTACCTCATGCTGTTTTAATATTCCCCCCCTGATGAGTCCCAAAATATCACGAGTGTAATAAATCATGTGAAGGCAGCAATCAGGTCGCCTCCCCCAGCAGGTAACTCCTGCTTCCGATGGCTCACTTTCCTTTGGCGAGGATAGGATTTATTGGATCCTACACGTTCTTCGATTTGTAGGACTGGTCTTACTCATAGTGCTTTGTATCGGATACTGCTTGTGTAGCTGCCGACGCCGCTTGCTATGAGTGCAGTAGGATAGGAAATGGTAAAATTAGCACTGGCCCCACGGCAGGACGATCCGATTGTATGGACCCCACACTACCGTGATATTGAGGAGTGGACGTGTGAACATGGGCAGTGGACAGGACACACTTGAGGCAATGTGACGATACCGCCACAAAGCTGTGTTACAGGGAGGTTGCGTCTGAGGAAAGGCCTGGTGTTCCCTCAGCATTTTTGATGCATAGCTATTCTGGCTCTGTATTTTTTATTATTGTTGTCCTTGTTGTCATAAAATGACAAAAATGGCGGAAAACGTAATAGAAAATGAAGAAATTTAACATTTATTGTGAAGTCTGAAAGAGAATGCTTTGCTAAATTTAATACTTTTCTCAACTTTGCAAATACTTTGCTGAGTTCCTCAGTCGTGGAGAGAACTTGTGTTTGTTGAACTTCGTAGACATTCAACCTGACCTCGCAAGCAGTCGACTTCAGCGAAAAGCTAAGGGAAAACATAAGAACAGTTATGTCCACGGCTAGGGAATGAGAAAGTAACAACTCGAGTCTTCCCAACCCTTGTCCCTGAGCCCGTGATAAGAATGGTATAAGAAGAATGCGTGAATTATCTGCGCTGCCCTGACACAACATATTTTTGCCAAGTGTACCGCCCTGCATGCAGGTTTTAAAATGAAGCTTTTTCTTAACCTGAAGTCAGATCGGCTTTAATTTCCAAGTCGGATTTTTTTAAAGTCACATGAACTTACTGCCTACAGATTGTGTGCTGTCTCAACAAAATAGTATGTCTCTGCAAATACAAATACGCAAATGAAATTTCGCTCAATAAATTTATATATACGCACGTATGTGTGTGAGTAAAAGAGAATGCATACGTGTGTATGTATGTCAGGAAGTGCACGTATGAAAGGGAGGATGCGTTGAGAGAGAAAAGTTTATGTATGATGGAGTATATGTGTGTGACGGAGTGTGAATGAATGTGTGCATGCATGAGGGTGTGTGTAAGAGTGAAAGTCTGTGAGAAAGTCTGAGCATTTGTGTGCATGTGTTTGAATCGCTGCATGACAGCATATACTGTGGTGGGCTACATGTCGTGTGACATGAACTCAAGATCTCGGTTGATGCACTCCGCGTGGATACTGATTTACTGAACATGGTTATCAGCCACTGCTCAGCGACTTAGCATTCTTGTGTATCTAGAATTCCAACTTGGAGGATGTTCACCCGAAGTTGCACGGTGGATTAGCCTTTATAACAGAGTTTTGCGAGACTGGGAGGGAATATCCCTGTCTGGCGCCTGTTGTACGGTGTCCATTCATCCGTTGTCGCAGGGTCGGGTGGTCTCGACAATATACATTGCCTTTGGGCAAATTTGCTGAGTGTGAAATAGACAACGTTGGCCGAGTCACATTAGTACCTGCTGCCCTCGTGGTACGTGCTGTCCTCACGTGTAATGGCAGCATCTATGTTGATGCTCTGTCTTGTCTTACAAAGTTTGCCGTGGCACAGTGTGTGGTATTGTGGTCTACCGTTACTTGATGGCTGGACAATGTATTTGAAGGTTTGGCAATTGTTTAATGGCAAGAAGTGGAGATACAGGGAAGATCTTGGCGAGATGCTCATCATCATTGACAATATGTTGCAGCCTGCAAAGTACATGGCATGATCCCTCCACTCCCGGGATGTACTGGACGACAAAGTGGACCCTATCAGTCATATCCTGTCTCTGTTTTCTTAAGGGACCATCTCAGTTTTCCATTGCTGCATACCAGAACCTGTGATCAGTATCATGTCCAGCTCTTACGTAGGCTTCCTTCAGCACCTTCAGGTGTTCGCCACTTTCCTCCTCACCTGAACAGATATGTGTATTCATAGAGCTTGCCCGTAGGGCATGCCTTTTTAAATTTATGTTTAAATGGTCGCGAGAGAAGTGCGGCATCTTGAGGTTATCCATAGGCCTGCGGTAGAGTGAGGTGCTGAGTTGTTCGTCCGTGATAAAAATGCTTGTGTCGAAGAATATATTGATTTTAAACAGTTGGCTGTGTTCAGTGTTTTGGTGGGATGGAACGTGTTTTACCGCATTGTAGTTGATTCAGGCACTCCTCGCCATATGTTCAGATGAATAAAGTGTCGTCTATGTATCTGGTGTGTCGCGTTTCTTGGAGGCCCTGTGCAGCAATACGTCTTTTTCGACATTGCGCATGACCATTTGGCATATTGGACTGTAAACGTGGTCCCATGGCCGCACTATGTGTCTGGATGAAGAATTGGTTGTCGAAGTTTTAGATGCTCTGTTCGAAGGTGAAGCAAATTGATTGTAGGATTCCACGGGGAAATTGGCACTTGCTGGTTTTCAGTACTGAGTCTCTTGCAGCGATATCATTGTCAAGGAGGATGCTGGTGCAGATGGCCATAACATAAATTATGACGAGGAATGTTCTTCGTTTCGGTAGTCTGCGGGTGTGAAGTTACTATCGCAAATCTGTCGTGTTTCAAAAGAAGCTCGTGCGCCCCCCCCCTACCCCCACCCCCGTACAGTCGGTTTCAAGATGGGCTCGACATAGAATGCTATTGAATGATACGATGTGAAATCTCCGTGTTTGGGATTTGTGCATCTTTAGAAGGCAGTAGAAGTTGCTGAAGTGAGACGTATGGGGGAATAGAGTGTGTCGTGTACTCAGGAGGACTACACCAACAATTTTGATCAATCTTTTGACTTCACGAGTATGTTCTTTAACCATAGGCTGAAAGTTGTTTTTAGTGTTCCTGGTCGAAATAAATTCTGGAGTTTACATGTTAAAAAATCAAAACCGCCATTCTGACTGATGAAAGACTTAACATCAATCTCGTTTGTCCATTCAACTTCTCAATCCTGCTAAAACGAGACAGAAAGGCGCTGTGGAGCCTCTTGGGTCTGTGATAATGAAATAGGGGGAGGCCATTCAGCCTCTAAATAAATTTGCACGGTATTAGGAGTGCATTCGTTGTCTCCAGACAGTTAAAAATGAAGACGAAGGGGGCATTCAGCCTCGTCAGTCTATTACACAGGAGCAGTGGGGTGCCATTCGTCCAATTGAGTATTTTGTAGCAGAGCAAAATGAGAACCTTCAGCCTCTCAAGTGTGTTAAACAGGAAAGTGAAGAGGCATTCAGCCTCTCATGTGTGGTACAGACGAAAAGCACTCAGCCATTGTCCTTCTGAATGGGTCAGACAGGAACAGGTAGAGAGCATTAGGATCTCATGCCTGCTACAAAGGAAGAGGAGGAGCCCATTAAGGCTTTGGTTCTATTTTCAGCAGCAGTCGGTGTCCGGTAAGACACTTACGTCTTTTATACAGGAGCTGGCGGAACTCATTTACAAATACATAGCAGGAGGAAATTCAACGTCACAAACCTGTTGCCCAAGAACAGGAGGAAGTTGTTCAGCCTCTCGAGCTATTTACATAGGTAGAGAATGAGGCGATTCGGCTTCTATAGTCCATTATAACGGCTCAAAATACGGCCATTCAAACCCTCGGGTGTACTACTCAGGAACAGGAGGAGGTCATTCAGCCTTTCGAGCCTCGAATATAACACGACAGCAAGTTATTAGCACCACAGGCCTGTACTGAAAGGACTGCAAGAGTGAATTCAATTGCAAAATACGACACATGGAAATATTACGGATTCATCATCGTATTGGTTGAATCATAACAAAAAGCAAGGAAGTCAAACAGACGCTTGAAAATGTTCTCTGAAACCAGGAACAAGCATTATGCCCCATGGAGATTAAAGAGTGAGAAAAGCTGAAGGTCTTGCTGCCTCTCACTGCCATTACACAGGAGCAGCAGGAGACTATTTATTTTCTCAAACTTGGTTGAAATCAGCGGACGTGCATACTTCAACAATTTTAACTGAATTCATAAGGAAACGTAGAGATCATTCATCCTTGGAATTGTGACCCCAGAGCAAGAACATGCCAGTCAGGTCACAACGGTATCTTACAACGTGTGATGATGCTCCTTCAACAAGGTTCGTCTTTTTCCAGAGAAGTCATAAACGCAGCTTTGCCAAGCACACTGTTTGGGAGTGTTTTAGGGTCAACGTGAGTATAGCTAAAAGATACTTCATCAGGCACCGAGCATTCAGGTTGTCTTTTTCTAGCAAAAAATGAATACACTTGTATACTGAAATGTGAGTTGACAGGTCTCCCCAGCTCAGCTTTTATGGCATGGTTTAGTCTGGGGTTTGGCAGTCTGGCTGCTCACTGAAGGCAGTCAGTCCGAATTGAAGCTGATTGTCTCAAAGAAGCAAGTCCATCCCAACCCTTTCTCTCTCTCTGAGATCTCTCCTTAAGCGCCTGGTGTTTATTTTTTTTTTCATTTTTTCCCAAGGATTGATTTTGGGGATTGTTGCAATTGCTGGGAACTGCATCATTAAACTGAGTTAAAATGTTGAGTTTTCAGATTTTCAGTCATGTTATATTCGGCTCTCTTTTGTTGGTGTTCCATTGCATCATGCTGGAAATAAATCCTTTTGTTTTTAATAAAGTGCTTTGACCAACTGCATCACGCCAGGAATATCCACTGCACACCTGCTTAAAACAATTCGCGAAGTTAGGGTCTGGGCATCCTTGAAATGTTTTGAGCGGGTCTTACCCAAGCCATCAATAGAAACAAGAGAACTGTTTGTATGTGGCAAATATATGAACACACGAATAACGTACATGAGTAGTTTTTTTTTTTTCTGGTCCTTGACCTTGCTCCACTATTCAAGAAGTGAATGGAGGAAATATTTTTCGTGTCAGTTCCAAATTTCTCCACCCCCACAGCGATAACCTTTGACTCGAGTGAAAGTCATATAACTGCCTGCCTCTGCCTCAATAATATTCAGTGTTGTTTTCACCGTTCTCTGGCAAAAGTGTTTCAAACATTCATAACCTTCCATGAGAGGAAGAAGTCGTCACCTCCAACTTAAATGGAAAATCCTTTTTTATTCCTTTCAAGTGTCACATAGGTCGAGTCTCAGTCTTAGTATTAATTGCTGCTGCATTTTGGGAAAGCAAATCTTAGCAGGACTTATACACTTAATGGTAAGGTCCGAGGGAGTGTTGCTGAACCAAGAAACCTTGGACAGCTGGTTCATAACTCCTTGAAGTGGAGTCGCAAGTAGATAGGATAGTGAAGAAGGAGTTTGATATGCTTTATTTTGTTAGTCAGAGTATTGAGTACTGGAGTTGGGAGTTGAAACATCTTCAGGGCTTATGCCTGAAACGTCGATTTTCCTGCTCCTCGGATGCTGTCTGGCCTGCTGTGTTTTTCCAGCACCACATTTTTCAACTCTGGTACTCTAGCATCTGCAGTGCTCACTTGCTTACAGGAGTTGGGAGGTCATGTTGCGCGTGTGCAGGACATTGGTTTGAATATTGCGTGCAATTCTAGTCTCCTTTCTATTGGAAAGACGGTTGTGAAACTTGAAAGGGTTCAGAAAAGATTTACAAGAATGTTACCAGGGTTAGAGGATTTGAGCGATAGGGAGAGGTTGAACAGGCTGCAGCTGTATTCCCTGGAGTGTCGGAGGCTGAGGGGTGACCTTATAGTCGTTTACAAGCTTATGAGGAGCGGGGATAGGGTAAATAGACAAAGTCTTTTCCTGGGATCGTAGAGTCCAGAACTAGAGGGCATAGGTTTAGGATGAGAGGGGAAAGATATAGAAGAGACCTACGGCTCAACTTTATCACGCAGATGGTTGTATGTGTATGGAATTAGCTGCCAGATGATGTGGTACAATTGTAATATTGAAGATGCATTTGGATGGGTTTATGTTTCGGAAGAGTTTGGAGCGATGTGGGCCGGATGGTGGCAGATGGGGCTAGATTGGTTTGGGATATCTGATTGGCGTGGACAGGTTGGATCGAAGGGTCTGTTTCCATGCTGTACATCTCTATGACTCTATGACTAAGTGGGAACAAGTATTACATTTAGAAAGTGTTGCTTTGGCTGTACAGTATTTCTGTGAGCTCTCATGCAGGGCACATCACACAATTGTGTTTTCTCTTTCATGACGCTAAATTGTTGCATTGACAACAGCTCAACAATGTTTCACTTGACTGACTCCAATGATTGAAGTGTTAACGTATGAGGAAAAGATAAACAGTTTGATCCAAAACGCATTTGGGGTTTATAACAATGAAAAATGATATTCTTGCAACATGGCCCTGAAGCCGATTGCAATAGGGTAGGGTATGCAGCGTCAATACCGTGTTATGGAGCAACAGGATGAGTCCAAATAGCCTGCTCATTTATGTAACACAGGAAATAGTAGAGGCCACAAAGTCACTAGGTATTGTTGCACTCGAATTAGAGCACGCCATTCAGACCATTTAGCCTTTAGAATAGGACTTGGAGGAGGATATGCAGGCACTTTATAGATTTTTCAAGGAATGAAGTAGATATTTCATACCAAGGTTTCTGTTGTATTGGAACAGGAGAATACAATCACTTCCTCCATCCAATTTCTGGGACGTGAGAGGAGACGGTTCAGTATCACGAGCTGATTATGCAGGATTATGACAAAGCCCTTCAGGCCCCTCAATGTGTTATATAGCAAAAAAAAAACAGATTCCACATGTCTTCCGCCTCTTAATCATGGACAAGAAAGAGATAATCACACACGAAGGACAAGGCTGTAGGAATATGAAAAGGACATACAGCTCCACAATGCCCTAAAATAAGAACAAAATGAGACTATACGGCGAGAGAAACCTCTTACATTGCAATGAGAGCAGACCTTTTACCTCATTTGTCCGCAACATCGGAATTGGAATGGATTGCAGAAGTTATAAAAAGGAAGAATGTAAGAATAAACAAGATAATGAGGGATTTTTTTTATTAAAACGACAAACTATTTGGATTGACAGCAAATTTCTAGTATCCATTTATAAGGGATTAATAACAGGGATTCAAATCAAACTGCAATCTATCAGAGCCAGCAAGGTGTTTGAAGTGCATATCTTGCTGAGTAAAATGCTCGATTTGCTTAAGTATGTGTCAAGCCCACAGGATAATCCTCCAGATACATTCTTACTGATTTATCAGAAGGCATTGGATAATATACTGTGCAACGAATATTATGAAAGGTAAGATGACATAATCGGTTTGGATAGAGAACGAGCTAACCAACAAAATGCAGAGAGATGGGAAATATGAGTCTTCTGTTTGGCAAGGTGTAACTCGTGGGGTGTTACAGGGTTTGATCCTTAGGCCGCAAGTATTTCCAATTTAAATTAATGATTTGCATAAGGGGTCAGAAAATGATGTAACCAAAATTTCCGATGTCTCTGAATAGCGAAGTTGCAAGGAAGTAATCAGGATTCTACAAATTCTGTGAAGGAGTCAACATTTCGCAGACGAAATGTCATACATTGTAGCATTATGTCATCTATATTATTCAGATTAATAGAAAGGAAGCGTGTTATCAAAATGAAGTGAAAATTAAGACACCACCGTTCCAGAAGGATCTCAATGTCCTCGTCCATAAATTATAGGAAACTAGCATGTTGGCTCAGAAATAACAAAAAAGGAAGGCAAACACAATTGTCACATTCATTCAGAAAGGGAAAAATGCAGTAGGGAAGTCGGTTCAAATATACAAGGAATGAAGGAGACTGAAGCGGGAGTACTGTGTACAGCCTTGATGAGGAGGGACCTAGTCGCATTGCAGATAGTAGAGAGATCGGTTTCAGGGGTAAGGGGCTGTTTTATGAGGAGAGACGGAGCAGTTAAATCCTGTTCTCTACGGAGTATCGAAGATTGTGAGCAGACATAACTGAGGCATGTAATGTTATGAAGTTGAAGGCGTATACTGTATCTTTAAGAGAGTGAATGCAGTTGCGAACGAAACGATAACACTCACCTGTGGTATAACTGGATGCCATCTAAGAGTGTACTGGAAAATTGGAAGTTCGTAACACTTCACTAGGAAATAGATACCTGAGCTTGGCGCTGTCTTGACTACCGTAAGTTTGCATAATTTCAATAAATGTTTTATTGGAATAGCATATTGTTATCAAGTTGAGGGCAGGCAATAAACTGTTAAGAGAAAGGGATTGAGAGTTCTACATAGTTGCTGTTTAATGTTCAATTTTTGAGATAAAGCATACATTTTTTTTAAACAGTGTAAATTGAGAGTTCTCCGTCACTCATATTTTAACAGATTACGAGGCGAGGTGAGCTTTCTTGGGCGTTTGGATTAACTCGCAGAAAGTTTCCCCGCCATGCCGTAAAACTGGCGGCTCAAGTCCGAAATTTGAACGGCTTTTGACAGATCCAGTTTAAAATGTGGACAGATTTGAGTAGATGTGTGGTACGGCACTCCCCAGCATATTTAAACAATTGCCTGTTAGTGCTCTACTTGTTTAAATAAGACGTAGGTGAGACAGTTGGTTTAATTTCGGTATCCTGTGGCTATAAATTAAAATTGAGGGAAATGGCTCTTAAGATTGTGAAGGAAGGTCTGTGGTTTGAAGATGCTGCCAAAATCTTCCAAGAAAATTTAGAAAATCAGAGGAAGGGCAAATATTTCGAATAAGCAAATCGGTTGGAATTGGTTTTAATCAAGGACGAAAGAAAAGCTGAAATTGAAACATTTTTGATCAAGCACATAGATATATCAAAGGAAGAGACACATACAGTGGAATTAGAATGAAACCCTTCAATATTAGTTGATGCATAGGGAGTTAGAAGGTTAAGATAAAGACAGAGAGAGAGAGAAGATACGGAAAAAGAGAGAAACAGCGAAGCAAGATAGAGAAAATAAGAGGGGAGAAAGAGAGAGCAAGGCAAAATGAAGGGAGAAAGGTTCTTACCTTAACAAACAGAGAGAGAAAGAAGGCAGGGAGAAAGAGAGAAATCACTTGAATTTCACGTTAGTCAGTAAATTAAAGGGTACAAGGTGGAGATGAAGACAGGATAGAGTGATACATCCAAATATGTCAAAACGTTGACAAATGCTGATGAATAGATGCCAAATCGTGTTTTATTTAATTTGACAAGGAGCAGGGCAGATGGAGTGGTCACAAAAAATTGTGCGTAATCCTTATTGAGACTAATCTGGTAGACAGAGAAAATGGGATATACGCACCGCTGACAGGTGCACAGTCAAGAGATTATGCATTTGTCAAACAGGCTATTTTGTCTGCTTGTGAATTTGTACCAGAAACGTATAGACAGCAGTTCAAACACAGAAAGAATGTACCAAGTCTAAATTATGTTGTGTTTGAAAGAATGAACCACAGTATCTTTGACAGAAGAGAGCGGAACATAAAAATAAATGAGACCTATGAGGTTCTAAGAGAGATCATTTGGCTGGAGACTCATTCCCAAAGATGATGCGAATTCATTTGGATGAACAGAAACCTCAAGAAGTGAGATGAGCGGCAGAGTTGGCAGAATATGCATTGATGAAAATGGAAAAACTTATCTTCCGAAAATAATTTCATCTCAACTGACATTGGGAAAAAAGAGATCCTACAGTACAAATCAAATTGCGAATCACACAGGTAACAGTTTCCCACAGGTGGAAAAAGAAGCCCGAAAGTGTAGAAAGAAGGTGAACGAGAACACAGTTTTCATTGTAATGGAGTGAAGCACAGAATAGTACAGTGCCGGAAATGCAATAAAGATACAGGGAAAAGTTGTTTTCACTATGAGAAGTTGTGACACATAAGGTCACAGTGCTGGTAGCTGAGGAAAGGCACAGTGGGAAAATATGTGGTAAAAGAAGCTCAGCCAATGGGCTTGTGAAAGTAGTAAAGGAGACCGAAGACAAATGGAAGAACTGAAGGAGAGTGCACAGTCCAGGTAGGAGCTAGGTACTGAGTTAATGCATGATGTCCAGAAAGACTTTCGCTCTGTAGGTAAAAGTTAGCAGGAAGAACGGGGTAGCGGGAAATAAGTTACAATTTTGACAAATGCGTGATCTAGACGGTGTCCAGAAGTATGAGATGAACCGTTTTGCATTCGTCCTGACATGTTACCAGACCGAGTGGTAATTTGTAGACGAGATGGACAGACATTTGGCTTTCCACTGGAAATTTCAAATTGAAGTGCCAACTCAAGACTACGGAAGTAATAGTGTGAGTTATTTACAGAGTCTCACTTCCAGGAATACAGTTTGTCCTTGCGAGCAATTTAGTAGCATCCAAAGTGGGAGTGACACCCCTTGTTATGGAGAAGCCAAAGAAAGAACAGGAAATTGAGTTGTTAAAATTTGATTTTTTTCCAGATTGAGCTGTAACAAGATCCCATCGTCACTAGTCACAGCCAGAAGCAAAGTGTAAAGAAAGAGATATGAAGGAATCGAGTTTCAGTTCTTTGACATCCTGCGTAACATAATGGTACAGGAAAAAAAAATGAATCCTGAATCAGTCGAGAGTGAGGCAGAAGTGTTTAGTCGTGAACGTCTAGTGGACTTACAACAAAAATAAGAGACAATAAAATATATATTGATAAACACTCAGAAAAGGCATACAAATGCATTCCTGAGGGTTATTATCAAAAAGATAAAATACAAAGGTGAATATGAAGACCATGGCAGGTTTGTGTACAGCAGAAATGGGCAGAAATGCACCAGTTTGTACTGCCCGCAGCATACAGACAGGGATTCTTCTGATTTGAAGGTAAATTACCGGTGGAAGGTCACCTGGGTGTGCGGAAGACTCAGGCTAAGATAAAAAGATCGTTTCTTGGCCTGATAAGAATGTTTTTTTACATTTTTCCTTTCATGTAGTAATTGCCAAATGGTAGATACGTCACTGGCACTTGCAAATCCAGCTCTTTTGTTGCCAACTCCCACATTCGAACAAACGTACACGTGGATTATGGTTGATTGTGTATTTCCCCTTCCGGAAACTAAAAGTCGGAACCAATACTTGCTAACCGTAATGGATGTGTCCAGCAGATTTCTGGAGGGAATTCCATGATGGAATATAATGGTAAAAAATGTGGTGGAGGAGTTAGTTGCTTTCTTTACGTGATATGAGCTACCCAGAGAGACTCAGTCAGACCAACGGTTTAAATTTCCTGTGAGAGTTTTTGAGGAAGGCATGGACAGCTCTGGCATACAGCACGTTAAAGGAAATGCGTATGATCCTGAAATTCAGGGAGCTTTGGAAAAGTGGCATCAGACTCTGAAAGTCATTTTAAGAGCGCACTTCAGGATTACACCGAAATATTGGGATAAAGGTGTTTTATTTGTATTGGTTGACATGAGACATGTTCTAACGAATTTACTCAGTTTATTCAATTTTAGTTAATATTCGAACAGAACCTGAGAGACTTTTTGAAATCAAGTCAGAAATCTCACATTCAGATAATGTATCTGAAATGTTGGAGAGATTAAATCGGGTCGGTGAGTCAGCTAAATAGCATCTGAAGAGAACAGAACATAAATTGAAACAGTTTGCAGGTAAAAATGCAAAAACTTGGATGTATTCCATGTGGGAAGACGTCTTATTATTGTTACCACTGTTAGTAAATCCCTACGAAGCCAAGGTTAGTGGTCCCTATCAATTTGAGAAAAAAGTTATTTCAGGTAAACTGTGTGTTAAGTTGAAGAATAGAAAATGAAAACTGTATCAGTTATGTCATATAAATATGTTGAAACCTTACTATAATAGAGACAGGGAACTGTAGGAACAGATATTTATTATTGACCTGCAGAGTGTGGAATCAGATCCAGAGGTCGTGGAGTTTGATGTATCTCAAAATATGTCAAATAATGGGTATGTTCTTGGGTACTGGGTTCGGTTAGCGAACTGTCTGTTTCCTGACCAAAGACCACATTTGAAAGGTATTTAAAAGCAGAATGAGGATATATGCAGGAATAAGATAAGAGATCCACGAGTGTTGTGCATGAGATGGAAGTAGAGAAAATCACACCCCGACAGACTTAAACCGTTCAATATCACACAGATCCAGAAGGAGTGGGTACCTTACTCAACAAAGAATTCTTCGAAGCGAGTCAGAATGAGTGGAGTACGCCGATCGTGTTGGTTCCCAAATCCGACGGGACTCAACGATATTATGGGGACTACCGGAAGGTCAACGCCATAACAAAGTTTGAGTCAGATCTAACACCAAGACTGGAGGACAGCAGAGAGAAAGTTGGACAATCCAGTTACATCACAAAGTTGGACATACTGTGTAGTTATTGGCAGGGAAATTTATCAGAAGAAAGAGAAAGATGTTTCTGCGTTTGTAACCCCAAATGAATTTTGTCAATTCAAAGTGATGCCTTTTGGAAAGAAAAACACAGAAGCTACATTCAAAAGACTCATGAACGGAGTTGTGACATGAGTAACAAATTGTCCACTTCATCTGTTTGATTCATTGATCTTTAGCGAGGCATGTAATGATCACATGTTACAATTGGCAGCACTCTTTGAACGTTTACGAATAAATAAACCAAATGAGAGAAAACAGATTTGTGAAGGCAGAAGTGATGTTCGCGGGAAATGCATTCAATCATGGAATGTTGAACACGACGAAACACGACAAAAACTGCCTTTAAGGAATGTCCACGATGAAACCTCGAAAAAAGAGATATTTTGATTTTGTTTTATTGTTAGACAGACTCTACCAGGTGTTCATTCGAAACTTCCACAGCACGTTGTAACCGCTGACAGATTCATTAAAAAAAAACACAAAAACTTAAAGAACAGAACTATGACAAGAGGCATTTGAGAATTTAAAAGCAATATAAACCACAGCAATAGTTTGAGCTATAGCAAGTTTTGAAACGCTTCAAATTTGAAATTGATATGAGAGATATACGAGTGTCCGAGAGGTGTTCTCTGAAATGTTCCGCAAGTCGGCGGCCTGTCTCCCCAAGAGAGAGGCCACATTCGGTGCAGCGGATGCAGCGGATGTGTGTGGAGGTGTAGGTGAATTTGTGGCAGATATGGAAGGATCCCTTGGGGCCTTGGAGAGAAGTAAGGGGGGAGGTGTGGGCGCAAGTTTTGCATTTCTTGTGGTTGCAGGGGAAGACACCGGGTATGGAGGTTGATTTGGTGGGGGGTGTGGACCTGACGAGGGAGTCACGGAGGGAGTGTTCTTTTCGGAACGCCCTCCTTCGACTGACTGAACTGGTCCCCACTCTGAACAACTTCTCTTTCCAATCCTCCCACTTCCTCCAAACCAAAGGAGTAGCAATGAGCACCCGCATGGGTCCCAGCTATGCCTGCCTCTTTGTAGGAAATGTGGAACAGTCCATCTTCCGCAGCTACACTGGCACCAACCCCAACCTTTCCTCAGCTGCATTGATGACTGTATCGGCGCTGCCTCGTGCTCCCACGAGGAGGTTGAACAGTTCATCCACTTTACCAACACCTTCTATCCCGACCTCAAATTTACTTGGACCATCTCAGACTCCTCCCTTCCCTTCCTAGACCTCTCCATTTCTATCTCGGGTGGCCGAATCAACACGGACATTTACTATAAACCGACCAACTCCCATAGCTACCTAGACTATATCTCCTGCCACCCTGCCCCCTGCGAAAACGCCATCCCATATTCCCAAATTCCTTCGTCTCCGCCGTATCTGCTCCCAGCAGGACCAGTTTCAATACCCAACAAACCAGATGGCCTCCTTCAAAGAACGGAATTTCCCCCCAAACGTAGTCGACGTTGCTCTCCACAGCATCTCCTCCACTTCCCGCTACTCCACGCTTGAGCCCCGCCACTCCAATCGCTACCAGGACAGAACCCCACTGGTCCTCACTTACCACCCCACCAACCTCCATATACACTGTGTCATCCGTCGTCATTTCCGCCACCTCCAAACAGACCCCACCACCAAGGATATATTTCCCTCCTCTCTCCTATCAGCGTTTGGAAAAGACCACTCCTTCTGTGACTCCCTCGTCAGGTCCACACCCCCCACCAACACAACCTCCACTCCCGGTACCTTCCCCTGCAACCGCAAGAAATGCAAAACTTGCGCCCACGCACCTCCCCACTTACATCTCTCCAAGTCCCCAAGGGATCCTTCCATATCCGCCACAAGTTCACCTGCACCTCCACATACATCCTTTACTGCATCCGCTGCACCCGATGTGGCCGCCTCTATACTGGGGAGACAGGCCGCCTACTTGCGGAATATTTCAGAGAACACCTTTCGGACACCCGGACCAACAAACCCAACCATCCCGTAGCTCAAAACTTCACCTCCCCCTCACATTCCACCAAGGACATGCAGGTCCTTGGACTCCTCCATCGCCAGAACATAGCAACATGACGGCTGGAGGAAGAGCACGTCTTCTTCCACCGAGGAACCCTCCAAGCACAAAGGATGAACTCAGATTTATCGAGCTTCCTCATTTCCCTTCCTCCCACCTTATCCCAGCCCCAACCCTCGAACTCAGCACCACCTTCCTAACTTGCAATCTTCTTCCTGAACTCTCCGCCCCCACCCCCATTCCGGCCTGTCACTCTCATCTTATCACCCTCCTTCCACCTGTTGCATTTCCTATGCCCCTCCCCCAAGTCCCTCCTCCCTCCCTTTTATCTTAGCCTGCTTGGCACTCTCCTCATTCCTGAAGAAGGGCTCATGCCCGAAACATCGGTTCCCCTGCTCCTTGGATGCTGCCTGACTGCTGTGCTTTTCCAGCAACACATTTTCAGCTCTGATAACTCCAGTGTCTGCAGTCCTCACTCTCTCCATCAGCAGACAGTGACGACCACAGGCGTTGAACGGAATGGCACAGAACATGCTTCATAAACGTGTCTCAAAGCTGCTGAATTCCCCTTGCACAACGTGCACCCGCAGGACACTGGGAAGCGAGCTGTCCCTTTCAAAATAATTTCTGAGCAGCTTAATGATGAAAACCGGCGCAATAACAAATGCGAAACTTCGGGGAAGGGTACACGGCACTTGTTTCCGTTAGTTACTGGACAATTGCCGAATAGATAACAAGTTTCAGAATTATGTTTTTAGACAGAGGGATACAACTTGCTCCAGGCATCAGACTTGAGAGGGCTCAATCGCAAAAATAAGTATCTAAAATGAAAACATTGCCAGACCAACTGAAATGTTTAGTTACATCAGATGAGATGTCTATTCCGCATTGCACACTGTACAGGCCAGGCCAGGTTCAATACAACCTGGAAATCTTTCCGGATTGTAACATTGTGCTGACCAGTGAATTGTTATATGAACTACATATCTGTCTATGACTGGAAGAGGCATGGCCAAGCAGTGCATTGATCTATAAACCCGGGCTAGTGATCTGTCCAGCACAGAAAGCTGTGCAGTGAACACCATTGAAGTGATCTGTCAAGCTGGGCGATTTTTATCTCAGGATGCAGAGCTGTGCAGACCAGTCTCATGCTTTGCTCGGTAACAATGTGTTTGGAAGACGCCCGGAGTCAGCAAATTTGCAGCCAGTGTTAACAGTAACAGAATACACAGCTTCCATCAAGTTACAGCTCCATATCTCCATTGTGCTATGACAAGGGGTGCTGTAGTTTTGAAAATACTTGCAGAGAGAGATGTTGAAAGAATCAATTAAGTACAAAAAGTGGGCGGGTTTTAGGATATTCAAAGCGAAATGGAGATTGATAGACAGCGTCAAGGAGGCTTGATATCAGATGTTTCAGAATGATCAAATGGAATACATCTTGTAATATGGACCAGTGTTCCATGAATTATGTGCGAATGCGATATTGCTGGGAGTTTAAATGATGGAGAATTTTCGGTGAGGATTTGTTCTGCAGCATTGAAAGTTAGAGTGACGTCAAAAGCACTGATATGAATCGAATAATAATTTATCTCAGTGTCATATTAATTCAGTATGGGTGAGGAATCGTCTGCACGAGGCGGAGCTAGTTTCGTGGTATTAGCTTATGGATCCCACGTCATTTACTAAACACCCGGCTCCATGGTGTTCCTCCATTTAATGCCAGGCCGATTCTCCACCCATCATGACTGGAGGTACGCACCATTGCCCGGATGCCCCTGGATATTTCTTGATCACTGGTACTGCTGCCATTGTTAATAAGCCAATAGGGACACGCTTGAGATTTCTCAGTTCGGATCTGCCCTGCAAGGTTTACCCTGAACATGGCAGGCTAGTTGAAATAATACGACGTTTTGTCGACAGTGGCACGAAGGTTCTGCTGGATGGGCTAGTGCAGAGGAGGACATTCTGTTCCCAGAGAAGGCTGCATCACCAGACGTACCGATCTCACAACCAAATTCAGTGCAATTTCTGCGGTCTGAAGACATGTCCAATCGTAGAAGAGCAGCATCAGTAACTTTCCCCACTCTGGCAGGATACGTGCTATTGTGTTTTCTCTGCTCCCTCACATTTACAGTACATCAGTTGGAACACCTACCTCTGAACAAGGTTCATGCTCAACCTATCACACCACTGCATGCAGCACTTTCCTTACCCCTCCAACTATCTCTCACTCTCTCTCTCTTACACACACACACACACACACACACACCTTCACCATACTCCCACGTGAGTACAGACGGTTTCAGAGAATGTTGCTTTTGGAATTTTCAGAATCATGCCACTTCTAAAGTTTTGTGCATGTGTTTGATTATGCAATGTCGCAGATAATGTTCTAATCAATTCACAGTTTCTGTAAAATGTCAGTTCCCGGCATGAAAATCAAGGGGAAGGAACAGAGTCGATCTTTTTTTTCAAATAGCAAATGATGTTCATCCATCATGAGGCTCGTCAGCCCGTCAAAGATGCCGTCATCCAACAAGATAAGGACAAGTCTGATGATTTCCTGTCTTCCATATTATTTTGTGGTCATGAGTATAAAATCACAATTCGTACTTCTGATTATTTCGCTTGCCTAAACCTATTGTATTCATCCAAAGACAACATCTAAACACTTGTCTTATTATGGAATACAATTTCAAGCAGAGAACATTAATTTTGTCCTCAGCCATTATCTTGAACGTTATTTAAATTGGATCTACTACTCTGTTTTCAAATTTTCTATTTTGCTCTGTCATTGACTATTTCTGTCCAGAGCAGCTTCATGGCCTCCCATGCTGAACAGCAGATTTATGATGCACAGGGTGGCCAAAAGCGCAGATTCAATTTTCGTCCAGTGATAGCGGTTACGAGGAAGGGTATGCTCGCTCAACCTCACCTACCACGTGAGGTTTGGTGACTCTCAAGTTACACAACAACGAGTGGTTTCTCTTTAATGAGATACCAGGCCCTTTGGGTCTCTAATGTATCTCGGTTCGCACTGCTAAACTTTCTCAACATTATCATTTCTTTTTTCTTTGTATTCCTGCATGTTCTCTTCATCCACAGTGTAATTTTGTACCTCTGCAAGCATTTCACCCGTATTGCGCATTCATGTGTACTACCTGATAATTCCAGACTCCATTATTATTCCTGATTCTATCTGTCTGTGCCTCAGAAATATTAAATATCTCTGCCTCCAATGGTCTCTGGGGAAGAGCGTTCCAAAGTCTCACAACACTCTGAGAAAAGGAAATAAACCTCCTCAGCTGTGTGTGAACATACTTCTTTTGTATTTTTAAATGACAAAGCTTATAATTAATAAAAGACGATAAAAGAAAATTTCTGCGGATGCTGGAATCTGAAACCAAAGGAGAAAATGCAGGACAATCTCAGCAGGTAACCCAGTATCTGTAAAGAGAGAAAAGAGCTGACATTTCGATCCTAACTGACCCTTTCTCAAAGCTTTGACAAAGGGTCAGTTAGACTCGAAACGTCAGCTCTTTTCTCTCCTTATAGATGCTGCCAGACCGGCTGAGATTGTCCAAGGTTATAATTAAACGTGAAATAGTCCAAAGAGGTTTCAATTCAATTATTCCTCAGATAAAAGACTTATGTTGTGAAGGTTTAACAGGTTACGTTTGGAATGAGAGGTGATCTTAATAAAACACCGAAGGTCTTGAGGAGAGGTTGGTCAGTTCAATACCCAATGGATGCTTCTTTCGTCAAAACTAGACATTGAATTTCTACAGTGTGGAAGCAGGCCATTCGGGCGATCGTGTCCACAACGACCCTTCAAAAACAATTCCACCCACACCTCTCGCACTCTCATGTCTCTGAATTTCCCATTACTAATGCACATAGACACTATGGGCAATTTAACGTTGCCAATACACCCTAAAGTGCATATTGTGGACAATGAGAGGAAATTGAAGCTCAGGGAGCAAACTCAAACAAGCACGGGGAGATTATGCAAACTCCACAATCATGGTCACCTGAGGTTGGAATTGAGACTGGCTCCTTGTTGCCGTGAAATAGCAATGCTGAGCACTATGCCACCACGCTACTCGACAAATCTCTGCTCGTTATTTGTGGCTGGCTAAAGGAATTGTTTCTGTCACTGAATCCGATACAGTCTGCGAGCTTTGTCATTGGTCATATCACCAAGCTGGTTTCATTTATAATCTGCTGTGAAACGAAGTGGAGGGTGAAGAGGAAATGAAACAGCGACACTTAAATCTCGTTTAGAATAGGGATGATAAGAAATTCAACCCGATGTAATTTATTCAAGTGGGAAATCCCTTGCCCAGGGGTTGGTGTGATCTTTATCAAGGCTGAATTCATTTGAAATTCGATAGACAAAGGAATGATAGAAAATTGTGTATTCATAGTAAAGTGTAGCTCTGGCCATAAAAAGATGAACCATGATCTTACGCACTTGTCGTTTGGTGTCAAAGGGGTAAGTGAACCAGTCGTGCTCCTCAGTGCTATGACCAAAAGTTCCACTCAACGTTTCGAATCTACAACACAGGAGCAGATAGAGGCAACTTTGATGATTCGGTGTACTTTGAAAAATAGTTTTGGAAAATCCAGCGAGGTCCAGAAGAGACTCGCACCTCACCCCGCCCGTTCCCATACGCACACCCCATGGCCCACATCGTCCTTTCCAAGCTTCCCGTCGTAGCTGCTTTTGCTCCAGATGTCGGTCATGTGGCAGACCGACATTCACTGTCCTTTGAGCCCGCATACCCATGCTTCAAACAAAACCTCTACTCTCCTTCAACGCAACCTTGCACAACATGATCCTCGGGTAACTAACCAGTTAATTTCCAATACTAAAAGAAAAGAACATAAGAAAAGAGAACAGGAAAATACGATTCCAACACGCAAGTGTGACCTTTCCTTCAATGCGGTCGGTTCCAGGGCTCAACTCCAATTTCATGTCACCTCCTTTAATCCCTGAACTCGCTCATATGTCAAACTCAACACCTCGAGTGTAAATATATTCGTTGATCTATACTCCATAACGATCTGCACTACTGAATTCCAGACTTTCGCTGTCTTATGATAGTAGGCATTTCTTTGCAATCTGATTTAAATCGACGTCCTTATTCTGTCTCAGTGTCCTCAAGTTCTATACTCTGCCCAGAAGTGGAAACAGCCTTCTCAACATCCTTCTTGTCAATCATCTTTTGTATCGTGTATGATTCCAGACTATCAATCGTCATTAGTTTAAACTACAATGCATATTCACCTTACTATTGTTGACAACGTCAGTTGGTGATTCCATTCTAGGAATAAGCGTCATGTCCTAACGTCGTTACTTGCTGCACCAGCATGCTGATGTTATGTTTCAGAGACAGGAACACCCCAATCTCTTCTCCGTTTTTGAAGTCTCTCGATATACGTGATTGCATGAAACATTTTTTCAATTGGCTGACCACATACTTGCTTGGAATGAACTCAGCTCTCAATTTTTAATACAATCAATTATCTTAAATGGAGGCCCTTTCAGATTTCTCATATCCATATTCCAGCATGAGATCCCACCTACCTTTGTGTGAACCACAATTTCAGATCTGTACTGCGCATAGCCTTCTCCATCAAGTCATCGGTATAGAGTGTAAATAATTGATGCCATAAGACTGATATATGTAGTACTACAGCAGATGCATCTATCAATCCAATAAAGAGCCATTAATCCCTACTGTCATTCTTCGTGTCTTACCAGTCTACATTCCATAACTGTACATTATCCTTCATAATATAAGCTCCTGTCTTATATAATAGCTGACTGGCCTGTATTTCCCAGGGATTTCCATATTTCGTTTCTTGAACTGAGGAACAACATTGAAGTGCATACAATCATCCCGTAGTGCTCCCGTGGAGATTGAGGATGCAAAGGTCACTAGGATAGGACCAGCAATCTCATTCTTCGCTTCTCATGGCAACCTTGTAAAGTGTACATATCGTGTCAGACCCTGGAGATTAATCTATCATGATACCAGAATTTTCAGTGCATCCACTTTCTTAATAACAATCTGTGCAAGCCTATTAACCTCGTCCAATGTGTTTTCACTGTCAATAAGATCGATCTCTCGATATTGAAACAAAAACAAACATACATTCAGGGAATCCTCTATCTCTTCAGATTCCAGGCACAGATTCTCTCCAATATCTCTGATCAGCCTTACCCTGACGTTGATCGTTCTCTTCTTCCACACAGTAGAGAAGAACGCCTTTGGATTATCCCTAATTCTTCCCATCAAGGATTTTTCGACTCCTCCTCGCTCCCGTCATGCCATTTGTGAGTTCTTTCCTAGCTACCCTGTGCCAGATCCTTGTTTCATCACCTTTGCATACACTTCCTTCTTTCTGTTCACGTGTAGCTTCTCTCCTCTTACCATTAAAGGTGCCATCATCTTACCATACCTTATCTGTCACAGGGGGAAAAAGCTATCCAACAATCGCAGCAAATGCTCCTTAAATAATCTCCACATTTCTGCCTTGCATTCCCAGGAGAACAAATGTTACCAAATTATACTCTACAGCTCCTGTCTGAAGTCAGTTCAATTCTAAACCCCCACTTCAATTAAATAACTTCCATTCCTGTCCGTTCCTATTCCTCTCCATGGCTATGGCAATGGTGAAGCATTTGTGGTCACAATCGCTGAAACGCTCTCCCACGATATATCTGACACTTGGCTTGGCTTGTTCCCTCGCACCAAATCCAAAATGGCCTTCCTCCTACTCAGCCTATCGACACATTTAGTCAGGAAACCCTGCTGGAACTATCTTGCCGAATTGACTCCATCCAGACAATCTGCAATCAGGAGGTTCCAATCCATATTGTAGTCACCCGGAACAACAACTCTCTTATATCTGTACCTTTCCAAGATCTACTATCCAATCTGCTCTTCCATCTCTCTGCTGCTATTTGTTTTTTTTGTTGCAGAAAACAACCAACAAAGTGACTTCTCCTTTCCTGTTCGTGACTTCCACCAATACTGACTCAGTAGACAAACCGTCCTAAACAGTCTCCTTTTCTGCAGCTGCAATGCAGTCTCTAATTAGCAATGCTACTTCTTGAACTTAACTGAACTGATACAATTACTTAACGAAGGAGCTCTTCGAATCCTATACCACCTAATTAACACACCAATTGGCTAAAAGGTAAATGATATACAGGTAAAAATGAATAAATTCCAAAAATATTTCGAGAGAAATGTTAGTCAGAATCATTTGCTGAAGTTTCCAACCTGTCCTGGACTCCAGCATGTTCTGACTGCGACAGCTAAATTAAAGTGGAGAAAACACCTGAAATTGGAGAAATAGCTACTCCCCCGTAATCGTTAACGTGGACAAGGCCATTACGATCTCACTTGAAGAAAAAAACAATGACAAAATAACTTGGGTCTACTTTCACACTCTGCTTTCAATATTCTATCATACAACTAACTGCAATATATATATATATATATATATATATATATATATATATATATATATATTTCAAGTATTTGGGGGTAGCGGGTAAGGAATTCTGCATGTGACTGAAAACATGATCAGCAGAGAATGATTCCATTCTCCCAGTTTTTTTAACTCCATCATATCAGTTCGATACTGTTTCCTACACTCCAGAGAGAAGCCTCCGTAATTACATTATTTTCCTTGAATCGAGATTAGCCTCTAAATCTAACGGACAACGTCTTCAGCTGTGACTGACCCATCTGCCAGGCGTCTGCTCTCACCCCTATCCATGCTTTACTGTTGAATGATAGATATTCCTTTGTCCTCACTTCGCACTGCACGAGAATCCTCATTAAAAGAGCCACCCTCCGCCACATCCACCAACTCCAACAGGAGCGCACCATCAGTCATGTCTTCCCCTCCTCACAGCTGTCCGTACTTCACAGGAACCGGTCCCTCTGTGATACCTTACATCACCCCGAACACTTGCCCATTCCCTTATGGCATCTTCCAATACAATTCCAAAAGCTGCAGCACTTCACTATTCACCTCGGCCCTCCAGAATGACCAAGACCCCAATCAAAACTTCCAGGTTAATCAGGATTTCACTTGTACTCTTTCATTCTAGTCTACTGCCAGTGCTGCTCAGAATACAGTCTCCATTATCCTGGCGAGACCAAGCACAGACGGCTTTGAGAAAAACTTCCACGTTGTAGGAATAACTCTGACCTTCTAATTGCTTCCTATTATAAGAACCTGCCTTCACGCTTTGGTATTTTACAGCTGTCGAAATTGACATTCAATGCCATAACTTCACAGCCGAGCCCCATTATGACTGTGCTCAATCTTTCATGCATTCTTCCTGCCAGTCTTATGATGACCTTGTTTGTATCTTGCATAACTTTCACTCAACAGAGACAGTCCTTTTCACACATTCACACTTTAATTTATACTTATTTCACTGTTGTTTCTTTTTCACCACACTGGGCCTCAAAACAGTCTGTTTCTGATCACCCCTCCTCCAATTCTGTCAAAGTACTAAAAAGCTCATTTTCTAATTTCATTTATGGAAACGTGTCACCAAATAACTCGAAATGTTAACTCTGCGTCTTTATCTTCGCAGATGTTGCCAGACCTGCTGAATTTCTCCAGAAAAGAACGGCATGGGATGAATGAAACGAAGAGGTTTGTATGCTGTAAATTTGAACCAAATGCAAATATTTCTTGAGAAACAGGAGGGCTTTGAAGAACATCACTTGTTCCGAATCGATAACTCTACTTATTTCTGCTGATGTTCCTCGACCTGCTTAGTTTGTTGATCAATTTCTGTTTTTGAATATGTTTCAGAGTTTGCATCCAACATGTAGTGCTATATGCCGGCAAGTGAACAACCGCTTCTGCTCTCGAATTGTTTCTGAGCAACGTCAGTCTGCCATCATTGACTGTACAAACCTCATGGCCAGGGACACAAACACCGGAAAACTCATTCGTTGTAAGCACGGAATATGACAATACTGGAAAAGAAAACATTCAAATGAACATGTAAAAAGAACTTTGGAGAATGTGACAAATTGGAGGAGTGATGTGATGGACAGACTCTCTCAAGAATACAAACATTAAAATTGAAGTGTAATCACATCAGAAATCAGAGTAGGTCACTGAGTCCAGGGCTGATAGCTGAATGGGATTCGGTGCAAGTTGGGGAATAGGTAGCAGAACATCATTGCAGAAATTTCAGCTCACAACCGGGCATCCATATGAAGTATGGACCACAGCAGGAGCAGGACTGTGTGAAATCACATTCTGTAGTGTGGTACCGAGGAAAACCCTACACTCTACCATTGCCCTCCAGACAAACAATGGTGGAGTGACCAGTGTGAGTGAATGTCGGACCCAAATAAACAGAGATCACACAAGCGCCGACCGGGTGAAATTGAGAAGCTGCTTATTACAATCGAAGTCGCTGGAAGAGAAATTGACTGGGCTGACGCAGAACTGCCATTCTGCACACATAGAAGAATAGTTCTCATCCTCGAGCAGTCGGCAGAGACAGTTGTATTGGGTTACAGTATTAAGTTGTGAATTACAGGATAATCAAGAATAAAACGCAATCAATGGGAGGATAATCAAAAGTCCGATAGCAATGATCACTCCATGGCTGAGCTAGGAGATAAAGTTTGATCCTCTTTTAGAGTAGATGTCCATGTTTCTCATCCTGGAATCAGTCGGATTCCCATCGTGGATATTCTGCAAGAAAGTTACCTTGATGCCGTTACTCTGAGCATCCTTTGTGGAGTTCCAGTATTTGTAAGGAGTGAGGCTGCCCTTAGCGCGTGGGAGCAGTTGTGCTTATTGAGTGCTAGGAAGTCTATTGTCAGGCTGTCTCCGGAAGTGTATTACCCAGTCTGAAAGTGGCTTGATTCATCTCCTGTTTGCTGCCTTGTGTCTTATTTAGCCTGTTTGGTCAAAGCTGATACACTCTGGTCAGTGTCTGTTTTGGCTTAGGCAGGTATTGTTCCTTATGTACTTTGTGTCCATGCTATGGGTGGACAAGGAAGCGGATTTTCTCCAAAGATTCCTCTTTTTATGTTTGGTTAAAAGGTGTGATGCAAAGGGACAATGTTTCTGGAGACCGGGAAGGTTTCCAAGTGGGGGCCGTGGTTGGGGGGAATTCAGAAGTGGAGGGATAGCCATCCGTGTCGAAGTCCGAAACAGCAGAGTGCGCTCTTGTGCCAGGGATATTTGGCAAGCTCAAATGAATCAGGCCATCCCCTCCAAGTTGAGTGTAAACGAGACAGTTGTGAAAATCCGCCTTGAATAAAGTCCAAACTAAAAACAGAATACACTCTGTCATGCATCACTCTTCTCCTAAATCAGAAACTTGGATAAGGGCAGTTATATAATTCATAAAACTGACGAGACTTGCATCCTTGCAGAGATGCTTCACATGGAAGACACCAGCACATCTGAGCGGGAAGTGTTGCAGCTGCAGGTTTAGCTGTATACTCGGTGAACACAGAATTCTTTGCTGCTTCTGCTCCAGCTTTTCCTTTATATCTTACAAAGCCGACTTGCTGTTGTGATGGTTAGCTTGATCAGTGAAAATACATATCCCTCAAATGATCGAAAGACAAGGTAAGGCACATGTGATTTAATGTCCATAGGAAAGTTACTGACAAAAGCGGATTGATCCCTTCTTCATTGTTGTTTGCTTCGACACTTTTCAAGCTGATTACTGCGGAGCTGATTGAATCCATTGGATCAGGTTGTGAAGTGATGGGAGTGATTGGAAGGCATGCTTTACATGCGAATAGCGAAGTTCTAGAGACGATGTTAACTGCTGAAAGGAAAGTTGCATTTCCTCTCTCATTCTCTAATGCCAAGTGGTTATCAATATGAAGACACTCGCACGTGTCTCTACACTAAATTGTGCCTGCCTATTTCAACATGCTCAATCTTCTTGAAGTGTGTTACTCTGTTCACTATTAATGACATCATCAAGTTTTACATAATCAGTAGACTTCTAAATTGTACTGCCTAAACAATTCAGTCGATCATAAACAACAAGGAATGGTCCGAAAATCAAGCCCTCCAATGACCTCGAATGAAAGCTGTCAGGAAAAGTATTTCAATATCTGGAACAGCAAGAAAATAACAAAATGTTTCCTCTGCTTATGCATTTGAAGAAGCAGTTTCAGTTCACATTTAAATTTCAAATATTCGTCGGAAACAAATGCAGAATTGTATTCAATGTGTTCTCCCAATAAACGTTCCCAAGTAAAACAATCGGAATTACAGTGGCACTTACGGTCGAGATCAATATTCTTTGAAATTGCAGTATGAAGGGGCAATGAAGTCGTAACAATAATCAATAGAAGTGAAACAGCTCAGCTACAAGCTCTAATGTTCACTAAAATCTTATGAAAACTTCACACTCAAAATGCACTCTTATTCTTGTGAACACTGCATTCAAACACAGCGGCAAAGATGTTTTGATACAATTCTGCCATCTGGCTAAAACATGACCATTGACCCCAACTTTTTTTTTTAAATAGGCATTGTAGAATTTCAAACAAATCAGGAACTCAAGGCACTCAAACAATTTGTTTCAAGATTAAAAGTTCGATAATATTTAAATATAACATGATGCTGTACAATGCAAAAACAAAACGTGTCCCATTGCATAGACCACAAAATATATGGAATTGAGGTCCTGATTCAAACAAGGAAAAACGGTGACTAACAAGGATTTTCCAAACCCAGTACTTCAACAATCCAATTTTTTAAAATAATAAAACAATCTCAACATAGTGCAGTTTACAAGAAAGCTTTCCTTGTTCAACCCAAGTATTAGTCCAACTATAATTTCAGCGTTTCCCGTTTATATTTTTTCTGCATCCTCTCACTGAAATTGCACGTATTAAAAAGAGAATGGCACTGTAATCCGAGCCACTCTCTTCCCCCAAAGCAAAGACTCGATGAGCTTCAAATGTCGCTACGAGGGGTCTTCAAACCCTTTTTCACTTTACTCCTCACGGGGACCCAATCCCCAACAAAACATAGAGGACTCGAATCACAGTTAAACACATGGAGGAGAATCTCTTTTCAATGCACATAATTCGAATGCCAAGAAACAATAATGATTGTAGTCTCGAGGACAGTGATGGGCTCTATGCTGAAGTCGGCAGTGTCAGGAAGCTCGACCATGGTTACTCCATAACCCCTGGTTGCAGCAGCAGGCCTAAAATCATGTGGACCCCAAAACAAAATTTACACGCGCCAATATAATTTTCTGAAAACATTAGTGTTGGTTTGGAAGATATCAAACTGTCATTAGACTCTCGGTTTTACAGTTCGATTTTGTATTTTAATTAAGCCATGTAAAGACTTGTCCCGGTTCTTCTCCCGAGGTTTCGGGTTCCTTCAACATCATTGACCTCGAGGTCGAGCTGGAAATAGCGAACAGGCTGTCGCACAGACAAACGCAGAAACTAAAGGGACAACTACCGGACAAACACAAGACAGATGAACAAAACAGCAGGGCTCCTGTCAATTATCTCCATTCACAGGAACTCCCAATGCAATGAATCTAAATAGCAGTCTTTCCTTCTGTCCCGCCAGGCAACCTCTGTCATTCCATCTTACGCTCACTGGGCCAGAACCTCGCCTTGTGCTCTGGCTTATGTCGGATCACGCGCCTGCCTAAATGGGCAATTATTTAGCATAGAATTTGGGAATTCACCGCCCTCCATCACTCCAGCAGGGAAAACAGCTCAGTGTCGAAATGCTGCCGCAGTAGATCAGAATTTTGGTTACTCCCTCCAGACGTCAAACCGGTTGTCGTTGTGACTTGCTGGGATAGAACTCGCTGCCAGGTCCGAATCGTTTTAAAATGCTGTGCAAGTCTGAGTCCCTTTCTAATTTAAGACCGTTCCAGAATATCTGAAACTGTCAGAGAAATTATCCATTTAAACAGAGACCAAACAAGCGTTGACCGGGTGAAATTGACAAGCTTCTTTGTACAACCGATATCACTGGAAGAGAAATTGAATAGGCTGACACAGAACTGACAGTCTGTACATGTCGATCAATGATTCTCTTCCCCGATTAGTGTACACCGTCAATTTTATAGGCTACAGTAATATGGTGTAAAATGCAATCAATGCGAGTACAATCAGCCGTCCGATAGCCACAATTAGTCCATGATTGAGTTATGAGATTCTGATCCTCTCTGACAGTAGGTGTTACCGTTCCACATCCTGGCATCAATGGGTTTCTATTGTGATAAGTTCGGAAGCAAGTTAGCTTGATGCCTTTCAGTCTGAGCAGTTCAAGTAAGGACCAAAGCTATCCATTGGACTTCGGGAGCAGTTTTGCTTCCTGAGGGCAAGGAAGTCTATTGTCAGGTTGTCTCAGGAAGTACATCCCCAGTCTGGAAGTGGCTTGAGTTATCTCCTGTTGCCGGGTAGTGTCTTAGTTAGCCTGTTTGATCAAGGCTGAGTCACTCTGGTTAGTTTCTGTTGTGGCTTAGGCAGATAGGGTTCCTTTTGTTCTTTGTGTCCATGCTGTGGGTGGACTAGGAAGCAGATTTTCTCTCATAGCGAACAACACCAGGTTCAGCATCATGTGCACCTAACAATTGTGACGACACGGTGTAAATTGTCTGCTTGCATTTAAACGACAGCACTAACATCGATAGAGAGCTAAGGGGAAAAACTCCCAAGACAAAGGGATTGGATCTAACATCTGCAGTCCTGCCACTTCCAACCATAAGTGATGATAGCATACTAACCAATTCAGTGGAGTTAAACTTTCCACAAATGTCGCCAACACCATGAAGTAACAGTGCAGCACATGAGTGCAATCGACAAAGTGCAAGTTTCTCCAGAATCTTTCGTGAGACGTTCTAACTGGATGATACATCTTATCCACGTCATATTGTCCACAGAATCACAGATGCCAGTCTTTAAGAAATTCGATCCGGTGCACGCCACATAAACAAATAACTGAGTTCAATGGACAGAGCAATACAACCATTTCTGCAATAGACTGAACACTTCTGCTGCACGTTGATACGTAGACCTGGGGAAGCTGTTTCATTCCATCTTCAACTCTGTCACCTTCCTGGCAATGTGAAAATGGCCTCAACTATTTCCAGTACTGATGAGGAGTACAATGGCAATCTGCCCAACTGCACAAGTAAAATTGCAGTCGTCAATATGATGAAAGTTCCGTTTGGCAGAACTGTCGAAAAATATTGACATGGAAATAACTTGCTCAATGTGGTTCCCGATAGGTCGCCATATGGAATTGCTGCTGTAATGAAAGTATCACTAGCGTACTAATCTAGACCAGGCTAATGCTCTGGCATCTGGGGGAATTAAGTAAAAACAAGTAATGAAATATTTGGATTGTCATCTGGAGTCAGAAGTAGCGACCTTGAAGCCAAAATCCATTGTAAACTCTAATTGGCTTCAACAACTTGCTTCACCAAGTACTTTCAGAAATTGAAAGCCGGCTGTCTTTTCCTGGTCTGCCTTAATAGTAACTCTACACACAGAGACTTGTGAGTAACTTGTAAATACTCACTGAAACGGCCAGCCAAAACATTCAATGATTTCAACCAACTCCTGGGTCACAAACGTAAAAACTGTGTAGAAAACTCATTCACAGACGAGGTATCCGAAAAGAGAACATGAACAACAGCCCTGTCGAGAGCAGAAATTCCATGTCCACTTTTGCAAGGGGAGACGGAACAGTGATAGCGAGAGTCAGGAGGCTGCCAGGAAGTTAAACTAACGTATCAAAAAGTTACACTGTGAGTCAGCAGCCTCCACTTTTCCAGTGTGACCGGGAGCTGTTAGAATGAGGTCCAAGGGGCTGTCGGGAAGTTCAATTAACTCTACAACTCGCTTACCTCGTGAATAGGCAGAGACAGGATGAGGACGAGAGGACACAAGTCTGCTGAGTATGTGAGGTTAGATATTTGGGCAGTTGATTTACCCCAAACACGGGACAGTTAATGTCTCCCGCTTATCCTCCTCCTCCTCTAATCAAAAATAAATATTGCTGTTCATCGATTTTGTAAGGTTACTACTTTACTTTCAACAGTTTTTCTCTGGGAGTCCAGAGCAGGAGTAATGGATATTAGAACAGTTGAATGATCCTCCTATAGAATGTCAGGCATTGGTTACCACGAGTGTCAGTGCTTACTCGGTATACGGGAATTGTACAAACGTCCAGCTCCTCTGAAACAACGCTACGGAAGTCGAGCTGAACCAGGGTCCGTGATGCCAGGTCCATGAGTCATGATTCATGATATCTCGGATCATGTTTTTAGGATAGATTAGATTCCCTGCAGTATGGAAACAGGACCTTCAGCCCAGCAAGTCTACAACGATTCTCCAAAGAGCAACCCTACCAGAACCATTTCCGTCTGACTATTGCACCTCTCACTCTGGGTAATTTCGCATAACCAATTCACTTGACGTGCACATGCTTGTTACGTGGGAGGAAATCTGAGCATCCGAAGGAATGATACGCACATGCGGGGATAATGTGAAAAGTCCATACAGACAGGCGCCCGAGGCCGGACTCAAACCTTGGCCACTTGTGCTGCAAGGCAGCAGTGATAACTGAGCCACCATGGCGTCCCAGAGTGATCCTTAAGGGGAAAGAGGGACAGTTCTAATTTGGACTTATTTTGGGTAGGTGGGATCCCTATAAACAGGATGGTCTACACTTGTGTCAGAGTGGTACAAATGTCCACCGTGGGAGGTTTGCTAATGCTCTTCGGAAGGATAGAAACTAATACAGCAGGGGCCTGCGAACCTGAATTGTATCTCCAATATTCAAGAGGCTGAGAGTATCGAAGTCATGAATAAAGCTTGAACGTCGCAGGAGTTTGCTGGCAGGTGGGAAGGTGGTTGGAAGGGTGACTAGTTCAACGGTAGGTACATCTTGAATAAAGTCGTGAACCTACAGCATGGATTGGTACCTGAGATTCGGATGGTGTGGTCATTTCAGAGACATGGATAAAGCAGGAACAGGAATACCTGTTGCAGGTTCCAGGATTTCGATGTTCCAGTACGATCAGGGTAGGTGATCAAAGAGGAGGAGACGTGGCATTATTACTTAAGGATTATTACTTAAGGACCCGATTGCAGTGGAAGAAAGGACATTTGATGAGGAAACGTCTACCGAGGTGGTGTGGACTGCGGTGAGAAACAAGATAGGAGAGATCACCCTGTCGGATGTTTTCTATCGGCATCCGCAAAGTTTGTTGACATGTAGAGCAAATAATTGCAAAGATGATTCTGGATAGGAGCGGAAGTAAAATAGTAGTTGTTGCCGGGTAATTTAACGTTCCAATTAATGATCGGAAATGCTAATGTTCGAGTTCCTTAGATCGGTAAGGTTTTGTCCAAAGTGTACGGGAGGGTTCCCTGCCAACGTATGTGAAGAGGCGAACAAGAAGCGAGGACACATTGGATTTGGCACCGAGTAATGCATCAGGCCAGGTGTTAGATTTGGAGGTACTGGAGCACTGTGGTGATAGTGACCAAAATTCAGTTACGTGCACTTTAGCGATCGAAGGGATAGGGATGTACCACAGGGTTAATATTTTATCTGGGGGAAAGGCAATTATGATGTGAATTGCAAGATGGAGGATGCATAGGATGGGAAAGGAACTTGCAGAGGATGGTCACAATTGAAATCTGGAGCTTGTTCAAGGAACAGCAAATACGAGTCATTGATAAGTATGTTCCTGTCAGATAGGGAAGAAGTGTTGGAGCGAGCGAACCGTGGTGCAATAAAGAAGTTGAATCTCTTGTCATACGAAGAAGGACGTTCATGTAAAAGTGAGACCAGAAGGCTCAGTTATGGCTCTCGAGTGTTACAAGTTAGCCAACAAGATCTAATGAGGCAGCTAAGAAGAGCCAAGAGGGGACATGAGAGGCAAATGGCAGGTAGACTTAAAGGAAAATCCTAAAGCTTTCTATCGCTATGTCGGTTCAAAAATAAAACGCCTAGTGACATTTTAGGGACTATCAAGGAAGTAATGAAAATGTTTGAGTGGAGTCTGAAGAGATAGTGGAGGCGATAAATGAATATTTTTCGTCAGTATACAAGCAGTAAGAAGGCGATGTGTGTTGTCAATGAGAATACTGAGGCTCAGACTATTAGATTAGATTGTATTGAATTTCATAAGGATGAGGTGTTAGCGACTCTGAGTGTGTGACAATAGATAATCCCCCTTGCCGAATGGGATTTTACTTCGGATTTCCTGCAAAGCTGTGGGGAGGGGGAGATTGTAGAGCCTTTGGATTTAATCCTTACGCAATAAATATCGGCAGGCATAGCGCCAGATGCCGGGGGATAGCAAATATTGTCCCCTTGTTCAAGAAGGGGAGTAAAGGCAGCCCTGGTAATGATAAACCAGTGATTTTGACTTCATTTGTGGGTAAATTGCTGGAAAGGATCATATGAGATCGGATTTATAGTCACCTAGAAATGAATCATCTGATTAGGGAAAACCAACACTGCTTTGTGAAGGGTAGGTCGTGCCTTATAAAACTTAGTGAGTTATTTGAGACGGTTACCAAACAGTCGGATTAGAGTAAAGCACTTGATGCAGTATGTGTGGATTTCAGTAAAGCGTTTGATAAGTTTCAACACGTTAGGCTATTTCATAAAGTACAGAGGCATGTGGTTCAGGATCAGTTAACGATGGGAACGGAAATTGACTAATGATTGGAAATGTTCATCCTGGAGTTCAGTTACTTGAGGTGGACCGCACAGATCTGTTTTTTTTTTGCCACAGCTGTTCGTCATTTCTGATAACTGACGTGGTTGATGGTGTGGAAGGATGGGTTATGAAATTTTTAGATGATACTCACTTCGGTGGAGTTGTGAACAATGCGGAAGGATGTTGCAGCTTGCAGAGGGACATAGATAAGATGCAGAACTGGCGCCAGAAATTGGTAAAAGTAGAGTAATACGAAAAAGTATGAGTTAATTCACTTTGGAAGGAGCTGAAAATGTGTTTCTGGAAAAGCACAGCAGGTCAGACAGCATCCAAGGCACAGGAGAATCGACGTTTCGGGCGTAAGCCCTTCTTCAGGAATGAGGAAAGTGTGAAGAAGGGCGGATGCATTGTCTTTTTCTCAACAGACTTGGTTTCTTCCTATTTCTAGAAAGGTTCATTTTAAATGTTTTCTTCTGCGAAGACAAAACTGAAGTAGATCCGTCATAGTTCTACAATTTCATTGTTTTCCATTCTCTATGCTCCAGTTTTATACTGAAGGAAGCACTTGTTTTCTCTTACGGTCCTCATTAGCATTCATTCAGAAGGTATGACAGTTCATTCGTATAACCATTGTTAATGTACTCTCCAGAAACTCAATAATTCCCGTCTTAATCGGCTAAATGATTGTCCTTCTAATGTTATACAATCACAGATGCATAGATACTGCGATGACAGATATACAGCACGATCTGCATTCGTCCTATTGTCCATTGTGAAGCCAGCAGCCGTGAATGTTTTAACGTTTCAAATGTACACATAATTACGTTTTAATGGTGTGAGGCGACCCACAACAATTATTCTCTCAGGAAGTGAATTGCAGACGCTAACACCCTCTGCGTGAATTACTATCATCAAATTCTCTTTAAATCCCAATCACGTCATTTGAAAAGGATGCTTCCCTGTTCTTGGCCCTTTGTCTAAAAGCAACAACTGCTGTCTATCGACCCTGTCGATGTTCCTCATAATCTTATAGGTCTGAATCATGTCCCCATTAGCCTTCCCCGCTCTAAAGTACATAAGTCGAGATTGTGGTAATGGATAAGCACAGAAGGTCAGGCGGAAACAGAGAAGCAGGAGAGTCGACGTATTGGGCAAAAGCCCTTCATGAGAAAGAGCTTCATTAGCCTCCATCAGGCTTTTGCGTGAAACGACGACTCTCCTGCTCCTCGGATGCTGTCTGACCTACTGTGCTTTTCCAGCATCTGCATTCCGCACTTTTTCTAAAGTACATAATCGGAGTTTATCCAGCCACTCTTCATAGCTGATATGCTCCACCTTTTCGAACATCCTGGTGAATCTCGTCTGCACCCGCGCCAGTGCAATTGTACATATCGTGTAATTTGATGCCCAGAACTGTACATTGTATTTCATCTGCGTCATAACCATCTCCTGTGCAGCTCATTCAATCTATTACTCTACGAATGAAGGCTCCGCCTATGGTACCGGATGCCTTATTAAACTATCCAGTTACAGTTTGGGATACGTGGAGAAGCACCTTCTGAGCTTCCCAGTGTTCTGCCATTCATTGAATACTCCCCTGTCTGATTCCTTCTTACAAAGTTCATCTACTAATTTTTATCAGGTTTCAATTCCATCTGCCATTGATCTGCCAATGTGATCATCCCATCTATGGCTCCCTGAAAAAAAGATATACAGGCTCACTGCCAACCACCCGGCGAATTAGTGTGCCAAACACAAACTTAGGTTTCACACTGCCCATTCCCCCTCCCATTCACAGCTATATCATTGATAAATGCCACAATTATTCAGGGCCACAACACTGATCCTTGCAGTACCCATTGATCACAGGTATGCTGTCATACAAACAGCCATTTATTACCATTGTTAGTCTTCTGTTGATACTGGATGCTACTTGCCAAGTCACGAATGTTTCCGTCCTGTTCTCTGGTTATTCTGTTTCATTTGATGTTCTTCAGGAATAGCTGAATATTCTATATAATTTTGCCCGTGAGCAGGTTTCCATACCTCCGTGTTCGTCTATCCCTTCCGAATTTCCTTCTCATTTCAATCTTACATGTCCACCCCCAATCTCACCATGATTTAACTTGAATGTCGAGTAAACAGCCAAATAAGCATTTGGTTAATTTCGACCATGTCATTGTTAATTTTCTAAACTTCAGTGTGATCACGACACATTCTTTGAAACTAAAGAGTCCGAGTTTCGTCATTACACAATCTTGCCATCTGAAGGATTTATCTGTCCGTTGCACTTTCGCTGTGGACACTATATTCTTTCTCAGATTGGGGCACTAAAAAGATACCCCTGGTGCAATCGCAGCTACATTCGGTGTAACTCCTTCATAATGTCTTTACATCTATATTCTGATTCCCTAACATGAGGGCAAACTTAACTTTAACTTTCTGCTTACTTGCATTCCTCTAAATACTCTTTGTGTTAATTTCATTTATGAATTCCTTGCATGAGGTCTTGTGGAAAGCCTTCTGGAAATCCAAATATACCATTTCCATTAGTTCTCCGTTGTCTTTGTTGCAAGAAGCAAATTGAAACAATTCTGTAGTTGTCAAGAATAATTTCTTTTTCAGAAATTCATGCGGTTTTTTTCCAAAGTTTGTAATAATGTCTAAATATCCAACACCATGTCCTATCTCGTAAATTCCAACAATTTCTAGAGAGATGTCAAGTTAATTGGAGTTTTCCGCATGATCTCTTCTCTTTGTAAACGGCGGATGACGTTTACCATATTGCATTAGAAAGCTTGGCGGCCGGCCTTTGCAATAAGTACTGGAATCTAAAACGCAGTCATTCACAGTGCAACTAATATCTCTATTGTTTTTTTTTTCTAACATGTTGGTAACAAGTACACCTGGTGCGTCAGACTTAGCAATCGTCAAGCCAGCTATATTTTGATACTTATATAAATTAACTGTACTTCTTTCCGTCTACAAGCTCCATACGAACACATGGTATTTCTCAGAGATTTTCTAGACTTTTCTCCATGAAGACAAGTGCAAAATAACTGGTTAGTTTCTATACCATGTCCCTATTCTCCACAACAAAATCTGCAATCCTGCTTACAACTTTCCACATTTGACCTTGGTTCGATGTTGTTCTATTTTGAAATATAGATCGGAGGTTTAGGCAGCCTTTATGTTTCCTGTTCGTTTACACTCATGTTCTCTGTTTGGTTTGTTTGGCAGCTTCTTCACCCACCTGTTCTGTATCGTAAATTTGTTAGAGTTCTAAGTTTTCCACAATATGTGGAATTGTTCTGAAGCCACTTCCATTGAATTAATACAGTCTTTAATTTGTTATGTTGACCATTGTTGAGTCACCTTCTCTTCCTTTACTGCGTATGCCTTAGAGTAAGGTACATATCATTCAGACGTGCAGTATTTCTGTAAGTAACAACCACTGCTTGTCTACAAATCAATATTATAATGAACTTTCAGTGCAGCCAACTTGACCTCTCGTTTCTGAGCTTCCACGATGTTTGGGAGTAATGTTCAAAAAATTCTATGTTGTATGCAGACATCATGTAAAGTCAATAGGTTGTTGACACTATTCCTCAGCAACTGCTTTGAGCCAAGTTGTTAACTCGTGTTTCTGACGTCAAAACACGAAATACGAATAATCTGGTCTATCTATTGGTTCACAACATGCTATTCACCCTACCTCACATGCAGTTATGGAATTTATTTTTCACAGCATTATCAGTCACTTAATTAATGCAGTATTAACGCACCTTAACATCATCCTTTATTACTGCAGCACCCACAATACTTGCGTAGCTCATATCCAGAGCATAAGTTGTGCAAAATTTGTACAACAGTTTTGGTTTAACTATATAAATCACCAATGCTTGCTACTCCTTGGTAATTGCATTGTCCACTGAAGCCGATTCTGTGGAACCTGTTGGACATGGTCTGTGATGGTAACTTGGACATGATATTCAGTGAAGCCTACCTCGACACTGAGGCGATCTGAAAAAAAACATGTTGGGCAATAGAAGAAAAGCACGAATGACCTTCCCACTCTGCGACGATAAGTTCCACTGTATTCCGTCTGCTTCCTCAAGCTCACTGTATATCTTTTATAGCACATACCATTGAACTGGTCTAATGCTCTACCACTCTCACTCCTGCATGGAGCACCTATCTTCGCTTATTCTCTCTGCCTGCTTCACCATAACCCTTACACTGCATAGATTCAACAGTATGGACTCACTCACTTTTGACACCTTAACATATACACACACCTATTACATCACTAATACCATGCCACACATTCATATAATCACAGCGTCCCTCCCTTTATTTCGTTTCAGGAGAAACTGACTGTAACAGGACAGAATGACCCAAGTCGGACGGTGGATTGTCCGATATACATTCCCACACAAAAGTTTCCCCGCTCTTTTCAAAGAACCATCGCACGAGTTGCAGGAGACAAGGACAACTCCTATGGAGATTTGGAAACTTCTACGCCCTACCAAACAAGAAGCAATGTTCAATGAATAGTAATTTTCACGTTAATCCCACTGTCTGTTCTGGCATCGGTTCTCCCATTCCCAAAACAGCACCTACCTCATTTCACAGACGCAGAAATCGACACAAGTGTCTTTAAGCACTCTGCTATATTAACATACGCTTTAACAGATGAAGATAGACGCACACGCATACACGCACACACTCACGCACACACACGCGCGCGTAGTGACACACAGAGATGCGTATGTCACCCACAAATTGAAGCAAACACATATAGAAACACACAAGTTGGTACACAGACAGACAGCGGTAGGCACAAGCACATAGACACAGAGAGACACGCTAGATAATGTCTGTAGAACCATTATAGATACGTTTTTTGAATATTAAGAACATCGGGGTTGCAGGGTAAAGGCATGAGAACGATGTTGAGAGATATTAACACATTATTAAATGGCATATCAGACTCGATTAGCCAATGGACTTTATGATCTTATGGTGTTATGCTATCTGATATCTCTTCTGTAAAGAGCAATCGAGGTTGTGTTTGACACATATTAGATTTGAGAGAGCGAGTGGTAAAGTTGGACATATTTCTTGTAGTGAATGGTTTATGTCTGTTCACAATTCATGTGCCCTTACATTTCAAAAGAGATGACGATTGATGTCAGATAGATATCGTTTTAAAATAAAGGAACAACATTGAAATAAGGATATCCATTTGTCTTTGGTGTTGTATTATCTGTGCTTGTCCACATTGTCATGCAACAGTTAAGAGATCTTTATTGAGAAAATTCAAGGTATCCTAGACTGGTATTTGTTGGAGAGGAGAGTCAGTGTTTATTGGGAACAGATAAGCAATGGCCACACACAATCGGATTAGCCATGAATATTCTGAATGGTGCCATCGAATGGCTCACTGCTGCCCCAATTCTTGCATAATTCGCCCAATCAACTCCTTGAGGCTGCTACAGAGGGAAAGGAATACACCATGCCACCAGTCAGGATCATTACAACGAGACGGGCGGAGACAGGTCTTTCTCTCTAAACTGTTACAGGAAAAGAGAATGAAATAACTTACTTCAATGAGTAAATTATGCAGCACAGAGGAGGCCATGCATACCGCCTGAGCTCCTACACAGGTTCAGCGACGTTGTCTCTCACAGGAAATATGCAGCAGAGATAAATGCTTACTTTCAGATAGCTAAGCTGTAACTAGTAGAGTGCATCAGAGATCAGTGTGGGTCAGGTGTTCATAACAACTAGAAGCAGGAGGACGCTGTTGGGCCTTCGAGCCTGCTGCGCCATTCAATAAGATCGTGTTTGATGTTGGCATGGTATTGGATCTACTTACCCGCGGTCTCACAGTATCCCTTAATTCATCTGACCATACCCCTTATTGTTAAAAAAAAACATTAGCTTTGAAAAATACTGAAGTCGTATTAATTAATTTTACTCGGCAAGGAACTGCATGGATTAACAACCCTCTTGGTGAAGTCGTTCCTAATCAATTATTAAAAGACCAATAATCTGTACCAGACTTTTCGATGAAGGGAACTCTATAGATTTAAGCTCAAAGTCCTTCAATAAGTCGTCAAATGGATGTAGTGAATGCACAATGTGATTTTAGGCCATGGAGTTTAGTGAGCAAGCCTTCAGCAGAAATAACACAGAGTGAGTTATCTCGTGTGATAGGAAGCATAAAACAGCAGTAAACAGTTTAAATGGAAGACCTCTGCAGAACTCTTCGAGACAGGTTGTTTTCGTATTCCTGGTACATGAATCATATTTCGTTAGCCTGCAGATGCAGCAAGTGATTTGGACGGTCAATGGAATGATGGTGTTCCCCGAAAGAGTGTCACTTTTAATCGTAGGAATAGTTTACTGCATCTTTAAAGGGCATTACTGAGAACACCTCTGACGCAATGTGTGCAGGTAAGATGCCCTAAACGTTGAAAATAAATACATAATTTCTGAATAAACGATTGCTTTCGAAGGTTTTGAAATATGTTTCCCTTTACTCGTTGAGATTAGATTAGATTAGATTATGTTAGATTACTTACAGTGTGGAAACAGGCCCTTCGGCCCAACAAATCCACACCGACTCGTCGAAGCGCAACCCACCCTTCCAGAAGGAATGTCTCATCTTAAGAAGAAAGCTCAGTTTAGATTGTGGATGAGAGATTTTGCTGAAACACACTCGATTTTCAGAAAAGTATATTCGTTGGAAACATATTTTCGCTTGTTAAAGCGACTGCAACACGTGAATGAGTTTAAAGAATTGAGATTAATGCAGTTATTATGAAGACATTAACCAATTGTTTAAGAAATGCAGACGGATGCAAACATGTTCTCCATTTAGAATGCGAGGACATGTTTTGCTGATGAAAGCTACTGTGTACGACAACAGCAATGATGCACCTACATACGAACCACAATAATGTTCCACAGAATGTTCAAGTATATCACATATATACAGGTTGGTGTTCAGTTGATATCATTGCATGTTTCAACACAGAGCGGGAGAAGAATATTATCTGCCTGAGAAGCAGCAGCCTATTGCACCATCTTTCTTATTTTGGTCCAGCTGACAAAAACGTGTGAGAAGAAAACCTCTCAGGCATCTTTCCCACTCGTGGAGGATTCCTGATGCAGGAGTCATTAGAATGGCTCGACTGCCTGTCGCAAAGTGAATTTAGTTAAATCCACATTTTCTGGGAAGAAATCCCATTACAAGCAGCTTATGCGATCAGAACAACATCAGACACAGAATAATATTTGGGACCGGCTATCATTTTTTCAATTAGTCATAGAGTCATAGACATGTACAGCATGGAACCAGACCCTTCGGTCCAACCCATCCATGCCGACCAGATATCCCAAACCAATCTAGTCCCACCAAGAAACACCGGACCATATCCCTCCAAACCCTTCATTTCATATACCCATTCAAGTGCCTCTTAAATGTTGCAATTATACTAGCCTCCACCACATCGTCCTGCAGTTCATTCCATCCATGTACCACCCTCTGCGTGAAAACAATTGCCCCTTAGGTCTCTTTTATATCTTTCCCCTCTCACCCTAAACCGATGCCCTCTAGTTCTGGACTCCCCGACCCCAGGGAAAAAAAATACTTTGTCCCTTATAATTTTGTAAACATCTATAAGGTCACCCCTCAGTCTCCGACCCTCCAGAGAAAACAGCCCCAACCTCTTCAGTCTCACCCTGTCCCTCAGATCCTCCAACCCTGGCAATATCCTTATAAATCTTTTCTGAACCCTTAAGTTTCACAACTTCTTTCCGATAGGAAGGAGACCAAAGTTGCACGCAATATTCCAAAATTGGCCTCACCAATGTCCTGTACAGCCGCAACATGACCTCTCAACTCCTGTGCTCAATACTCTGACCAATAAAGGGAAGCATTTCAAAAGCCTTCTTCACTATCCTATCTACCTGCGACTCCACTTTCAAGGAGGTATGAAGTTGCACTTCAAGCTCTCTTTGTTCAGCAACACTCCCGAGGACCTTACCATTAAGTGTATAAGTCCTGCTAAGATTTGCTTTCGCAAAATGCAGCACCTTTCAATTATCTGAATTAAAATCCATCTGCCACTTCTCAGCCCATATGGTCCAGATCCTGTTGTAATCTGAGGTAACGCTCTTCGCTGTCCACTGCACCTCCAATTTTGGTGTCATCGGCAAACTTACTAACTGTACCTCTTATGCTCGCATCCAAATCATTTATGTAAATGACAGAAAGTGGAGGGCCCAGCACCAATACTTGTGGCACTCCACTGGTCACAGGCCTCCAGTCTGAAAAACAACCCTTCAACACCCCCTTCTGTCTTCTACCTTTGAGCCAGTTCTGCATCCAAATGGCTATTTGTCATGAGTTCTGCAATTATGCAACGCTCGAAAGCTTTCTTTTTTTTCTGTTTGCCTTAAGAAATTGCATTTGTGTATGCGTCTGCGTGTGTGCTTCTGTATATCTCATTTTACGGGGAAATGACCCAGTCTGAGACCTATTTCATTGGCAATATACTGAACTTGTTACCTTTAAAATTCGTTGTAACCAGTGGAGTAGTGGGACTGGAAATGGCATCGGTCACCGTCCAACATTGTTCAGAACATGAATGAAAAATTCTCAAAGGGCTGTTCAAGTGGCAATTCTATTCACCAGAAGTTAGTGGTGCCTGGGTGTTTACACTAATTCAAATTTGTCTTTGTTAACTATTTGACAGCCAAGTAAATGAAGGAAAACGGTGAACAGAGAGAAAAGTGGCGTTGAAAACATTGCCATATCAGTCATGATCTTAGTTCCTTGTGGAACAGTAAAGAAGTGGCTAATCGCCCACCCCTGATACTCAGTACACGGTCTTTATATTCTATTCGACCTCTCAATCCTCTTGCACATGAGCAGATAGAGCCCAATTGGTCGAAACAGCTAGTCCACAGTATCAAAGGGTCTCATGCAGTTCCCCAAGACTGTCACACGCAGTTTGGTGTGGGAGCAAAATGTTATTGGGAGATCAGGTTCGGGTACAAAAGATGCCTGTCGGAGTTTCTCCATTTTGAAACTTGTGCTTCATTTGTTTGTCGTTTTCGAGACCAAGATTCACGATAAATACAGGCCACATACCTTTCCCAGAAATAGCTCATAAAATCATCTGGTCTCCCTGACTGCAGCATCGAGTAACAGAACGTCCAGGTAAATCACAATCATTAATTTTGCAATTACAGAATATGAAGACATAAAAAACAGGAGTAGGCATTTCGGACGATCAAGTCGCCTTGCCAATTTTTTAAGATCATGGCTGATCTACTGTAGGCATCAAACCCACTGTAATGCCTAATTCTTCGCATCTCACAACTCTCTGATTGTCAAAGATCCATCTGTCTCCTCTTTAATGCTTGCAATGATCTACCTCCACGAATTGTCTAGAAAAGCCAACTCTGGACATGCGTGAACCTGTGTGAGATGAAAACAATCCCTGGACATGCATCATTACCTATTGATATGAAAAAAGTGTTGCACACAGGAGCTCAGATGAGAGTGACTGGCCCTAATATCAAGACAGCATTTGATTGACGATGTCACGAAGGAAGACCAACTGATTTGAATTTAATAGGAACCACGTGTAACACCCCCACTGGTTGGGGTCACTGAGCGCACAAATGAAGATGTTTGTGGTTGTTAGAATTCAATCCTCTCAGTCCTGTTCATCTCTGCAAAACAGCCGCAGGATAGTTCCACGGCCACAAACTTCTTCAGCCGCTTTATCTATTTCTTCCCCCATCATTTGGCCACAATAGAGAAGACGACCCAATGTTCAGAACAATTTTTCACCTCTTAGTTCCTGAACCAGCCTTTTTCCATGTGGAACAAGATATGACAAAGGACAAATTTGTGTTGTTAAAGTGTCAGTAACATTCGTGAAACAGCATTGCCAGACAGCACACATGTCTACAATGGAAAAAAAAGAGCTCATTCTGAATCTCAAGCTGTTTTGCACACAAATGAAGTTCCACTATTCAGGCCATCGAAACTATTGCAAAAGAAGAATGACAATGCGTTCAATATTCCTGCCTGTTACACAGGAAGAGAAGGAATCTGGTCAGGACATCGATCTTTTAAGCAGGAGCGGGCACAGACCAACAAGGGACTTAAAAATGTTCCATAGGACTAGCACGAGCTTATTCAGCCCCAACAGACACTTATACAGGAACAACAGGATATCACTGACGTTCCTTAATGGCAAGCCAATGATGCAGGGACTGCACTTATGGACGGCTACACAATGTTCCACTTGGCTCCAAGCTGTACATTAACGTGAGGCGAGTTTTCTCAAAGCCTTGTGTTCTCTGTCTTTCAATGGACACAGCGAGTCATGTGGTTGGTCGTGGCGGGACGTTCTCAGAGGCATTTAAACTGCCCATAATCATGCATGCCGGTTAAAAGAAAAACATTCTAATGTATCACTGCGTCAGTGACTGTTCAGAATATAATGAGAATTTGATCAGCACCCTCGAAGTTCAATGCAACCACGTCTTAGTCTGTCACAGCGCTACAGATTAATCTTCACCCCATTCTCATTGCATCATCATCGCAGGGATTAGCCGAGTGGCACTCCTGTCACTCTGTCTGACGTTAGGAAACAATTCCTTATTATGGACAGAAACTCTGTCCACAATAGCCCAAATACTGCTTCAGATTTGATCTCACTAGTTCTTTTTCCTCATTTCGCCGTCTCCGTTTCTTTCTTATGGCATAAAAAAAAAACTATTGCTTCTCTATGCGCTGCAACTGATGTATTTTTTTTTAAATCTTGCATCTGTATACCAGCATTACTAAAGTCAGGACCAGAGGTGCTAATGGGAATGAGTATCACTCTCAGCGAGTCAGTCAATGAGGAAGAACTTACCTGGAGTAAGGAATGGCCACCTACGTGAATGGAAATTTGTTGTTGGAATATGGGAAAGTGGCAGAAGAAACGCGCTTGCTAAACTTTTCCAATTTTTCTCTCATGGTATATGTGTAGCCCTGGTCAGCCGGCATTTTATGCTGATCTTGAACTCGGTGTCATTTTCGGCTGCTGCACAGAAGTGTAAACAGTAAAACGGATTGTTGCGGCTTTGCAGTCACGCAGAAACCTGACCAAGGAGGAATGACACATTTCTTCCTCTAAAAAAAAACATTCGGCGTGCAGATGCGCTTTTAAATACCAAATGGAGGAGGTTTAATTTAAATTCCAACAATTTACTTCGTGGGATATCAACAGATTATTACTCTCTGCCTTAAATGATGTTTGAATGAATTGAACACCATTCATTGGCTTCCCATTTGACTGCATCTGTGGAAATAACTAGTTAATGTCTTAGGTGCAAATATTTTGTAGATGGAAGTGTAGTTGGAAGGTACTGCACATATTTTTATCTGGATTTAGCAAGGGCTCAAGTCATATTTTTCGAGAAGTTGCACTGAGTCTGAAGTGGAGACTGGGATATGATGATTGGAAAGAATTGGTGAATGGGCAAGAAATGTAGAAGTTAATCGGTGCACGAGAATAAGGGTCTTGGGGTTTGAGAATGGTATGATTCTTCGTCATATATTTTTAAGTTACGTGTAAATAATTATATGAAGTTAAGATATTTTTGATTGGAACTGTAAATGTTGACTTCCACCTTTCCAACTTTTAAATATCCCGAGCAGCAGTTCAATTCAATGCAGTTTAATCAAAAGATAGATTGACTTACGAGGAACACCAACTATTGCGAGGATCGGATAGTAAGCACCTTGAATAATGAAAAGGATATCTTCAATCCTCGAAGCAAGTGATATCCAAGGCTGAGAAAGCCAGTAAAGACCACCGAAAAAACTCTTGTTCATTGTTGCAACTTCCCAGTCTAATGTTTTCAAATTCTGATCCATTGTTAGTACATAGAGCCTATTGCTGTCAGATTCTGATCTATTGTTAGAACATTACAATCGCTTAATCTCCGACTCTGTTTTCTCCTCCCCTCTTTCTGGATTTGCTGATCCCTGTTTGTGCTGTTCCCCTTCACATTAAGTGGAAGTACATTGACAGGAATGCCTTATTCATAGAAGTGCCTAAAACTCGAGTGACACTTTTAAGATCCACTGGGACTGACGTAAATCACAGTCACTGAACAAATCGCTCCAATTAACCCCTTTCAGTTCAATAATGTTTTATTAAAATTAAAACTCATTTAAAATTTACACATTCCAGTTGGATATATGAGGGTGACTGATGGAAGGAATGTTGAAGAAGTTGAATCGATTGTGTGTAACCATTCAATCTGGCTTGGGCATGCAGGTAATGCCTGAGAAATGCCGGAATATAAATATATTTTTGTTCATAAATGTAAACATTCATTCTGTAAGAATCGATCAGTCATTACAATATCAGTGATACATTGAAAAATCTTTTTATAATCCATAATCCGCGATAAACACAATTCAGGTTTTTATTCCAGGATCAGAGAGAACAGACGAGGTCCATGCTGCTGATGTTATCGATGTCAATGAACTGTGATGAAAAATCATTTACTGGGCTTCAATTAAATAGTGATCATGACACTGGAAACGATACAGAAGAGAGAGAGAATTATAGGACATGGTTGTTCAGGCCGGTGGCAAGTACAATAATATTCTCTAATCATCATTACAGTAAAGTTACTTTTCAAAACTTATACAAAGAGCAGATTCAAGGATACATCAACAATGATGAATGAGGAGAAACAATATTAATGAAATTCAGCTCGAAATGCAGGGACAAAATGATTTCCTTCACATACTAACATACCGAAAGTACGAATAGATAAGATAAGAAAAATTCACTCGTAATATTGAGCTGTATAAATTAAAAATTTAGATTTCCAAACCCAGGGAGTGGTGAGCAAATTTTAACAAGAGTTGTTTTGTACACAGATGAGATACTGATTTGCCCTCGGTCAGTGACCCTCCTTACTGAGATTCTCGACTCAAGTCTGTCACACAGTGTGAATGTTATCAGTTTTGCTGCTGTTAGATCAGTCAATTTAAATGAATCCATCTTAGTGATGTCACTGAGCACATACGCAGCCAAGAGTTATTAACGGAGACGATCGGTTAATAGGCACAGAGCAAGTTACAAAGGCGTGTCTCAAAGTTGTTTAAACCCCCTGTCCAACATGGAACTGAAAGAACGCAAGTGCCACATTTTGTTTTTAATGTTTCAGAGCTTTTTTAATGATGGAACTCAATGATCCAGCGGAGTACCATTGAGGGCCAGGGAAAGATGTAGGACAGTTATTCACCAACAAACTGGGCAATTACTTCATGGAAAACAAGTTGCACAAATATGCGAGTAGAGAGGAATGGGAAGAGCTGGAGCAGTCAGACATCGGCGGATCCAATCATAAGAACGAGAGCATAAATGAAGGCATTGCCAGATCAGCTGAAGTGGTTAGTTCTATTACATTGTCAATCCCTCTAACAGAACTAGATCAGAAACCATAAAGCCAGATGAGATATGTGTTCAACATGGTCCACTGTGCACAACATGCTCGTGTACAGTTCAATACAATCGTGCAATCTGTGCAGAATGGAACACTGAGCAGAACTTTCAAGTGCTTTGGAACACATACTGATACTATGTAACTGTCCAGCAGCGGGGAGCACAAAGACATCACTCAGCTAGTGGCGAGCAGGGCTCTACCTATCAGATTCTTTATAAATGCCCGGTGACTCTGCCCCACTGCACGCTGGCCACGAACCAGCTACAAGCGGCTAGAAACTGTCAGATATCTCCGTCTGAAATATGACTTTGCAAATGAAGTCATATGAATGACGTTACTTTTTTTGTGGAGGTTTGTCACAAGGAATTCTGTGACATTGGACTGCGTGTTTCATCCATTGCACGGATGCACACCGAGACAAACATCAACTGCACGTGAAGGACAATGAATTTGGTGAAAGACAGACTTGGGTCTGCACAAAACTTGTTTTTTTTCTCCAGAAATAGGAATTTACCAAGTCCAAATATTGCTGAATGGCTCATTCCAAGGTTCAGGACTACCTCCTGAGGGACACAGTAAAGCTTAGGCAGTTGCTACCATGGTCCAGTTGGACCGACAACAGTCCAAAGTATTTCGCCTGAAGCTAAATAGGATTGCTTTACGTTTCAGACGCCCCAATTATCTCAAGGCCCGTAAATATAGTCCTGTATGCGCCAGAGATGGCCTTAGCTTTTTTGGATACCGTCAAACTGCAAAATTTGTTTGTTTCCTTGGTATGCTACAAGACAGAACCAAAACAGTTAAAATAAAAAAAAAAAAATCACTGAAGAGCGCAGTAATGCACTGATCTCTAACACCAGACTAGATATTTTTTAACCTCGGGTCCTTCAGTCTTTGATTGGAGAGAGTTAGATGCATCTTCGTTCCGTCTATAAACCTGTGCTGTCCCTGGCCTGATCGTGTTTGATGGGAACAGTGTCGAGAATGGTTCAAGTTGCATGATTCCATGCGGTGCCTCTCCTGGGAGTGTTTGAGGGGGACAGTGTGGGGAAAAATTTACTTTACCTGTAACCCCGTGCTGTTCCGGGCCGAAGAGTGTTTGCAGGTTACAGTGTGGGGAGTGACTTCATCAATATCGAACCCAAGCTGACCGTGTTTTATTTTTTTTCTTTGACAAGGACCAGTTTAGGTGAAGTTTTATTTGGTAACTAAGCCCATCTGTCTGTATCATGGCAATGATTGATCGCAAAAGTGTAGACGTAGGTTTTAAACTTTATCTGACCAGTTATTATGCCTTTCCGTCTGCGGTTCTATGGACACGGTGGGTTGTGAATTTTCAGAATATGCAATACCATGTGAAAATGGCTGGACATTTGATAAATTATGTGTTAAACGACTTATCATCCTGGATATGTTTCTTAAGGACGGTGGGGCAGTGGTTTCATCAATATCAGACTCCATACTGAGAATGGAATTTCTATTTGGATTGTACCTCTGTAGGAGGACCTTTCCTCTGTGTGTAACTTTCCGTAGTACTGGTCTTGGAGCGTTTGATGGGGATTGTCCAGTGCGGTCTTCTAGCATCGGTGAAGCAAAAGCGGAATTCAGGTTCTGGAGAAGGGTCAGTGGACTCAAAACATTAACTCTAAGTTTGCCCACCCATCCTGCCAGATATGCTAAAGTTTTCCAGCAATCTCTACTTTTGTTTCGGAGTTCCTGCATCCGCAGTTCTTTCCATTTTTATCAATCGTTAAATTTACTTCCAGTTCGAAATAGTAGAGGACGCAGGATATCATATCTAATTCCTTGATGTTTCGATCATGGGGGCAACATGAAAGGTTTTTTTTTCTTTCACTCTAAAGGAGTACAGTGAGAGATCGTCTCTATAGGCCCTGTGCTATACCTGTACTGGAAATGTGTGTTGGAGACAGTTTATGGTGTGCTATAATGAGCATCTACCTTCATGTTGGACATGGCCTAGGAAGTCGAAAGGGGTATTGCAGAGAGAGCTTTATGCTGTGTCTGAACACATGGACTACATGTTCTGGGGTGTTTGATCGTCTCAATGATAAGGGAGAATTATTTTATCTTTAGCTTTGGATTCGATTCCCTACAGAGTGAAAACAGTCCTTTCGACCCAACAAGTCCACACCGACCCTCTGAAGAGCAACTCAACCAGACCCATTTCCCTCTAACTAATGCACCGAGCACTGTGGGAAATTTAGCATGACCAATTCACCTGATCAGAACACCTTTGGATCATGGGAGCACCCAGTGGAAACGCACACAGATTCGGGGAGAATGTGCAAAATGCACACAGACAGTCGGCCGAGGCAGGAATCGAACCCGAGTCCCTGGTGCAGTGAGGCAATAGTGCTCACCCCTGAGCCACAGAAAAAGTAATTTGGAAGACAAAGGTATTCACTCTAGATCTAATCGTGTGCTATCCCTGACCTGTCAGTGCTTGATATACAACAGTGTAGTTTCAATTTCAAATTGTATCTAACCCTTTCGCTACCTGTCTGGAGACTGTTTCATGTCGGCAATGCAAAGTGAGATTTATTCCATATTCAACCCATGGTATAACTGCCGTTCAGTGTTTGATGAGTACATTGCAATAGCGAGTTTTAATCTGTGTCTGATGTTGGAATTAACATGGACTGGGAATTCATGATGTAGGACAGTTTTGATAGTGCTTTATTTCGTATCTTATCCCGTGCTGCACTTGTCCTGGTAGTGTTTGATGCAGACAGTGTCTGCCTGAAATACTCAGCAACTAACCCCATGCTGAATGGGGCATGGAAATTCAAAATTACTGGTGTAGTGAAACCTTCCCTCTCTATCTAACCCCATGCTGTACCCTGTCCTTCTGTGGTTGATGGGAACATTGCGGAGAATCATGTAATTCAAATCTAACCCCATGCTAAAATTGATCTGGAAATCTTGGACATGGATCACAGAAAATTATAGCACAGAAGAAGCCCTTCGGCCTACGATGTTGTCCCGAGAATTATTGCTAATCGTAAATAAAATAACCTACCTAACGCATCCCTCAATCACTGCTGTCCATGTGCATGTGCAGCAGTCCCTTAAATTTAACTAATGACTATGCTTCCACCACCACCGCTGGCAATGCATTCCATGCATTTAGAACTCACGGTCTGTGGTCTCTCCTCTACACATTCCCCCTAATATCCTCCATAACTCTAATTCACTGAACTTCAGGAGCAGCAATGTTCACTGTCTACAAGGCGTTCTACAGAAGTTTTTTCAAGGCTCCTTCCCCGGCACCTTGTAAAATCATGGCAATCTAGAAGGACCAGGGAAGCAGATACATGGGAATACCAATATCTTCAAGTTCTTTTGCAAACCACTCATCGTCGTTATTTGGAAATATGTTCCCGTTTGTTTGGTATCATTGTTTCAAGAATCTTCTTGTGATTTGTGCACTGTATTCATCATATTCTAGTGATGAAATTGAACAAAATTAATGGGTGGATCTTTCCGAATTGAGCAATAAAAAAGTGGCTATTATCAAATGATTTATGACTTCGACGAATGGAACTTTGTTTCTAATAGTCAGAGCAATGGTGAGACTATTTGCAATGAAGTTTCTGTCTCGAGACACACACAAAGAGGATGGGCTGGGATTATAGAGCATAGAACATTACAGCGCAGTCCTGGCCCTTCCGCCCTCGATGATCCGCCGACTTGTCATACCAATGTGAATCCCATCTAACCTACACTATTTCATGTTCGACCATATGCTTGTTCAATGACGACTTAAATTCACTTAAACTTGTCAAATCTAGTACCGTTGCAGGCAAAGTTTGTCATCAATGTAGATTCCCTTTACTTTTGGCAATGACCTTATGGAGCAGACCTACACTGAAAATGTTTAATGTGGGATTCATTGTTCGACTCCAAGTGCTGCGGGAGTCAATCACCTTTGTAAAGCCTTCATTCAGGAATGATTCCAAGCTGCAGAATTTCAAAGCCTGGATTACACACCAGAAGTCATCATCAGAGACAATCGAGCGAGGCAGTTTTGTCGGCAGGTCATTTGTATGAATTTTTAATTGTGTTTGGACTCGCACTGAGCGCTCTGCTCGTCCATTGACCGGTCTACCCATATATTGCATTGTTCCACTGGGACATCTCGAACTGATATTGTCGCAAACAATTGGGTGAATAATTGTCCAGGTTAGGCTGAGAAGCTCCCTGGACAGATTATAGACGTGGTCAGTATTTTGGAGGTAGTGGAGAAACTCAAAGGCACTGTGTTCATATTCAAGCTTTTCTGAAGCCATTTTTGTCAGGTTTGATGACTGCAAGATGTTGTGTTCACTGATCTGAATAAAAATCAGATGTTTACTACAGTCACTAAATTGTGCAATAAGTAGATGGTACTCTGGTAATTTAAATATTGTTCATTTCAATTACCCTCAAACGTAGACAGTGACGTTTGGTTTATTTTTACGCGCCTAAGAAGAAAAGTGATGTTGACTCTTCATTATAGAACATACAAAATTGGGCTGAAATACATTTCTCACTGAGTAGTCAAACAAAAGTTGGACATTTACTGTAACGTAGCATTCTGTCAGCATGATTGTGTCCCAACAGCATCATCATCTTAGAGTATCAGAGGTCTCCAGCATGGAAATAAACCCATCAGCTAACCTGTCCAGTTTTCACAATTAAACTGGATCTCCATGCTTGCGATTATTTTCCGCACTACTCCTTCGGTATTCCACTCATGGACGTTACTGAATGATTTATAAATGACAACATTGTCCTCGTTTCCAGCAGTACCTCTGGCAACCTCTTACATAATCTCCACACTGTCTGTAAGAAAAATAATGCCGCTTTGAACTCTTTTGTATTTTTCCCTGTCGCTTGAAACGTATGCTCTCTAGTTTTAGATTCCTCTATCACAGCGAAAAACCGTTTTTCATCTAAATTGTATTTGCTTGTCATGATTTTATAGATATCTAAAACGTCACCATTCAGTCTTATATGCTCCAGGGGAATAAAATCCAGCCTATGCAACCTCTTCTGAAAACAGAAAACTTTCAATCCAGGTGGAAGCTTTTTACATCTTTCATGAATTAGTTCTAGTTTAATCATATCATTTCTATCCTGGATTGCACACAGAATTCGAAATGTGGCGTCTTTTACATCTGTCAAAAACAACTCTTAAACTCAATGCTGTGCCCAATGAAATATAGCATACCGGAAGACTTTTCACGAGTCTCCTTGCATGTGGTTCCACTTTTAAGGAAATATGTGGCTGCAGCCAGAGGTCTTTTTGTTCCGTAACTCTCCCCAATCCCTTACAATTTCCTGTATTCATACTACCCTGATTAAACCTACCAGACTGCAGCACCTTGCATATACCTAAACTAATCTTCATCTGCAATTCTTCAACACGCTAGTCAAGGTGAGCAAGATTTCGCTGCAATTCCATATAATCTTTTTTACTGTTCATTATGACACCACTCTTGGTATCATCCGCAACTAACTAATCATAGCTCCTGAAATCTCATTCAAATCATTTATATAAATGACGAACAGCAATGGACGCAGCAACAATCCCATGGCACGCCACTTGTCACGGGTCTTCTGTCTGAAAATACCCCTCAACGAAAATCTTCTGTCTTCTCATGTCAAGCCAATTTTGTATTCACTGGGTGTGCTGTCCCTGGATTCCACGAGATGTAATCTACTCAACCACCTACCAATTTGTACCCTGTCAAAGTCCTTGCTAGAGTCTGCATACATATTTCCCTCATTTACGTTGTTGGTCATCCCTTTAAAAACCTCAACCAAATTCGTGAGACATAATTTCCCACCGACAAATCTACGCTTAACATCCCAAATGAGTCCTTGCCTCTTCAAATGCACGCTGCTCCTGTTTCTCAGAATGCCCTCGAACAAGATACCCAAGCTAAATGTTACACTCACAAGTCTGTAGTTCCTAGACAATTTCCTGCAGCCTTTCTTAAATAATGGCACAGCATTAGCCAAAGACCAGTCTTCAGGCACTTCAGCAGTGGCTGTCAATGATGCAGCTATATCTCTGATAGACCTTCTTCCACCGGAAAGACGGAACCAGGCAGAGGTGGCAGCTCCTTGTATATAGTCATGTAGTGATCAGTATTGGTGCCAGCTCCCAAGCTGTCTCAAGTCATTCGGTTAAACTGGGCAGGATACCTGCCATTAAATACTCTGTATCATATCACCAAATTCAATATTTCATTTTAATATAGTATGGAGTGTGGAAGGCCCGAGAGTGTACTCTTGTTGTGTGGCTTCATCACCAAGACAGGCTCCACAACACCAACAGGCATCAATGTGATCTAGCAATTGACTTCGAAGTGTCCATGAGGCTCAGTCAAACATTAGCAGCAGCAGAATCATACTTTGCACAATCAGCAATCTCACTCTCCCGTGTATCTCCCAACATAGTCATTCGTAACTCAGAGACTTACCCTGTTCAATGGACAGTGCAGAAGGACATGCCCAGGAGCTGCACAAGCCAGAGCTGGATGATGAGTTGACAGGGACATTTCATGGCCAAACAGTATACGTTGCAAATGATGGACAAAACCATCCCTGAATCAATTGGTCAGATCAATCCCTACGGTCCTGTCACATTTCGTTGGACATTTTGATGGACATTGAAACAGAGCCATTTGAGGAGGAGGCTGCTCCCCAACAAATGAATCCTCAGTTATGTGAGATCCATGCACATCATGGTAAATCAAATAAAGCTGGAACATTTGCAACAATCCTCATCTAGGAGTGCCAATATGATGATGTATTTCAACCTCTTCAAGTTAACCACAGTTTCACAATGGCTAATGTTCAGACAATTTAATTAAATCTGCGCGAGAAAAGTGAAAGGCCGGAGGTGATGGAAGCTGCGAATGCTGCTGACTCTGACAACTTTCATCTGCAGAAATTGTCCAAAGTCGCATGACACCTGTATATAGTCACCAGGTGACCAGACAAATAAGCACTGCTCCGAATACGTGTAATTTAATCTAAACCTAGTGCACGATAATCTGTTTTCGATGACTTCTGAACTTTCCTCTCTAGTCCAACACCTCCGCATTCAGGAATTGTGGCACTCCTCGCCAAGCTATTCAAGTACACCAAGAATAATGACATTTACCAACAATGTGGTTAATTGGCTATGTATTTCCTGTAGTCAGAAAGCAGGACAATTTCATTGCAGACAGTCATTGTCTGGTCTGTGTAGACTCAACTATGTCAACACTCAGGAAGCTGTCAAAGATATTATGATCAATCAGCAACAACCTGTTCAGCAACGTTTAGCTGGTCTTCCGTCAGGATTACTGAGCTCCAGATCTCATTACAAGATTTGGTGAAAGGTATGGAACTCGAGAAGAGTAATTCTTGCATTGAGAGTAAGTACTCTTACTATCACGGCATCATTTGATAGAGTGTGACAATAGGGCCCGAGCAAGATTATAATTAATCAAAATCTGACGGAAACAATCTGCTGGTTGGAGTAATCATTTGTGAAAAAAAAGTTGCTCGTGCCAGTAATTCAAAGTCCACAACATCTCTGCAGGCATTCCTCAAAAGAGAGAGAAAGAGGGAGAGTCCACAGCTGAACGAACTTTAGATTCTTCAATGATCTTCCCTCCATCCTAAGTTCGGATGTGTTCACTAATTTTATCCTTTCGCAGATACTGAAGTAGTCAATTTTCAAATGCATCTGCATATGGAAAATATTCATTGGGAGAAGTGCCAACTATAATTCGCAAAATACAAATAGAGAATAAGACCTTAGATTTTCATAAAATAACCATCATGGAGTTCCTAAAAAATTGTTTAAGAGCATCCAGGTGATAACATTGCCCATACATTGAACTGGTCTTGTCGCATAAAGAAAAAAAACTCAGTCTTTAAGAGCAGGTTTGAGGCTTGGAATTCTGCAGAGATTAACTCACCTCCCGCATCCCCAAAACGTAGCCATCATCTGTGAGAACGGACAACTGTACGTTCCAGAATGACAAAAAATAAAACAAAAACCTCTAGATTGCTATCATATCCACAGACATCGCTCCCTCGCCCGCCCACCGTGAAGAGTCAGTAGTAGCAGAGCATAGTTTGCACAAGATGGACGAGATGAGAGGAACGTGATTGGACTGTTGTTGTTACGGGGAGAATTAACAGGATGTTGCCTGGGCTGGACAGGAACAATTATGAAAACAGACTTGAGAGATTGGGTACGCCTTCCTCAAGGCAGAGGAAATTGAGACAAGAACATGAAAGTGATGTATAAAATTCTGAGATTTTAGACGTATAGATTGGAAGAAAGCTTTCCTCTTGATCCAGGGATCAGCGACATGGAGCATAAATCTCACATCGGGGTACAAGCCGTATAGGATCTTTGAGGAAAAACCTTGTCGTGATGTTGGTTCTGGGAATATGTAACTTACTGACTGTAAAGCTGACTGGACAATTTTTGTCTTATTGTCTGCGAGGGACTTGATAAGGTGAAGTTCATTTTCTTTCTAAGTTAAACATTGCCGTCACTCGATGTCTGCCAGTTTGCTGCGTCCTCTGTGCGTCGATCATATGAAAAGCTGTCGTCTTCTGTGCATGTAGCATATGAAACGCTGTCATTGAATGTTCTCTTGGCCGGTTGGCTGATTTGTTACATAGAGTAAAGCTAACCAGCGCATGCATTCATTTCTCGTAATAGCTGTTTTTGTTATGACGTCATTGCAACCCTGTCCTCAGTGAGCTTTCAGCTCTCACTGCCTGTTCCCTTGCAAATGTAGAGTTACGGGGGCAGGCACAGGAGAGGAAACACGTCCCAACCAGTTTCATTAGCATCCCGTCCAGTAAATTTATTCAATTTGACAACGCGGTAGTTTGAGAAGTGCGGCAAAGCACATTTTCCTGTGGATGCAAACGAACTGAGATAGAAATTCTGATTGTATTGAACCGTCCTGAGTAACATTGATACACAGAAGGTAACAGCCATGCACGAAAACACAGAATCAGTGAGAGAGAGAAAGTGACAGGGTGGAGAGAGAAGTCAGAGGACGAGAAATGATGAAATGCACAATGGAAAAACACAGGAAGTCGGAAGGTCAGATCAAAAAGGACCAGGCTCCATTGAGTTATAAAGGGGATTGCAGTAAATGGGAGAAAGAGAATTGGAAGACAACAATTTTGAAACAAATTATTTAAGGCAAAGTGAAACAAGGAGTAAAATTCGTTCAGCCGAGTTCTCTTGAGGTTGTCATACGGGAAAAGGAAGCCCTTGCGTCCACCATTCGCCCATCGTGCCGGTTGCAGTGGGACTGGCGGTTTTTCAGACCCTTGCTCTCTCGAAGAAAGTTGTTTTTTATTTATATAAACAATTTGATCGATAAAAAGCGGAAATAGTTAGCCGGTTGGCAAAAATAGCTGGCATTTGGACACGAAGAAGTTTACTTAGGTTACGAAGGAGTCATGATCAATTCGTTTATTGCTCCGAGGAGTAGCGGATGGAGTTTAATTTGAACAATTGCGAGGTATTGCGTTTTGTAAAACAAACAAGGTAGGACATATATATTAATAGTAGGGCCCTGAGTGCTGTTGAGAAACAATGAGACGTCTGGTTCAAGTACATCAATCTTAAACATTTTTGGCAAGTATACAAGCATGATTAAGAAATTATTTAGCATGCTTGTATTCACTGTTCAGTCCTCTGAGTACAGGAAATGGAAATCATGTTGAGGCTGCACTGGGCGTTGTGATGTGCTTTATTGACCATGTCTGCAATTCTGGTCGCATTTCATTTGCAAGGATATTATTACATTGTATAGGATTGTGAATTGATTCACTGAGATGTTGCGGGGACTGGGGTGTGTTAGTTACAAAATTTAGACTGGAGTGCTTGGGACTCATTTCACTGTGTGGTGGGAAGTTGATGGATGACTTTATAGAGCTTTATAAAATCATGACAGACATGAACCATATGAATAGCCGATGTTCTTTCCTAATTTCTGGAAATTCAATATTAGATTGCACATTTTTACGGTGTGAGGAGAAATTTTTGTGGCAATGTTTTTACACAGAGTGGTTTGCATGTCGAACGAAATACCAGAATAATTGTTGTTTGTAACTGATGTTGCAGCATTTAAAAACATCTGGATAATGGCACGAACAAGCAATGTTTGGAAGGAACTAGAACAGATATTGCTGTAAAAGCAGCATGTCTGAAAATAAATCAGAGTTTATGTTTCGCACAGAGTGACCCTTCGTCCGAGAGTGAGACAGATAGAAGGAGACGGATGAAGCGAAGAAATAAAGGACAATAAGACTGTTTTAATATGATGCAGTAAAGATCGTACGAGATCAATCTATACAAGGTAGGGTAAGGAAGAGAGGAACAAAAGCAAAGAGATAAAAAGGTTGTTTGTGAAATGACGAGAGACAGACAGCATACACTCAGAAAAAGCAGGCAGAAAGACAGAGAGACAGACACACATAGAGACAGAGAGACAGACAGTCGGCGAGTGTGAGATCAACGGGCACAGAGAGAGATGGGGACAGGCAGAGAGAGAGAGAGAAAGGCAGAGAAAGACAATCAGAGAGGTGATATAAAGAGAGAGAGAGAGAGACAGAGAGAGAGACAGAAACACATAGAGCGAGACAGAAAGAGATATAAACATACAAAAAGGGTAAGGGACATTCAGAGATAGATGAATTCAGAAAAAGAGGCAAACAGAGAGAGAGATTGATGAAACGGGACACAGACAGTCAAAGACATACAGAAAGAGACAGAGATGACAGCAGATAAGAATAGCAACAAAGAGGGACAGCGTTAGTCTGAGCATAAGAGACTGAATTTCCCTCGTGCAAGTCAGTTATCTTTGATTTCCTGTCCACGTTCAGAAACATTCTGTGTGGCAAAATATCTTCCAGAATGGGGCAAAATAGAGACTGAGGTAAATACTGTCGGGTATACAGAGCAGATGAGGCAGTATAGACTGCAAATTCCTATCCATTATCCATTGATTCACTGAGTTGTCACCATCTCACGAAGAGGAGAACTGAAGGGGAAGTGTGAGGTTATGGAGGAAGCATTTCGTTCAGTTGTTTTCGGAAATGGTACAATTCTACGTTTATCAACGATGTCGTCCTCCATGCAGTTTGGAGGCAGGAGCTAATATAGTCAATTGATCAACTTTCTATTTGGAACAGAGACCTGGCACTTGTAAAACTTCAATGTGCTTGGGGTGTTGTGCTGGTGGGGATCGTGGAATCCGACGTCTGAAGTTCCAAAGGTCAGAACAAAGCTACAGGCTTCATACAGGGCCCACAATTGACTAGTAATATCTGCAGAGTCCCCTCCGTCACGGCAGTCCACTACTCCTCAGTCTCGACATCCTAATCCCCTTCAATCACCTCACCCCATTTCCCTCTATCACTACATGCTACTACATTCCAGTCATTACTGCCCAATTCCTTCAGTCACTGCATTCCACTTCCTCGTATCTACATCCTACACCACATTGGGAATTACACCCCACTATCCCCATACACCATATCCCACTTAGCTTAGTCACTGTATTCCAATCACCATCCGTACTTGCATCCTACTGCACTGAGTCTGTACCTCAGACACTCTAAAATCAGGACATTCAATTTCAATCCATCACTACATATCACTCTCTCTCAATCATAATTTCGCACTTCCCTGAATCACTGCATGCTAGTCGTTAGCATGCACTAATTCACACCATCATCAGTCTTTACGTCAGAGGCTCCTTACTGACTCCATTCCACTCCCCTAAATTGATGCATCTCACTCCCTTTCAGTTACTGTATCCTACCGGCACTTTAATGTTAGATCTCATTTCCCTCAGTTACAATATCCAACACTGCCTAAGTTAGTACATCCCATTTCGCTCAGTCATATATCACAGTCGCCCGCTGTCAATGAATCTCACTCCCCTCAGTTCAACAACTCCCTCTTCAATGTCAGGACAGTATCTAGTAAGCTGGTTCAAGACCAGGGACAATACATTGAGAGCGAACCATACCATCGAATGTCAATGCTGCTGACTTGATTCAGGAAGCAACAAATCTGCAACGTTCATGTAAATTAAGGCTTTGGAACGAAAAATGAATCATGAAAAACAACGTTCCTTGTCCTTTGATATGCAGATCGGGTTTAGTTGTTTGTCGTGAATTCTAACTGAGATGACAATTAGGCTGAGGGAGTTTGGAAATGGAAAAAGATTTTCCCTGACTGAACACAGTTTTCTGAAACGAGCATTGACTGATTCCGACGAAAAAGCTCGGCCAGGCCAAAGTTAGTAATTCACGGGTTGTTAAATCACGAAATAGTCATAGGTGGAATTAACCTGGGAGGCAAAATATAAAGCTGAGTCTTCCTTCGTTCAGAAGGACACGAGTTTATCACCGTATTTAAAAATGTGGAAAAGGAAGGGTTATTTTTCTTTTGCCAGACAACGTGGATAGAAAACAATGTTCTGTTCATGTGGTATCAGACACAAGGTATTTCAAACAACACATTCCGCAATATGTGCAAATAAGAGAGAAGTGGAAACGAGATTGGTCGTGTGATTGTGTGCTCACAAATCTCAGAAATGTAAAATTTCTGAATGGATGGCAATGTCTATTTCACTTCACTGATTGGCATGCACTGGGTTTCACGGTGAATCGGATGGGGCTGGGTTGGTGATTCTGAAGCAAAAGTGCCACTAATTGATCAGGAAAAATATGCTATAGAAGTATTAGACTATCGGTTAACACTGGGTCAGTCAGGATAGAAGGGATGCATCGAGGTGCATTGGCTGACCAAATTCATGTTTTAATATAAATTTCATGTTTTTCTGTATTAATATGTGAAATCTGGGAGTCGCTGGCTGGCCAGAATTGATAGATCATCCCTATTAGCCCTTGACAAAGTGGTATTGAGCTGACTCCTTGATTTTCTGCAGTCCACTTGCTGTGGTCTGACCGACAACGCTGGTACGGAAGGACTTAAAATATTTCGAGACAACGCCTGTGAAAGAACGGCTGAATATTTCCAAGTCAATGCGGTGAATAACTTGGAGGGGAACATTAAGGTTGTGGTGCTCCCAAGTACTTGCTGCCTTTGTCCTTCTAAGTGGAAGCGGTCATGTGTTTAAAATCTATGTCGAAGAATCTTTGATGAATTTCTGGAAAGCATCTTGTAGATATAACACACTGCTGCTATTGAGCGTCGGTCATGAAGTGATTGAATGTTTCTAGATGCCCTGCCAATCAAGCGGTTTGCATTTACCTGGATGTTGTCAAGTTTCTTGAGTGTTGTTGCAGCTGCACCTATTCAGTCAAGTATGGAGTATTCATCACCCCCCTGACGTGTGCTTTGAAGGTGGTGACTAGACTTTGGAGTGTCAGGAGGTGAGATAATGGTTGCAGTATTCTTCGTCTCTGACCTGTTCCTGTAGTCATTGTGTTTATGTGGTGAGTTCAGTTGAGTGTCTGTTAAGTACTTTGACAGTGGGTATTGAGTCATGGTAACACCGTTGAATGTCAAGGGGCAGCGGTAAGAGAATCTCTTATTGGTGATAGTCATTGTCTGGCATTGTGTGGCTCAAACGTTAATTTCCACTTCGGTATCCGAGTCTAGATATTGTCCCGACCTTGTTGCAGTTGAGCACAGACAGGTTTAATGCCTGATGAGTCGCCAATGATGTTGAAAACTGCGATTATTGTCGAACATCCCCTCTGCTGAAATTATGACAGAGGGAAGGTCATTTATGAAGCAGCTGAGGATTGTTGAGCCTCAGACGCTACACTGAGGAACTCCTGCAGAGATCTCCTGGCACTGGGATGACTGTCCCACTACAGCCACTACCATCTTCGTTTGTGCCAGGTATAACTCTAACCCCCGATCCCCATTGATACCGGTTTTGCCAGGGCCCCTTAATGCCACAGTCGGTCAAAAGCGGCCTTGATATCATGGGCTGTAAATATCACGTCACATCTGGAATTCAGCTCTTTTGTCCATATTTGAATCCACGCTGTAATGAAATCAGGAGCTGAGTGACGCTAACGAAACACAAACTAGGCATCACTGAGCAGGTTATTGCTGAACAGATGCTGCTTGATAACACTGTTGATGATCCCTTCCATTTCTGGACTGATGATCCTGACATCCCTGTTTCATATGATCCTGCCCTACGTGTTGCCTACTAATCGCAGTGCTCTGAAAGCATGTCCTTTCAAATGAACCTGTTTGACTCTAACCTGGCATTCTTTTTTTTTACCTTTGACCCTGAAAGAGACACCTACTCTAAGACTCTTACAGACTTAGGCACGAATCCACACACTGTCATTAGAGAAGTGGCACTAACTGAAAAAGGAACACGTAAACAGCCACTGACAGGATTGTTTTTTCTGACACTGATGTGAAAACAGACACTGCCATCAATAGAATTTGGCACTGACAGAGACGCTGATACTGATGCAGACACTGACATAATTGTGGAACCTGGCACAGAGAGAGTGACTCTGACGCTAATACAGACATTGATACTAAGAGACCAAAGGACACTAACAATGACAGTCACAATAATTGAGACAATGCAGACGCTGCTTCTGATACATATCCTGCTTCTAATAGCGATCATGTCTACAGCATAGACACTGACATTAATACAGACAGTATCACTAACAGAGACCTTGACAGTGACACTAACAGAGATACGCTCAGTAATAGAGATAGTTTCAGTACTAGAAACTCTGACACTTAAGGAAACTCTGACACAAGTAGAAACACTGACACTGACAGAGACACTCAATCGTAGAGACGCTGATGATAACAGTGACCCTATTAGAGATTCGGAGACAAATATATTTCTGACCCTGTGTCGATACTTCGAATTATAGAGAATTTGCAGTCAGCAGAAACATTGACATTAATAGAGTCTCCGACACGGATAGAGACTGATTTAATTGAGAAATGGACATGAACAGATTCTAGCAATAATAGAGGGACTGAAGCTAATGGAGATTCTGACAGCACTCTCACGGAGAGTCTGTCACGGATAGAGACCCACTGAATCAGGCACTGGCACATAATAAATAATCCATCATTAATACAGGTCCTGACTCTATGGATAGACTGGCGTTATTCTAGACACTGTCCTAATAAGAGACTTTTATTCCAATGGAGACGCTGATACTAATTGAGACATTGACATGAACAGAATTCTGGAATCAATAGGCTGTCTGAGAGTAATATGGATTCTGACACCAATGGAGACTCTATCCCTGATAGACACACTGACAACCAATAAAACAATGCCACAAAAAATACTCCCTCTCTTACAGACCCTGACAGCAACAGATGTATTGATATAATTAGATGCATCGGCACTGGTTGAGTTTTTCAGACTAATTGAGACTGACAATAATAGAGACACTGACACTGATAGAGAACTAAACATCAATTCTGTGACACTGAGAGAGAGCTCTGACACAAATAGAGATTCTGATTCGTTTAGAGATGCTGGCACAAATGTACAATTGACAATTGATTAATTATACCATTGTCAAGAAGAAAAGCTCTGATGCGACGAGAGTTACTGGATACTGAAAGAGACTTTCACATTCTATAATTCATGGAGATGACATTAAATTCAAAGTGAGAGAACTGGGGCAGGATAATAAGAAATGCGAGAGTTGACACAGTTCCAGAATTTGTGCAGCATTGGTAAATGAGAGAATTGAGGCAGGGCGTCAAAGCCATAAAAAGAGTGATAGTGATAACCAGCACTGGGACACACGCTGCAGTCTAACTTGTCCATGCTTAATTTTAAGAATTCTGGCAGCCCACGACTAAACTGGAGATTTATTGCAATGAACTAATAAATGGGGGAATTGGGCAAGGGCTTATCCTAATAGGAGAATTTGGAGCGGAGCACTAAGTAAAGGGAAAATTGTTACAGAGTAACAGTATTTGGGAGATTTGGGGCAGGACAACAATGAGTGAGAGAGTTAGAGCAGGACACTTGTAAATGGGAGATTTGGGCGAGGGCACCCGTCAATTCTCAGACAATCCGGTTGCATTGACTGTCTAACACTTCACTGATTCATCTCATTGGATTCAAAAAGCTAATCTTAGGCAGAGCCGAGAATTCGCAGGGTGCGGGTATCAGCACGTACCAGCTCGCCAATACAGGCTCAGGTACTGGTCGGAAGAGGCAGAGGATCATCTCCGGTACTGTTTGGAATCGGCTGATTGGGCCGTGTTCAAATAGTCCACACGTACTTTGGGCGAGTACGCTGCCACCGTTAAAGACTTTATCGGCAAGTGTGTGGACGATTTTATACTGCGGAAGGCAATCCGGGAGTTTCCTGAAAGGAAAGCCTGGATGTATCACGACATACAGGAACCTGCTAAAAAAAGAACACAGGGCATGAAGCTTCAGATCAGGATACCCACTCAAATATAAGGAATCTAAGTATGACTTTCACAGAGCCATTAAGACATCCAAGGACCAATACCGATCCAAACGAGAGACACAGACAGACAGTCGACGACTGTAGCAAGGCGTGAATGACATCACCGGTCTAAAAAGAGACAAGGAAAGGTATCAGATGAAGACACGTCCCTCCCAGATCGTCCAATCGCCTTCTAAGCTCGCAGAATGTCGGCAGGGGGTTAACACCTATTCGGACAAGTCCTGATGAAACTATCCCAACAGTCACCGAATCAGAGATCAGATCATTTTCCCTTCGTGTGAATCTACGGAAAGAAATGTGATCAGATGGAGTACCAGGCCGTGCACTCGGACCATGCGCAGATCAACTTTCAGACGTCTTCTGGGACATCTTATAAGTCTCCCGCAGCCCTGTTTCAACAGGGCTGACATCATCACTCTCCCGAAGAAAGCTCCTTCTTCATGACTCAATGACTACCGTCCAGTGGTCGTAATGTCGCTGGTCGTGAAGTGCTTTGAAAGTCTGGTCATGTCATCAGTTAACTCAAATCTACCAAATACTCTTGATCCACTCCAATTTGCCTATCTGACCAACAGGTACCATAACACTTACACTTCATTACTCCCTCGAACATCTGGACTCCAAGAACAGCGACATAAGAATCCTATTCATTGACTACAGTTCAGCCTTCAACACTATTATCCCCTCGAGACTGATTTATAAACATACCGATTTCGGACTAAGCCCCACTATCTGCAACTGGATCTTCGGTTTCCTCACTCACAGGCCACAATCAATGAAGATTGGAGACAATATTTCATCCTCCATAAAACTCAACACTGGAGCCTCCCGGGGGGTGAGTACCCAGCCCCCTACTCTGCTCACTGTATTCACTGTATACCCATGACAGCGTTCCCAAATACCAGACTAATGCCATTCACAAGTTAACTGATAACAGCATCATAGTCCATATAATGTAAGACGGCGACAACCGGACAACAGACGGGAGGCGGAAGAACTGGAAAATGGAGCACTGAGAACAACATTGCCCTCAATGCCTGCAAAAGGAACTCATCATTGACTTTCGGCGGGATGTTTCTCATGCACCTCCACCCCCACTCCCCAAACACACATATCAGCCGCACAGATGTGGAACAAGTGGAGAGTGTCAACTTGTCAACTTCCTGGGAGTGGTCATCCACAACAAGCTTTCTTGGACTGTTCACGTGGATGCACTGGTTACAAAGACACAATAACGTCTCTTCTTCCTCAGGCAGCTGAGGAAATATGGCATGACGGCGTATATAACTTTGCCAACTTTTATAGGTGCGCCATCGAGAGCATTCTATCTGGATGTATCATTACCTGATATGGCAACTGTACTATTCAAGATTGGATACAGTTGCAGAGAGTGGTGAACTTGTCCTGGATAATCACAAAGGCCACACTCTCTTCTAATGAATCCATCTGCCAGGGTCGCTGTCGAGGAAAGCCTGCTAGTATTTTTAAAGATCGATCGCACGCTGGCAATGTTTTTTCGACAAACTCTACCAAAAAGGAGGTAGCGGGAGAAGCTATAGAAGCCTGATCACACGCACTGGCCGGTTGTGCAGCAGTTTCTACCCTACTGCTGTTAGAACGCTGAATGGACTGACAAACTCGTCAAATTCGCCTGTACCTGTGTTTTTGTGTTTGTCACTGTTCACCTGTTATTTAATAGCTATGCTCCTTAACTACATGATATGCCTGTATTGCTCGCAAGACAAAGGTTTTCACTGTTCCTTGGTACACATGACAATAATTCCAATTCAATTCAGTAACATCTCTGAATGTTCTGACATACAGTAGGGGTGTGTCAGACATTTGGATGGTCAGTCCTGACACTTTGCGCCACTGTCAGTTCCGAATGTTGCCTCTGTCTCCGAGGCATATCCTGAGACGTTGCATCTTTGTCAGACGATTAGTACTCAGGGACTGCATCAATGCCAGATAGTCAACACAGAGACAATGCTCATCTTAATACGGTTACACTTGAACGAGTGCCACATTATCAATGGCCGTCTAAAGGTAGCCCATCTTTGTCAGTTTTGAGCGTATAAGTAAAACAGGGTCATATTGAGCTGGTGCCTCAATGAAGTGGGTTCAGAACTGAGACGGTGCAACACTATTATTGGTCAGTAATGACTGTTTTCGATTCATTTGCCAGGTGAGTGCGTCGCTGAATAGGCAGCATTTATTGCCCATCCCCAAATTTCACAGAGGCTGGTTAAGAGTCAACAACACTACTGTGGTCTGAATGCACAGTTAGGCTCGACCAGGTAAGGATGGCAGGTTCCTTCCATGAAGGGCATTCGTGATCCAGACAGGATTTTACTAGCGATGGATATTGGATTAATGCTCACCATTAGACTCTTAAGATTAGATTAGATTACTCACAGTGTGGAAACAGGCCCTTCGGCCCAAAAAGTCCACACCGCCTAGCCGAAGCGCAACCCACCGATACCCCTACATGTACCCCTTACCTAACACTACGGGCAATTTAGCATGGCCAATTCACCTGAACTGCACATCGTTGGACTGTGGGAGGAAACCGGAGCACCCGGAGGAAACTCACGCAGACACGGGGAGAACGTGCAAACTCCACACAGTCAGTCGCCTGAGGCGGGAATTGAACCCGGGTCTCTGGCGCTGTGAGGCAGCAGTGCTAACCACTGTACACATGTTTTATTGAATTCAAGCTTTACTGTTTGCTATGATGTAATGAGAACCCAGCTCGCCAGGACATTATATGGGCCTCTCGATAGACAGTCGAGCGATAATATTATTACGCCATCTCAGCTCTTTCAGAAGCTACCTGCTGAGGTAAAACCTTGTTATCGGAAATGCAGTCCAATGTGTGTGTCTCATTGTCAGTACGTCTATTCTAAGGCAAACAATCCAATTCTACTCGATAAGAGGGAGTTCTCCTGGATAAGAGGGCATGTGCTGCATTCTTAGAACTGGCAGAGTGTCAGAACTGAGTGAGTATCTGATTTCTGGACAGTCAGCCTTGAGGAATTCGTTAATTGTCAGAGGACGAGAACTGAAGCCGGGCCTGATCACTGCAGGGTACTTTCTGACGCAGGTACTCAATGTAAGCGAATCAGAATTAAGATAGTGGAGGGTCAGTGTTGAGCTATTACAGTATTGTCAGAGGATCAGAACTGAGGGAATGCTTCATTGTCATGATTTGAAGATGCCAGTATTGGACTGAGATGTACAAAATTATAAATCACAGGTAATACTCCAACAGGTTGAATTGGAAGCAGACTAGCTTTCGGAGCGCTGCTCCTTCGACAGTTGGGTTTTGAAGGAGCGGCGCTGCAAAGCTAGCGTATGTAAACTGGTGTTGGGGGATTTTTCACCTTGCTTCATTGTCGGATGCCAGTTCTAAGGCGGGAGTTATTGTCGGAATATCAGTCCTGAGTGTGTGCCTCATTGTTCGGAGGACGTCTGTCAGGATTGAGGAATGGCCTCACCATCACCACGTCAGTACACATGGAGGGCCTCATTATTACAGGGACACTACTGAGCGAGGGCCAAACATTTGGACAGTTAGTTCTGAAAATTTAACCAATTTCAGTGGATCAGTTCAGAGGGAGTGCCTCACTGCCAGTGATCACGCTCTCAATGCTGAACTAACTGACTGCTGATGAAAAGGTAATTTAAAGCAGGAATTGGAAATGAAAGAATTGGTGCAAAGTCGTGGAGCCCGAATGGGAGAATAGTTGCAGGAACGGCAAAATGTAAAACCTGTACAATGAACTATATCAGAAAATTGGTATATGGCACCACAGGGTCAGAGAATGGCAACAATATCGGGGGGAATTGAGCTCGGGTTTCAGTAAATGTTGAACATGCCAAATTCCCCATAGTGTTCATGGATGTGTAGGTTAGATTACTTACAGTGTGGAAACAGGCCCTTCGGCCCAACAGATACACACCGACCCGCCACTCACTCATACCCTACATTTACTATGGGTGGACATCGTTAAATGGGAGATTTGCTGCACAATGCCAGTACATGAGCAACGTGGTAAAAATGCCAAATTTATGAAGAGTTAAGCAGAACAATAGAAGCGTTGGTGCGTTTCATCACTCAAGGTAGGATTTATGCAGGTCTATTACTGTGGAAGTTCGATGCATGGCATGCCGAAATGCAGACATTCTTGCAGCGGACAGCTAAATGGGATAATTGTTGTCCAGAAATACGAAATGGAAGAATTGGTGCACATGTAACTGAATTAGTGAACACGGGCATGGCACCAGTAATTGTGAGAATTGGACGAGGGCATCTCTATGTGGTAGAATTGGGTTAGGACATCACTAAATGGATAAATAAATAGTGGTTTGCGTCAGTGTGATAATTGATGGGCATCAGCAAATGGGAATTTTTGAGCACACTGCCAGCATAATACAGTAGAAAATGCAGAAGCGCTAATATATTAGTGAACTGAAGTAGAGCATGTCTAAATGGGAGAATATGGACTGGGAATAAATAAAAAGGAAAAATGTTGCTAACGTCTGTAAACTGGAGATTCGCTTCAGCGCACCAGTAAACGAAAAATAAATGTTCAGCTGGATACCAATACGTGGAAGAAGTGTATCAGAGAACTATTGAAATGAATACAACACCAAAAGAATGAGATGCAGGGCATCTATAATTGGAGAGGTCGTGCAAGTGCCATTAAACTCGAAGTGGGATAATTGGGGAACAATAATTCTCAAAAGAAGAGTTGGTGCAATTCAGAGATTTGTGCAGGTTTGGTAAATGGGAGGATTGGTGAGGATCAGTGGAGCATTAAATCGAGTCACAGAGGTGTCCAGCATGGAAACAGACCATTTGGTCCAACTCAGACGTGCCTAAATTTAAGACGTTTGGCAGCACACCACTACATTGGAGAATTATTGCAAGGAACTACTGAATGGAATAATTGGACTACAGCTTATTTAAATAAGAACATTTGGCCCAGAGTATTAGATAATTGGAGAATTCCTGCATTGTAGCAGGCCATTTTGAGTGCGAGCGGCAGCGGAGGTAATATGAACCTGAGAGACTGCAGCTAAGGTGAGGCAGCGGAGGAAGTGATGAGGACCAGAGGGGCAGCCGGGAAGGAAAGCAGTGACCATATATATCAGCAAGGCGGCTAAACCCGAGACTCTACAACGGAAGTGTCTCCCACCCGTCCTCCTCCTCTAACTTAGTTATTAAGGTAAGTTTCATTCTAAACTTCCTCTATTGAATATAAGTTTGTGATTAATTTTATAGCAACTTGAACTAAGCTTTCTACTTTAGTACTGAGTGGGTGTTCAGATAAGTCGGGTATGGACTCTAGTGCAGTCGCTTGCTCCTTCTGCAGAATGTGGCAGGTGGGAGACATGTCACATGTCTCCGCCGGCGAGATCTGCGGGAAGTGCACCGAACTCCAGCTCCTTCAAAATCGTGTTAGGCAATTGGAGCTGGAGCTGAATGAACTACGGATCATTCAGGAAGCTGAGGGGGTAATTGAGAGGAATTACCGGAAGTTGATCACGACTAAGGCTCAGGACTAGGAGAGATGGGTTACAGTGAGGGGGAGGGAAGGGGACAGACAGACAGTGCAGAGATCCCCTGTGGACATTCCCCTTAGTAATAAGTAAACCGTTTTGGATACTGCTGGGGGGCGGGGGGGGGGGGGATAGATGACCTACCAGAGGAAAGCCATAGCAGTAAGTTATCTGGCACTGAGCCTGACACTGTGGCAAAGAAGAGAAGGGGGCAGAATAGAAAAGTACTTGTGGTAAGGGGCTCGATAGTTAGGGGAATCGACAGGAGATTTTGTGGTCAGGATCGGGATTCACGGAAAGTATGTTGCCTCCCTGGTGCCAGGGTCCAGGACGTCTGCGATCGGGTGTATAACTTTCTAAAAGGGGAAGGCGAACAGCCAGAACTCGTGTTACATGTTGGCACGAATGATATAGCCAGAAAAGGATCGAGGATGTAAAAAGTGATTTCAGGTAGTTAGGATGGAAGCTGCAAAGCAGGACGAACAGAGTAGTTTTGTCTAGTTGCTACCGGTGCCACGAGATAGCGAGGCGAGGAATAGGGAGCAGACGCAGCTTAACACGTGGCTGCACAGCTGGTGTAGGAGGGAGGGCGTCAGATACATACATAATAGGGATGCCTTCTGGGGAATGTGGGAACCTGTACAAGAAGGACGGGTTGCATCTGAACTGGAAGGGGACCAATGTTCTGGGAGGAAGGTTTGCTCGAGTACTTCGAGAGGGTTTAAACTAGTATGGCAGGGGGGTGGGAACCTGAGCTGTATACCGGTGGTGAGAGTTGATGCAGATGAGGCAATAGCAAGAGGTAGACCAGCTAGTGAGAAGGACTTTCCTGGGAAATAACCAGGGGATCAGTTAAAGCGTGTTTGCTTTAAAGCAAGGAATATCAGGAATAAAAGTGATGAACTTAGGGCATGGATCAGTAACTGGTGCTATGATATTGTGGTCAGAACAGAGACATGAGTTACTCACGGGCAGGAAAGGTTGCTGGATGTCCCAGGATTTAAAGCATTTACAAAAATAGGGAGGGGGGAAAAGAGGAGGGGTTGTAGCAATACTAATCAGAGAGGGTATCACAGCTACAGAAGTTTCCATTGCCGAGGAAAATCTGCCTACCGAGTCATTATGGGTGGAAATTAGGAACAGCAAGGGAACAGTCATCTCTTTAGGGATTTACTACAGGACCCCCAATAGCAGCAGGGAGATGGAAGAAAGCATAGGTCGGCAGATTTTGGAAAAGTGTGGATGTAGTAGGGTTGTTGTACTGGATAACTTTAACTTTCCCAAAATTCATTGGAACTTCCTTCGAGCAGAAGATTTGAATGGAGCTGTTTTTGTAAGGTGTGTTCAGGAGGGTTTCCTAACTCAGTACGTTGACAGACCGACGAGGGGAGAGGCCATTCTAGACTTAGTGCTCGGAAACAAGTCGGGGCAGGTATCAAATCTTGTGGTGGGAGAGCATTTTGGTGATAGTGACCACAACTGCCTCACATTCTACATAGCTATGGAGAAGGAGAGGATGAGGCAAAATGGGAGGATATTTAATTGGGGAAGAGGAAACTATGATGCGATAAGACATGAGTTAGGAAGCATGGATTGGGAACAATTTTTCCATGATAAAGGCCCTATAGACATGTGGAGACTGTTAAGGAACAATTGTTGCAAGTGATGAATAAATATATCCCTCTGAGACAGGCAATAAGTTGCAAGATAAACGAACCTTAGGTGACAAGAGCGGTGGAGCTTCTCGTCAAAACGAAGAAGGTAGCGTACATAAGGTGGAGGAAGCTCGGGTCAATCTCAGCTCTAGAGGATTATCGGCAGGCGAGGAAGGAGCTCAGCAATGGTCTGAGGAGAGCGAGGAGGGGGCACGAGAAAGTCTTGGCAGAACGGATTAGGGAGAACACAAAGATGTTTTACACTGCTGTGAGGAAGAAGAGAATGGTCAAAGAAAGAGTAGGGCCAATCAGGGATAGCACAGGGAATTTGTATGTGGAGTCCGAGGAGATAGGGGAAGACATAAATGAGTTTTTTTTTTTTGCTTCTGTCTTTACGAAAGAAACCAACTTTGTAGTGAATGAAACCTTTGCAGAGCAGGTGTGCATGCTGGAATGGATAGAGATAGAGGAAGCTGATGTGCTGAAAAGTTTGTCATACATTAAGATTGACAAGTCGCCAAGCCCGGGTCAGATTTGTCCTCAGATGCTTTGGGAAACGAGAGCTGCAATTGCTTCGCCATTTGCGAAGATCTTTGCAACCTCGCTCTCCACTGGAGTCATACCTGAGGACTGGAGAGAGGCAAATGTAATTCCTCTCTTCAAGAAAGGAAATAGGGAAATTCCGGGCAATTACAGACCAGTAAGTCTCACGTCTGTCGTCTGCAAGCTGTTAGAAAGGATTCTGAGGGATAGGATTTATGACCATGGCTTAAGTAAACGCAGTCAACACGGCTTTGTGAGGGGCAGGTCTTGCTCACAAACCTTATCGAGTTCTTCGATGATGCAACTAGTAAAGTTTACGAGGGTCGAGGTGTGGACGTGGTATATATGAACTTCAGCAAGGCATTTAATAAGGTTCCCCATGGTAGGCTCATTCAGAAGATCAGGAAGAATGGGATTCTGGGAAAGTTAGCTGTCTGGATAAAGTTTTGGCTGGCCAACAGAAGACAGCGAGTGGTAGTGGAAGGAAAATATTCTGCCTGGACGTCTGTGTTGAGGTGTCGTTGACAGTATAGAGGGCTGTTGTAGGCTGCAGCGGGACATTGACAGGATGCAGAGATGGGCTGAGAGGTGGCAGATGGAGTTCAACATGGATAAATGCGAAGTGATGCATTTTGGAAGGTCGAATTTGAAAGCTGCGTACAGGATTAAGGATCGGATTCTTGGCAGTGTAGAAGAACAGAGGGATCTTGGTGTGCAGGCACATAGATCCCTTAAAATGGCCACCCACGTGGACAGGGTTGTTAAGAAAGCATATGGTGTTTTGGCTTTCATTAACAGGGGGATTGAATAAAGAGTCGTGAGATCTTGTACCTCTATAAAACTTTGGCTAGACTTGGAATACTGCGTCCAGTTTTGGTCGCCCTATTATAGGAAAGATGTGGATGCTTTGGAGACGGTTCAGAGGAGGTTTAATAAGATGCTGCCTGGACTGGAGGGCTTATCTTATGAGGAGAGGTTGACTGAGCTCGGATCTTTTTCATTGGAGAAAAGGAGGAGGTGAGGGGACCTAATTGATGTATACAAGATAATGAGAGGCATAGATATAGTCGATAGACAGAGACTATTTCCCAGGGCAGAAATGACTAACACGAGGGGTCATTGTTTTAAGCTGGTTGGAGGAAAGTATAGAGGGGATGACAGAGGCAGGTTATTTACACAGAGAGTTATGAGAGAATGGAATGTGTTGCCAGCAGCAGTTGTACAAACAAGGTCACTGGGAACATTGAAGAGACTACTGGACATGCATATGGTCACAGAAATTTAAGGGTGCATACATGAGGATCAGTGGTCGGCACAACATCGTGTGCTGAAGGGCCTGTTGTGTGCTGTGTTCTATGTTTTATGTTCTATGTTCTATGTTCTATGTTCTAACTGGGAAAATTGGAGAAGAACAATACTGCAAGGGAGAATTAGAGTGGTGGGTCTGAATGGGGAAATTTGGCTAGGGCACTCTCTCAGTTCTCAGACAATCCCGCATCACGGACTTCTGACAAGTAACTCCCACAGAACTGAATCTCAGACAATAAGACAATCCTTCACTTATGACCCTCTGACAAAGATGCACTCTCTCAGCATTAATCCTTTGGCAGTGGTTCAGAACCTCAGTACTGACCCTCGAATTGTGTAGCAGCCCCTCATTTCTGACCCAGTACAAATTGGAACTGACTGAGCATTAACCTGCATTTGTACTCACTCAGTGCCTCAATGTAATCAGGTCAGAGTTGAGGACTGCTACAGCTTTCGGGAGTGAGAACAGAGGCAGTACTGAAGCACTGTCATGGAGTGCTTCCTTTTCAGAGAGTCAAACCTAAGGAAGTGTCTAATTTGCAGAGTTTCTCTCTGGAACCAGCACTGTAAGTATTTCCGCTCGATCATAAGGTCTGTCCCGGGGAGTACTGGAATGCCACTCCAGATGCATTCATTGTTTGTTAGAGGATCAGAAGTAACTGAGTGCATCATTATCAGAGGGTAGGTTTGAGGCAGTATCTCTGCCAGAGGGTCAATATTTCGGGATGTTCTGAGTAATAAGGTCAGAATGGAGGGATTTCATTAGTAACAAAGCGTAAATACTCAGCCAGCACCTCTTTATAGAATTCCTGCACTGTGAAACAGGCCATTAAGCCCAAAAAAGTCCACCAGGACCCTTTGAAGAATAAACCACCCAGTCCTTTAGGCGAGCACATTTCGCTATGTTAACCCCTCACTATTACTGTTGAAAAATGTGGAAAAAACACAGCAGGCCAGGCAGCATCCGAGGAGAAGGAGAATCGACATTTCGGGTATAAGTCCTTCTTCGGGAATGAGGTTGGTGTGCCAAGCGGGCTGAGATAAAATGTCGGGGGGAGCGATTTTGGGGGAGGGGCGCTGGGAATACGATAGGTGGAAGAAGGTGAGGGTGAGGGTGATAGGCCAGAGAGGTGGTGGGGGCGGAGAGGTCGGGAAGAAGATTGCAGGTCAAGAGGGCGGTGCTGGGATCGGGGGTTGGGATTGAGATGAGGTGGGGGAGGGGAAATGAGGAAGCTGGAGAAATCTACATTCATCCCGCGGGGTTGGAGAGTTCCTAGGCGGAAGATCTGGCGCTCTTCCTCCAGGCATCGTGTGGTCAGGGTCTGGCGATGGAGGAGGTCAATGACCTTCATGTCCTTGGTGGACTGGGAGGGGGAGTTAAAGTGTTCAACCACTGGGCGGTTGGGTCGGTTGGTGCGGCTGTCCCAGAGGTGTTCCCTGAAAGGTTCCGAAAGTAGGCGGCCAGTCACTTCAATGTTGAGGAGACCATATCGGGTGTAACGGACACAGTAAATGATGTGCGTGGACGTGCAGGTGAATTTGCGACGGATATGTAAAGATCCATTGGGGTCTTTGAGGGAGGTGAGTGGGAGGTGCCGGGACTGGAAGTGGGGTTGGTGGGGTGTCTCTCCAGAACGCTGATAAGGGTGGGGATCGAAATATATCCCTGGTGGTGGGGTCTGTTTGGAGGTGGCAGAAATGATGGTGTATGATACGATGTATCCGGAGCTTGGTGGGGTGTAATGTGAGGACCAGTGGGGTTCTGTCCTGGTGGTGATTGGAGGTGCGGGGTTCAAGGGCGGAGGTGCGGGAAGTGGAGGAGATGTGGTGGAGAGCATCGTCGACCACGTCAGAGGGGAAATTGCGGTCTTTGAAGAAGGAGGTCATTTGGGTTGTTCGGTAGTGTAATTCCCTCACTATTAGACCTAATTACCACGTCCCACAAATAATGTCTGATTTAGCATGGACAATTCATTTAACTTGTATATCTTTCGATTGTAGGAGGAAACCGGAGCTCCCAGAGGTAACCTATGCAGACACGGGAGAATGTGCAGAACTCCACAGTCATTCGCCTGAGCCTGGAACCGAACCAGGGCCTCTGGCGCTGTGAGACAGCAATGCTAACCACTGAGGGCCAGTGTCGAATAATTGCGGCACTGTCAGAGGATCTTGTCTGAGGGAAGGCTTTATTGTGAACATGACAATGATGTGGAGCAAGACACGTTTAGTCAGATGATCAACACTGATGAAATGCCTTGTGGTAATAGGATCAAATTAAGTATTTGATCATGATTAAAGGTCAGCACTGAGATATTTCAGTTCTGTCAGAGGTCAGTACTGAGGGAGGGCCTTTTCCTCAGATGATCAAGTTGATCTATTGCCTCGTTTGAACTGGGGCAGAATTGAGAGAGTTTTCAGAATTGAGACATTTCTAGGTCATGCAGCACTTTCAGACAGTCAATAGTGATTAAATGTCTTTTGGTCAAACGCTCGACTTGTGGCAGCGTTCTTTGGCAGAAGCTGAACACCCATGGTGTTGACCCACAGACAGGACGACAATCCCACATAATCGGTCCTTCAACAGTGCAGAGCTCCCTCAGTGATGACACTGTGTAAATGCAAAACTACGACCCTTCAGAACCATCTCACGATTGTCCCTCTGACAGTGCAGCACTCTCGTAATGTTCCAACAGTGCAGCTCTCCCTCAGTACTGATGATCGAATAGGTTGGCAGTTCCTCAGTCTTGCCCCTCCGACAGTAGAACGTTCCATCCATCTCCGAAAATGCACCACCCCCAAATCTTGACACTGTCAGTGAACAGAATTGTCAGTGCTGAGTAGCAGCATTGCATTTCGATTAGCGGGTCAGTGCTGGATTGAGGGCCTCATTGTCAGAGGGTGAACATTGAGATATTGAAGCAATGTCAGAGCACCAGTACTCAGGCACTGCAGCACTTACATTGAGTTAAAGCAGTGGCACTGCATAACTGTGAGAGCTTCAATACTGAGGCAATTCCTCATTTTATGGCTGACAGAATTAACTGAGTGCCAAACCAGTACAGGATCAGTACTGACATGCTACATCACAGTCGGCAGGTCAATTATCGAGCAGTGCCACCGTGTCAGAGGATCAAAAATGAGGCAGTGCCTCTTTGTCAGAGATTTAACAGTGAGCCAGTGTCCCATTGTAAGAGGAACAGAACTAAGGGGGTGTAATATGTTTACAGCATGCCTCCTGAGGGAGAGTAGGACTGTCAGTCCAGAATAAGAGACTCATTATCAGAGCATCCTGACTGTGGAACGTCTTTATATCGAAGATGTCTTTGTAAGAGTGTGCCTCTCAGCAATTATTAAGATTTTACGCCTCCATCAGACACTTCGCAAGGTGGAGGAAAGTTTCAAGACTAGAGTCGAATAATAATTTGTTGGTTAATCGGGTAGAACAATGGCAGATTATCACACAATGGCTGACTACCTCAAGACTGAACCTCTTAATGTGTGTTCCTTACTCATTTCTGACGCGCATATTGGAGGAGAGCCTCATTTTCAGAAAGTCAAATTTGTGGAAGTGCCTGATTGTCAGGCAATCAGAATGTAGTGAGGGCCACGTATTTCGACAGTCACTCCTGGTATTTTGCACCACCGTTAGTTGGTCAATTCAGAGGAAATACCGCAATGTTAGAGATCAGTCCTCAGGTGATGCCTTTTTGTCAGAGAGGCAGTGCTGTGGGATTGCATCACTGGTAGAGGTTAAACACTGACAGGATGCTCATCTTTATACGGTCAGATGTGAGCGAGTGCCAAATTGTTAAAGGGCAGTCCCGAGGCAGCCTATCTTTGTTTGTTCTGAATATAATTCTAATAGTGGGTCTGACTGAACCGGTTCCTCATTATATTGGATTAACAACTAAGAGGATGAATCACAACTATAGGGACGGTAAATATTATTGTGGTTCTATCAGACAGTATGTCCTGATGGAATAAGGTAAAAACAATGTCTGCAGATGCTGGAAACCAGATTCTGGATCAGTGGTGCTGGAAGAGCACATCAATTCAGGCAGCATCCGAGGACAGGCAAAATTGTCGTTTCGGGCAAAAGCCTTTTATTACTGATGAAGGGCTTTTGCCCGAAAGGTCGATTCTGCCTGTCCTCGGATGCTGCCTGAATTGCTGTACTCTTCCAGCACCACTGTCCTGATGGAATGCCGAATTGTCAGAGAGTTAGTACTGAGAGTGCTCTCATCGTTAGAGGTCTGTTCTGAGAGAATACCTCATTGTAATGGAGCCAGGATTAAGGCAGTGCTACTCAATTAGAGGGCCAGTACTGCGCTATCGCAGCGCAGTCAAAGGATCAGATTTGAGGCATCGTGTCATTGTCAGGACCTCAGTTTGCGGACGTACTTCTGAATGGGGGTCAAAAATTAGGTAATGATTCATAATCAGAGGGTCGGTTCTGAGGCAGCAGTCAGTCCTGAGAATGTGTGTTACTGTTCCGAGGGAGAGTATCATTATGAGAGCATAAAATTAAGCCGATACTTCACTTTAACAGGGTCAGAATTGAGTGAGCGACACACTTGAAAAGTTTAAATACTGAGGCGGTGGTGCTCTCTTTAGCAGGCAGTACTGAGCAAAGCCACATTTTCAGAGTGACAATACTGAGAGAAGGCTTATCAGTCAGAGGGTCAGTACTGATGGAGTAGCATTTTGTCAGTTGGTCAGACCTGAAGGTGTACCATATTGTTGGAGTTTCAGTTTTGAATCGTTGATAGTAAGATAAGTTCTGTACTGTGAAATTGCCTTTTGCGGGGTGGAATGTTTGGGTGGCTAGAATGGTGGGTGGGGACAGACATAGGCCGGTAGTCCGGTATTGCAGCTCCTTCAGAGGGTCAGTACTGAGGTGTTGCAGCATTGGCGCATGCTCAGAACTGTAAGAGTGCATTACTTTTCGTGAGTCAATACTCAGGGAGCATTGTGGTATTCAAGCTCTATTAGAGGGTTAGTCCTGAGTTGTTGCAGCACAGTCAGAAGGTCAGAACTCTGGAAGTGCACTATTGTCAGAGGATTATTGCTCAGACAGCACTGAGGTATTCCAGTTCTATCAGAGTGTTCGTATTGAGTTGTTGCAAAACAGCCAGATGGTCAGAACTGTGGGAATGAATTATTGTCAGTCAGTACTCCGGCAGTTCCTCATTAGAATGTGATCAAAATTGAGGGAGTGACACATGATCACAACGTCAACAAACAGGTATATCAGCAGGAGCGTCAGTCTGAGGGACTCCTTCATTTACAGACAGGCAACACTGAGCCAGTGCGTCATTGTCCTGAGGTGGTGCAGCCCTCTGAGGGGAACCGTAGAGAACAAGTGCTGCACTTTCAGAAGTTCAGTCCTTCGGGAGAAATTAATTTCAGAGCTTCAGCTTTGAAGCAGTAACTGTAGCCACGTACCGCAGGGACAATACTGAGGCAGTGCCTCATTCGAATTGGTTAAAATCGAGGTTGTGGCACACATTCATGCTCAGTTCTGAAAAAGAACAAGGAACAAAGGACAAAGGAAATTTGCATTTCAGGTTCAGGCCCTCTGGTTCTCCAAGCCTGAGCCAATACAAATGTACTGTCAAAACCTGTCGGTCAATTCCTAAGTGTCTGGATCTCTCTGCTCCCCACCTACTCATGCATCTGTCCAGACGCATCTTAAATGAATCTACCGTGCCTGCCTCTGCCACCTCTGCTGGCAAATCATTCCAAATGCCAACGATCCTATGTGTGAACTGTTCGCCGCGTGTATCCTCCTTAAATGTTCTACCTCTCACCTTGAAAGTGTGACCTCTCGTTACTGAATCCTTCACGCTGCGAAAAAGCTTATCTGTATCCATTCTGTCTATACCCTTTCTGATTTTATAAACCTCAATCCGGATCCAACCCCCGACAATCTCCTTTTTTAAATGAAAATAAACGTAATCTACTCAACCTTTCTTCATACATAACACCTTCTGTTGCAGTCAACATCCGCGTAAACCTTCTCTGCACCTTCTCCAAAGCGTCCGCATTCTTCAGGAAATGTGTGCATCAGAAAAGTGCACAATATTCTAAATGAGGCCGAATCAATGTCTTGGACAAATTTAACATGACTTGCCAGCTTTTATACTCAATACCCCGTCCACTCTATCCACATTGTATCTTTAGGGTACAATGGATCTGCACTCCCAGATCTCTCTGTCGATCAACTTTTCCCAAGGCTCTTCCGTTTATTGTATAATTCGTTCTAGAATTAGTCTTGCCTAAATGCATCACGTCATATTTGTCTGGATTGAAATCCATCTGACACTTTTCCGCCCAAGTCTCCAGTCTACTTATATCCTCCTGCATTCTCTGACAGTCCATTATGCTTTCTGCTACTCAACCGATCTTCGTGTAATCTGCAAACTTGCTGATCATACAAACAATGCCCTCTTCTAGATCATTTATGTGCGTTATGGACAACAGTGGCCGAACACTGACCCCTGTGGATCACCACTGTTCACCTTTCTTCATTTTGAGAAACTCCCTTCAACTACTACTCTCTGTTTCCTTTTGCTCAACCAGTTTCTTCATTCACCTTACTAGAACACGCTGCACACCATATGACTTCATTTTCTCCATTATTCTACCATAGGGAACCTTATCAAACGCCTTACACAAGTCCATGTATATAACAGCCCTTCCTTCATCTATCAACATGGTCACTTTCTCGAAGAAATCTGTTAAGTTAGTCAGGTTCGATCTCCCCAGCATGAAACCATGTTGCCTAGCACTGATAAACCCTTTGTTTTCTAAATATAAATACATCCTATCCCTAAGTACCCTCTCCAGCAGCATTCCCACCACCGACGTCAGGCTCACTGGACTGGCTTTACCCAAAATATCCCTACTACCCTTCTTGTACAGAGGGACAACATGAGCTAACTGCCAGTCCTCCAGCTCTTCACCTATATTTAAGAATGCCACAAAGATATCTGTCAGGGCCCTAGCTATTTCATCTTGAGACTGCCTCAGCAACCTGGCACACATCCTATCCGGTCCTGGGGATTTGTCCACCTTAATAACCTCAAGCCTCCCCATCACGTCTTTCCTACCTATGTCTACGTGATCCAGACTAACCAAACTTCCATCTCTAATCTTAAGATTCATCATGTTCCTCTCCTCAGTGAACACTGATGCAAAGTAATCATTCAGAATCTCACCCATTCTCTCAGTTTCGACACACAGTCTTCCTTCATTAACCGTTCATGGACCTATTCTTTCTCTACTTGCCCGTTTGCTTCATATATAAGAATAAAATGCTTTGGTATTCTCCTTCATTCTGCTTCCAAAACTATTTCATGACCGCTTTTAGCCCGTTTGATTCCTCGTTTAAGACTTGTGCAACTCTTCCGATATTACTCCAGGGCCCGTTCTGCTCTTGGCTGCCGAGACCTTATGTATGCTTCCCCTTTCCTCTTGGCTCGTCGTAAAATCCCTCCTGTAATCCACTGTTCATGAATCTTGCCCTTCTGATACTTTGCTTTCAACAAGTCGTGTCTATCCTGCACAATCTTTAATCTATATTTAAAAACATCTGACATCACAAATGTGGACTTCGCTTCAAATAGCTGCATCCAATACACACTTCCGAAGGCCTGCCTAATTTTGATATAATTGGCCTTGGCCAAGTTTAGTAATCTTCCCTTCGGATGACTCTCTCATTTATCTACAAGTATGCTAAAATACACAGAATTGTGGTCACTGTCCCCAAGGACATCCCACTACACAAATTCTACAACCTGTCCTGGCTCATTCCCCAGTCCCAGGTCCAGCATGGCTTCTTCCCTCGTCGGCTATTGACATACTGCCATAGAAAACTCTCCTCGACGCCTCTTACAATTCTACACCATCCAGATCTCTGGCGCTAAGTATTTTCCAGTTAATGTTGGAAGAACAAAATCTCCCATAACCACTACACTATTGCCTCAACATCTTTCCATAACCTGTTTTCGTATTTGCTCTTCTGCCTCACGATCACTGTTGGGATGCCTGTACTACAGCCTCTTTTTGTACTAAGTGTTCTTGTTGATTGGGTCAGCACTGAGGGAGTACATTATTGTCAGCTGTTCAGTACGAAAGGAAAGACTCATTTTCGGGGGTTCAATACTGAGCGAGTGCCTGACTATTATGCAACGCAGGTCTGTAGCAGTATTCGTTATTGAAGTTCCAGTCCGGTTGGAATCCCAGATTGTCAGGTACTCAATACTGACGGAGGACCTCATTATGTCAACATGAGAGAGTGGCACACATTTGCTTAGTAAGTACTGGGAATGTGCACATAGTCAATGGGTCAGTTGAGAGGCAGTGCCTCATTTTCAGAGGTCACCCCATCAGTCTGACAATGTGACAGTGCTTCTCAGTACTAACCTGTCATCGTGTTGCACTTACACAATTCAGACTCTTTCACAATGGAGCAGTGTCTCAGTATTGGTCATCTGACAATGATGAATTCCCTCAGTACTGACCGTCTGGCAATGATGTTATTCCACAATTCTGACCATCTGGCATTCCTGACACTCTATACATTTGAGGAGAAAGTGAGGATTGCAGATGTTGGAGATCAGAGCTGAAAATGTGTCGCTGGAAAAGCACAGCAGGTCAGGCAGCATCCAAGGAGCAGGAGAATCGAAATTTCGGGCATAAGCCCTTCTTCAGGAATGGGGAAAGTGTGTCCAGCAGGCTAAGATAAAAGGTAGGGAGGAGGGATATGGGGCAGGGGCGTTGGAAACGTGATAGATGGAAGGAGGTCAAAGTGAGGGTGATAGGCCGGAGTAGGGGTGGGGGCGGAGAGGTCAGGAAGAAGATTGCAGGATAGGAAGGCGGTGCTGAGTTCGAGGGAGTTGACTGAGACATGGTGGGGGAGGGGAAATGAGGAAACTGGAAAAATCTAAGTTCATCCCTTGTGGTTGGAGGGTTCCTAGGCGGAAGATGAGGCGTTCTTCCTCCAAGCTTCGTGTTTCTATGGTTTGGCGATGGAGGTGTACAAGGACCTGCATGTCCTTGGTGGAGTGGGAGGGGGAGTCGAAGTGTTGAGCCACGGGGTGGTTCGGTTGGTTGGTCCGGGTGTCCCAGAGGTGTTATCTAAAACGTTCCACAAGTAGGCAGCCTGTCTCCCCAATATAGAGGAGGCCACATCGGGTGCAGCGGATGCAAAAAATGATGTGTGTGGAGTTGCAGGTGAATTTGTGGCGGATATGGAAGGATCCCTTGGGGCCTTGGAGGGAAGTAAGGGGGGAGGTGTGGGCGCAAGTTTTGCATTTTTTACGGTTGCAGGGAAGGTGCCAGGAGTGGAGGTTGGGTTGGTGGGGGGTGTGGACCTGACGAGGGAGTCACGGAGGGAGTGTTCTTTTCTGAACGCTGATAGGGAAGGGGAGGGAAATATATCCTTGGTGGCGGGGTCCATTTGGAGGTGGCGGAAATGCCGACGGATGATACGATGTATATGGAGGTTGGTGGGGTGGTAGGTGAGGACCAGTGGGGTTTTGTCCTGATGGCGATTGGAGGGGCTGGGCTCAAGGGCGGAGGAGCGGGAAGTGGAAGAGATGCGATGGAGGACATCGTCGATCACGTCTGGATGGAAATTGCGGTCTTTGAAGAAAGGGGCCATCTGGGTTGTACGATATTTGAACTGGTCCTCCTGGGAGCAAATGCGGCGGAGACGAAGGAATTGGGAATATGGGATGGCGTTTTTACAGGGGACAGGGTGGGAGGAGGTGTAGTCTAGGTAGCTTTGGGAGCCGGTCGATTTATAGTAAATGTCCGTGATGATTCGGTTGCCCGAGGTAGAAATGGAAAGGCCCAGAAAAGGGAGGGAGGAGTCTGAGACGTTCCAGGTGAATTTGAGTTCGGGGTGGAAGGTGTTGGTAAGGTGGATGAACTGTTCAACCTCCTCATGGGAGCACGAGGCAGCGCCGATAGAATCATCGATGTAACATAGGAAAATGTGGGAGGGGGGTGCCAGTATAGCTGTGGAAGATGGACTGTTCAACATCTCCTACGAAGAGGCAGGCATAGCTAGGGCCCATACGGGTGCCCATGGCCGCTCCTTTGGTTTGGAGGAAGTGGGAGGATTGGAAAAAGAAGTTGTTCAGGGTGAGGACCAGTTCAGTCAGTCGAAGGAGGCTGTCAGTGGAAGGGTACTGGTTGGTACGGCGGGAAAGGACGAAGCGGAGGGCTTTGAGTCCTTCGTGATGGGGTATGGAGGTGTACAGGTACTGGATGTCCATGGTGAACATAAGGCGTTGGGGACCAGGGAAGCGAAAATCATGGAGGAGGTGTAGGGCACGGGTGGTGTCCCGAACGTAAGTGTGGAGTTCTTGGACTAAGGGGGACAGGACCGTGTCGAGGTATGCAGAGATGAGTTCGTTGGGGCAGGAGCTGTCTGAGACAATGTGTTGGCCGGGGCAGTCTGGTTTGTGGATTTTGGGCAGGAGGGAGAATCGGGAGGTGCGGGGTTGTGGGACGATGAGGTTGGAGGCGGTGGATGGGAGATTCCCTGAGGTGATGAAGTAATGGATGGTCTGAGAGATGATGGTTTGGTGGTGGAAGGTTACATCATGGTCAAGGGGGCAGTAGGAGGAGGTGTTCACGAGCTGGCGTTTCGTCTAAGCGGTGTAAAGGTCGGTGCGCCAAACTACTACCGCGCCTCCCCTGTCTGCCAGTTTGATAGTGAGGTTGGGGTTGGAACGGAGGGAGTGGAGGGCTGCACGTTCCGAGGGTAAGAGGTTGGAGTGGGTAAGAGGGGTGGAGAGGCTGAGGCGGTTCATGTCGCGGCGGCAGTAGGATATGAAGAGATCGAGAACTGGGCCATGCCACCACCAAATGCAGTTAATATTTGAACTGTAATCAGTGAACAATAAGTGGGAGAATTGTTGCAGAGAGATATTCAAAGGAAGAATTGGAGCAGGACGTCTGGAAATACTGTAGGAAATATGATGCATGATATCAGTCAGTTAGATATCTTTGTTCCATGTGGTTCAAAGGGCGAATAATTTACAGCAACAGAACAGAACGAAGTGGAACAGATGCGGAAAATTATTGCAGAGCATCAGTAAATGGAAGACTGTCACAGTGCCGTCCCGCAATTCTGACTGTTTGACAGTGCTGCAAAACCACATTACTGACCTTCTCAATACAAACACAGCCACAACTCTAATACCTGAGGCACTGCAACAGTATTGAACCTCTACCAATTGAGACACTCCTTCACAACTGAACCTCCAGCAATTAGTCGCTGCCTCAGAACCTAACCACTGACAGTAACGCACTCTCACATATCTAACCATCTGACTCCGAAGCACTAACCTTCGTGTTGAAGATCTGATAGTGCAGAAAAAACATCCTCTAATTTGGTAGCACTCGCTCAATTCTGAACTCTTATAAAATGGCCAGTGCCTCAGCAATCACACTCTCATAAGGGTACTGCCTCAGAACTGAATCTCTGACACTGTCGCAATCCCTCACTTTGACCCTATTTAAATGAGACTCATGGGTCAGTATTAACCGTCGACCACTGATCCTAAAATCGTGCTGCACCCGCCCAAATTTGACCATGTTATATTGAGACAGCAGTTCATATTGACCACGGTTAGTAACGCTATCCCTCATTTCTGACCGTCTGACAATGAGACACCATTTCTAAACGTGTGGCAACCACTCAATTTTGACCCCTTACAATAAGAAACTGCCTCAGAACGGACCTTCTGACAATGAGGCTCTGCCTCAGTCCTACCCATCTGATAATGAGGACTTTACATAGAACTGACCCTCTGACAGTGCAGCATACCTTAGGACTGACTTTTTATTGTGGAACTCCTTCAATTCTTGACACCCTTATAATAAGGCACTGTGTCGGTATTGTCCCTCCGATAATAAAACATTCCCAAATCTCCCAGTCTGTGATAGAGCTTCAATACCTCAGCCCTCACCTTCTAATCATATTACTCTCCCTCAGTTCTGACCACAATGCATTGAGGTACTGCCTCTGACATAATCTGATAACAAAGTGGAATGCTTCGGAATGAATGCATGACAAGAAGGCACATCGTCGTTTTGAACCTCTGCTAATGAGGCCTTGCAAAACCCAATACTGACTATGCAATTTTGATGCACATTCTCAACTTTCCCTCACAGTGAGGCAATACGTGAGGGCTGACCTTCTAAAACTGTGGCGGTCCCTCAGAAAACATTCTCTGACAATGGGCCACTGCCACATTGCGGACACTCTGACAATAACTCAGACAATCCGGACTGACCCTAAGATAGAACTGCATGTTTGTAACACAACGACGTACTGCCTCTGTGTTTATCAATTTCAACTTACACTGCACGATTTTTCCCATTATCTGAGATATTGAAGTAATGATGTTCAGAACTGTGGGAATGCATCATTGTCAAATGTTCAATACTGAGGTATTGCCTTTTTATCAGAGTTTAAAAACTGAGGGAGTGTCTCATTATTTCGGGGGATGTAATGTCGTACTGCAACAATAAATGAGAGGACTGGTAATTTTAAATAGGAGCTTTTGGACAGGATAATACTGAATGGGAGAATTAGAGCAGAGCACACCCAAATGGGAGATCAATAAATGGGAGAATTGTGTAGGGCAGCAGTTAGTGCTAATCTTTTTCACGTTGTCGAAAAAAGTGGAAAATTTGTGGGGGATGCCAGTAACAGAGAGGATTGGAGCAGAGCATATGGTTTGGGAGAACACGAGCAGGTAATCAGTGAATAAGAGGAATGTTGCAAAAGAAGTAATGAAGTGGAGATTTTAATACATGACTTTTTAAAAAAAATGTGAGAAGTGCACGATTACCTGCAAGATGTGCATCAGGGAGCAAATAATGGGGTAATTTTGCAGTTCACCAGGTGGAGGATTTGTGCAGGATTGGTGAATGTGAGAATTGGTGGAAAGCAGGAGAGCCCGAAGTAGAGTCATGGAGATGTACAGCACGAAACTACTCTTCATTTCAACTCGTCCGTATCGAAACTTAAAAATTCTGGCAGCGTACCACTGAAAGGGACAGTCGTTGCAGGGAATTGCTAAATGAAAAAGTTGTGCTCGAGCTTTCTGAATTTGAGAATTTGGAGCAGGACTTCAGATAATGGGAGGATTGTTACAGTATAACAATAAATGAGATAATTGGGATAAGGCAATAATGGAAATTTGGAGTAGAGCACCTCTGAATGGAAGAATTGGGCTGTGGTAAACTCAGTGAATCCTGAAACAATTCCATAACACTCACTCTGTGAAAAGTCACTGCCACAGGACTGAAATACTTCTTCATTTCTGACTATCTGGCAAAGACATATTCCTTCGGTACGAACATTCTGGCAGAGTTTCCGTATCTTAGCAGTGATCCTCGAATTATGTTGCATTCCCTCGTTTCCGAACCCTTACAACGAGGCACTGGCTGAGGATTGACGCTCTCTTATTAACGCACACACGCATTTCATCAGTGTAATGATGTCAGAATTGAAGGCTGCTTCATGAAGACAGAGGCCGTACTGAAGAGAGTAATTATCTGAGCGAGTATTTAGGAATTTTGGCATTGGTGCTTTGAAATGCAGGTATTCGCTCACTACAAATCCTCTGACTAGGTACTGCCTCTGTCCTCATCCTCTCATCATGTATTCTTACCTCATTCCAATGAGGAACTGAGGGAGTGCAGGGGTAACAAAGCGTTAATAATCAGACATTGTTTATTTAAACAGTGTCAGAAATGAGGGAGTACTTCACAATTGAACCAACAATACTGAGGTATTGGAACCCTGTCAGAGGTTTAACGGTGAGGGAGTGCTTCATTGTCAGAGGGACCCAATGAAGAACTGTGTATTGTCTGAGTTCATTCCTGGCTTGCCAGAGATGCTTAGTGATTCTCTGAAAAATGACAGGTTCCCAAGCCCAAGTTTCCTACTTAGAGGTGTTCAGCTCGAATTCTCCTGTCAAGTATTGCCCTGTCCCAGTTCTCCCATTTACTGCTACACTGCTCCAACTTTCCTAACTGACCTGCTGCAAATTCTCATATTCTTCCCTTATGGTGTCGCGCTGGTAGAATTCTTCTATTTCGGCCTGGATGAGTCTGACCAAAAGATCTGTTTCCGTGTTCTACATCTCTATGACTTGATTTAGGGCTTAACCGCTCTGCACTAATTCTTTCATTTACCATGTCAGCAAAATGTGGATAAACATATGGATGAAAGTAGAATATTGTGGGACAGATACGTTTCAGATTGGTTCCACAGATCGGAACAACTTCGCGGGCAGAAAGGCCTGTTCTGGGCTGTAATGTTCTATGTTCTAATCTATGGAAATGCACCAACCTTCCCATTGAGTGGTATCCTGCCCCATTTCACCGACTTAGAATTTAATTATATCTCCATGAATTCTCCAATTATTGATATCCTGCATCACTTTTTCCATCTAGTTGCTCCGTGATACACCTTCCACGTAATAGTGCCCTACTCATTTTTGTACAAAGTTAAAAATCACACAACACTAGGTGGTTGTAGGAGCGGCGCTCAGAAAACTAATGCTTCCAATTAAGACAGTTGGACTATAACCTGGTGTTGTGTGATTTTTAACAGGTTAGCTGAAATGGCCATGCTAAATTACCTATCGTTTTCGGTATTTTGCACATGAGGTGCATTAATTAGGGGTAATTATAGGATAATAGAGAAGGAGATTGAGTAGGGAGGGTTACTCTTCAGAGGATCGGTGTGCACCTGCTGGGCCACACGTTCTATGTCCACACTGTAGGGATTATATGATTTTATAAAAAGGACATAGGGCAGTATTGAGCAAAATCAATATTATTGGAAAATTTTCTGTGGCTTTCTGCGTCATTTATATCATTTGTTCGTTCGGTTCTGGCGAGAGTATTGTGAGCAGTTCTAAAATTCACATCACTGCAGGGATGTGACAGCACTTGGAACCGTGCAGAAGAAATTTATCAGGATAATGTATAATTGAAAAGCTTCAGTTATAAAAAGAGTTTAGGCAGGCTGGGATTGTTTTTCTTCGCGCAGAGGGGATTGAAAGGATACAAGATTGAGATGTACAAAATAATGAGGTAGACTGATGAATATATCAATCACTGGGGAGCATAGATTTGAGTTAAGAGGCAGTAAGGTTTGAGTAACGTTTTGAACTATGGTGTGTTTGGAATCTGGAATTAACATCAAGGGTCAGAAGCCCTCCTAAATTTAAGAACCGTTCAGATGTGAATTTGTGATGCCAAATTATACAGGACTCTCGGGTAAGTGACTTAAATGACAAGTTAGGATAATTTAGCGGTTGTTATTGTTTAGTACCAACACAGAGGCTGAGGGAAATCTTTCTGCATAGAAGTCCTGTGTCGTACCTCTGCCCGTTACCGCGCGAGTCAGAGGTTTAATTCCCCATCGGGAAAACCGTTTGCTTTTTGGGGCAACTCTGTCGTTAACGCTGTTGTATTTCAGCGCCAGGAGCTAGGATTCGAATTCAACCTTGAGAGACTAAATGTGTGGAGGTTGCACGTTCTCGCGCGCGGGTTCCTTCCAGCTACTCCAGCTTCGTCACCCAGTCTAAGCGTGTGCACGTTAGATTAATGTAAAATAAATCCTCAAATAAATTTAAGTGCTGTAAATCAGAGACAAAATTAAGAATTACAGCACAAGAGGATTCGGAGTTAATGTTTTGGATTGAGTGAGCCTTCCTCTGTATAGCTCTCTACTGAAGCTTTGACACTGCTTTCTCTCCACTGACGATGTCAGACCGCAGAGCTGTCCGACTAATTTCTATTTTCGTCAGTGAATACTCAATCCGGTTTTGGAAAGAAAGGGTAGGGGATTGGGTTGCTCTTCGGTGGCACGGTACAGATTCAATGGGCCAAACGGTCATTGTCTGCACTGTAGGGATTCTAACATCTTTTACTCTATGAGCTTATGTCTTTTGTTTGCATTTTTAAAAAGTCCCTCTAAAATGTGAATTGCAGAAGTGCACGCAATATTCTACCTGCAGCTGAATGAATAAACGAGATATGTTTAAGATTTGGAAATTGGACACTTCGATCCTAAGTTCGGGTTATTAATACCTGTCCATCCATTATTGATGTGACATGCCACAGGAAGGACAATGCTGTCTGAATAAGAATGGGGATGGACTGCACCTCCTGGGGACAGAGTGTCAGTGTCCGTGAAATTTGCAAGCTGCACCTTGTGCCCATGTTGGAATGAAAAGCATTTCGTACATTTGTTTCGGATTGAAATGTTTACTGGAAGCAGGAACCTGAGGAAGATATTCATTCTACCCCACTTCCCAATATCCAATATCCAATCTCACCTTTTGCCCGCACAATGCAGGAAACTTTCTCTCTGGAGATCTGGTCGAATATTCCTTGAATCCCAGCACTTTCCTGAACAGCACCATTCCGTAAAATCACATAAGACATAATACCTGCCAGTTTACAATATTTCACATAACTGTCCAAGGTTCCAGACCTATCTTCCAGTGATTTATCTGCACTTTCCTCCACCTAGGCTTTATTTCCTGCCCACAATGTGATCTCTCTACACTAGAGAGAGGTAAACAGAGTGGAAAATAAATTTATGAACACCAATGAAAAAAAATGACCCAATGCTTCCAGTTTCCAGACACTTGAACAATCCACTATGTTGACATGCCATCATCTCATTCTCCAGGCTGCTGCTGTTCTCCCGCAATGTGCAACTGGAAGAGCAGCACCCCATTTTCTAGTAAGCGATCATTCAGGCTTCAGCACCAAAATCGAGTTTTATCATTTGAGAAACTGACGCCTTCTTTCACCTTCCTGATCCACCCGCACATCCCATCAGTTGCGAAAATGGATTGCTGGACTCGAAACGATATAGCTCCTTTCTCTGCACAGATGTACAAGACCTCTGCTTTTGTTCAGACTCTTCTGCTTTTCTTCAGAGAACTTTGTTCCGTTCTGCAGGAATCGTCTGCTTTCAGGAGAGGATGTTCAGAGGAGTCTGTAGATGTTGCTCGCCTGGACCATTCCTAATGAGAAGACAGGAGAGCTAGGTTGGCGCTGTTTATCTGAGTGCAGAGAAGACTGATTGAGGAACCGAGTAATCGGCACATATTGTGAAGAGGGTAGACACCTGTGACAGGAATAAGGTGTTATCGGAAGGATTAATGAGGAGGGACACAGATTAAAAGCAAGAGAGAAGAGCTTTAGAAAAGATTTCGCAAGAATGCTTTCACCAGAGTTTGCTGTTTACATGGAATTTATTGACTGAATTGGTATTGCTCAGTCAACAGAATATTTCAGAGGTATGTTGTCGAGCACTTGAAGAGTCAGCGCACACGTGGATAAGACCAGGTATTGGAAAGTCGGGCGAGAGCAAAGAGATATTGGGTGGGAGTCCGGAACACAGTATGTCAAGGGTGACTTTGTGTGCAATAAAACGGTACCTGGTGTTGCTCTGTGGCGCAAGGAAAAGCGGTTTGGATTTTTGCGTCATTGTTAAGGTTGATGTTCAAAGCCAGTAGGTTCCAGTCCCACCAGAGTCGGGTTTTAGCGCATGTTTTGAAATGTGATGAGACGAGCATCGCTTGCTCACCTTCAAGATTCGTGCAGAAAACCAACTGTCTCGAACCACAACTTTTCCCTCCCACAGACGCATATTTTCGATATCTATTAAAGGTAGAGCTCGATAAATGTCTGCTACCCAGTTGGGAACAGGATGATGTGTATTAGTTGGAAAAAAACATTGAGTTATTTGGCCAGCCATGACGATATCGAATGGCAGGGCCAGTTGGGTGAATGGCCTCCTCTTTTTCCTCTCTGTCTGGGCTGTTTCTGTCAAAGGGTTTTAAACAATAACATAATGAGGACAAAGTGAATCTACACCACGGAATATTATGGTCGTCACCGTTGCCTCGCCAGTCTAACAACTGGAATAGACAGTTGGTGTTGCAGCTTTAATTCAGACAGTGAAGGATTCTCACAGCCGTCAAGTGAGACTGCACGCTCATTCACACGTGTTCCCAATTGGACACTTGGAACAAATGATCGCGTGGATATTGGGGGATCAACGAGAAATTTCCGATTTGCTGGTCTGGTTGTCCAGTCACTGTAGCGAACATGAATTTCTGCCATTCTGAATCTTACTCTGGATTCTTGCTACTTTGCAATTGAAGCGCAAAATCAATTTATCTTGCATAGCATTCATAAGTCTTCAATATTCATTAAAAAAAATTGCACTGATCACTTGTATGTACTAATGGTGAAGATTGTTGACGGTGGGTATCGTGTGGTTCATGTTGTCTGGATGAGCTTTCGAAAGGAAGTTGGTGAAGTGTCAGTGAATCGAATGCTGTGGCGAATTGAAGTCGATGGAATGAAAAGGCCCTTGACAGCGGAGGTGTAATATTGTCTGTAATCAACAAAGGAAGCCACACTAAGCTCATTTTCAAAAAAGTATGTTTTTCACGACATGTTTCTATGTCCTTTTCCTGAACCTGATTCTCCATAATCGATGGTCCATTGTTAGGATAACCTCCTCTGCCTTAGATTTCATTTCAGAGTCACAGCATGAATTGTGTATTTGGATTGAAGGGCCGAGTGGTAAAATCAGAACCCCAGACAGGCTGATTACCCGTGGCTCGAATGGCTCAATTGGTTAGTGGGTGGCACCTATATGACAGTATAGAAAGGCGTGATGTGCTGCGGTTTTGATTTCGATCTTTGCCTGGAGCAGTTTTTACTGACAAAGACCAGAGATTATGGAACATCAGGCTAAGGAACAGTTAAAACATAGAACATTGCAGCGCAACACAGGCCCTTTGGCACCCGATGTTGTGCCGACTTGTAATTCAAATCTGAAGTCCGTCTTAACTACGTTATTCCAGTACAATCCATGGGTTTATCCAAAGATGATTTAAATGCCCTAAACGTTGCTGCGTTTATGACTGTTGAAGGCAAGGCGTTCCACACCCTTACCACTCTCTGAGTAAGGAACCTACCACTGACGTCTGACCTATATCAATCACCACTGAATTTAAAGCTATGTCCGCTTCTGCTAGATATCATTCATCCAAAGAAAAAAGGCCTTCAATCTCCACCTTTCCGAAACTTCTGATTATCATTTACGTCGCTATTAAGTCACCTCTAAAAGTCTTCTCCGAGCAAGAACAGTCTCAAATCCCTCAGCATTTGCTCGTTAGTCCTTCGTACTATACTAGGCAACATCCTAGTAAATCTCCTCTTCATACTTTCCAATCCATCCACATCATTCCGATAACACTGAGACCAGAACTGTATGCAAATCTCCAAGTGCGGCCAAATTAGAAGACTTCTAGAACTGCAACTTGACCTCTTGCCTCCGAAACTCAATCCCTCTACCAATAAAACCTCACACACCGTGCTCCTTTGAAACAAAATTATCAACCTCGTGGAAACATTCAGTAGCACTTCCTACAAATGAACCTCAATTCCATCTACTCGAATAGGTTTTATCTCAGTATTCTTATCGACAACATTGTCTTTGTCATGTGTAACACTGAAGGAACATTTTCCTTCAATGCCTCCCCTATTCTCGGACTCGACGTATAAATTCCTACTGCTGTCCATAACTGGCCCTCATCTTACCTTCGTCACTCTTTTATTCATGACATACCAATCGAAAGCTTTAGGTTTTTCATCGATTCTACTCGGCAAGACATCTCACGTCCCCTCCTGGCTCTTCTTAACTATCTCTTTAGGCCCAATCTGGCCAACTTTTAACTCTCAAGCACTCTTACTGTGCCTTCAAGTCTCATCCTTACAGAAGACTCGTTCTTCCTCTCGATGAGAGATTGAACTTCTTTGTTAAATCAAAGCTCGCTTTCTCGACCACTACCTCACTGACTGTTGCATACATAGTTATCAAGGACAGACAGTAGCTATTCCTTGAACAAGCTCCAAAATTGTATTGTGACCAACCCCTGCAGTTTCATTCCCCAAACACTGCATCCTATATCTTGCCTGATCGCATTGCAATTGCCTTTCCTCCAGCTATAACTCTTGCAACGCGGTATATGCCTATCCTTATCCATCACTAAACTAAATATAAAGGAATTGTGTTCACGATCATCAAAGAGCTCACTTACCTCCAAATCGAACACCAGACCGGATTCATTACAAAGTACCAAAACCAATTTGACATCGCTTCTTTTGACCTATGTACAAACTGTGTCACGTAACCCCCTGCACACATGGCAAAAACTGACCCGTCTAAGTTACTCGAACTATAGCGTTTCCAGCCAATATTAGGAAAGTTAAAGTTCTGCATAACAACTGCCCTGTTATTTTCGCTCCTCTCCAGAATCGTCTTTGAAATCCTTTCCTCGACATCTTCGGATCTTTTTGGTGTCCCATCGAAAACTCACCATCAAGTGACCTCTCTTTTCCTGATTCTGATCTTAGACAATATCGGCTCAGTAGACGAGTCCTCAGCAAACGCTTTTCTGACACCGTAATACTGTGCTTGACTAACAATGCCACATCTCTTCTACTATTACCATCTTCCCTGTTCTTACTGAAATCTCTAAATCCTGGAACCTACAATAACCATTCATGTGCCTGCTCTATCCAAATCTCCAAAATGGCCACAACATCGGAATGCCAGGTACCAACCCATGCAACAAGTTTCATCGAACATAGAACATAGAACTTCATAGAAGTTCATCCACCATATTCTGGATGCTCCTGGCATTGGTGTAGACACGCTTCAAACCACCTTGCTGCTTGCTTGTGCACTCTTGCGACCTTGAAACCTTATTTTTGACCGCACTAATCACAACCTCCTGTAAACTGACGCGACAATACACGTTCCCTCTGAATTCATTTAAAACCTCCCGAAGGGCATTAGTAAATTCCTCCTTCCCCTCCCAGAATGTTGGGTCTGCTCGGGTTCAGGTGAAGACCATCCTTTGTGTTGAGGTCCCATCTACCCTAGAATGACCACCAATTATGCAAGTACCAGAATCCCTCCCTCCTGCAAAATCACTGTAACAACCTGTTCAACCCCTCTCTCCCTATTCCTCGCTTCACTAGCACATAGCATGGGCAAGAAATTAGAGATAACAACTTTGTGTGTTCTGGCTCTAAGTTTCCACCTTAACTCCCGGAATTTTTGCCTCCATTTTTTACTATCTATGTCAGAGATACGTATGTGGACCAAAACCTGGGACAGCTCCTCTATCCCGAAAACGATCCAAGACATCAGGAATGCTTGCACCCTGGGAGGCAACACACCAGCACGAGTCTGTCTCATTCCCACAGAATTTCATATCTGTCCCCCCAGCTATAGAGTCCCCAATGACGAACGCTCCACTTCTCCTCTCTCCCCTTCGAGTCTGAGCAACAGCGACAATCTCTGTTCCAGACACCTGCACCCCGTGGCGTATCACTGCTAAATCATCTCCCCCAACAGTATCCAAAAAAGTTGTATTGTTATTGAAGGAGACAATCACATTGGATCCCTGTACTGCCTCTCGGTCCCCCTTTCCTCCGACGTCTGTAACCCATCTACCTTTTCCCTGTACCTAACGTGTTACTGTCTCCCTGTAACTACTCTCAATTGCGCCCTCAGACTCCCGAATGATCCGAACTCTAGCTCCAGTTCCCTAACCCTCTTTCCGATTAGTTGGAGTTGTCTACACTTCCTGCAGATGCAGACAACAGAGATATTAGTAGTGACATTTACCTCCCTCATTTTACAGGAGCAATATTCAAATCACCACAATGCATCCCCATTGATCTGTTTTCCCAGACACACTACACACATATAAAACAGATGCAAAACAATGTTGAATAAAGCAACATTTATTCGAGAAGTCCAGATTTTGATTTTGATGTGTGCTCTGTCCTTGGGAAACACTTCAATTATGAAAGAACAGCTACAATATTGTCCAGGTGAATATCCATCTGTGGATTGAGAAACAGAGGTGATGCTTGAGCGCGATACATTTTGTCGTATCAATGATGCTGAGCTGGGTTAAATTGTAGGAAAGGCTATTTATCTCCTTTCATAGTGTTGCATTTGCTGCAAACTCGCACATGTTATTAAACCAATGCGAAAGGAATTGGATTTATTTTTTGGACTGTTTAAAAGTTCTTGGAAAAACTAATATCGAAATGATAAAGTTTCTTTAAAGTACTGCTGTGAAGAGCAGAGGCTTTAAGCAGGAGTAATTTTCGAGTCTTTTCAAATGATTTCTTGGGCGGAGATCAGTGATGATCGTCATTTTCAGTTGTAAGTGTTATGCAATTTCTTTCCAATTAATGCTATGCAATTCAAGAGAACACCCCTTACGCCTACCCATCGCGGCAGCCCAGACTACCTGTCCGTATTAAATACACTCCTTGTGTGTCTGCAGACATTTGTTCAAATCAGCGACTGGAACGATTTTTTCTCTGAAAAAAAAATCCCGAATTTAATAACTGTCAGAATGAAAACAAACTCCGTGCTCCAAATCTTCCTTTATCATTGACTGCTGTTCCTGAAGCTCTAAACACGAGATATCGACGCATTTAATTGAGGGAATTTGCTTCCTATTCACTCTCACCAAATACGCACCATCTGGTAAATCTCCATGAGGACACAATTCAGTCTTTCCTGTTTTCAATCCACGTGATCTATTCGTTTTTTCCACAATTCCATTAAACATACCTTGTATTATATAAAGGCTTTATCTCCCAGTAAACCCGATTGGATTGCTTTACAATGTTTTCGTATTCAAGTAAACACTGCCCTTACCTTCCTCACGTCTTTATACTCCCGTAAATGCCCTCCCTATCTTTTATCTTGTCTCCATATCTCAGCAAATCCCTCTTGAGAAAGGATGCTGGGTCCAATTCAACTCATGAAAACTCGCTGTCATGCTGTACAATTTCATTTCCAGTTTATATAAGGTGGGGACTCTTTTAGCCACCATTGAATCGTTTGGTGCGAATCCCTGACGGGGAAGTGACTGTTTATCATCATTTTCCGTCTCTCTCTTAACGTGTGCTAAAGTAATACAATAAGGGATCATGGAATGCTGACAGTGCGGAAACAAGTAATTTTCTGCAACAAGTCCACAAAGACCACCAGAAGGTTAATGCTCCAAGAGCCACTCTTCTATCCAATTATTCTGCATTTGTCCCTGAATACTGCCCTTACCAACAGTCTATCTAAGCTGTAATCAAACCGGGGTCTTTGGCACTGATTGGCAGCAGTACGCACTACTAATCCACCGTACCACAGTGCAGCAATATTGCAAGAGACATATAGAGGCGTGTGAGTGCCAATATTGAGACCAAGTCTTAAGTAGAGCAGCTTTTATTAACATAGGCTACTGGTTGTTCTCGCCTCCGTTTCAGTAAGATGATAGCAAACGATGATGAGCAGAATAGATGTTTTTGGCAAGTACCAATTTCCGAGGTTTCGGTGTTGTTTTGCTCATTTATGCTTTTTTGACTTGTTTAGGAGTTTGAAATTGTCTGCTATTGACAAAAGGTCATTTATATCTATCCAGAATAGACAAGGTCCGAATACTACCTTCTGGAACTAGCACTGTGCACTCTCCTCGAGTATGGAAAACAATGCCCTCTCAGACGATGCTACATCTCAGCTGCCATGGGACTTCCCATTCCATCGGATTCATTTCTTCACAGAATTACACACAGCAACTCTTGTCACTGAGAAATTCTTTATATGTGTTCAAATCATGTGAGCAGAGTGTTACAGTGACACAAAATCCCAGAGGTCAGTCCATACTCTGTGAAATGTACTCTGCTGTTCATCATTTCGCTGACACCGGGTGAACTATCTGCTGCTCTATAAAATTTACTCGTGTGTTTTAAGAAGCAAGACAAACTGCCTCAGCTGTTTGCTGTTAACAGTGAATTACCCAATCTCTCAAATGTTGTTATTGAACACGGGCCAAGTTGTCCATTTTCCCCCGAAAAGGCGTCATGGTTATGGCCTGATACACTTTGAACTGTTCCCTGCCATGCTGGGATGATGTGAGTGGGAAAATGTATTCTCTAAGCTAGGAATAAAGTGAAGAAGTTTATACAGATCATCTGTTGTATGTCTGTGTAACAGGAATCCCTACAGTAACACTCTATGCTGACTCAGACAGCAGCACAGCAGCACCCACCCTGCGGTAACGAGAAGGACACAGACACAGTTCTCCATTACAGGAAGAGATTCTCTCTTTCGGAGAGGCTCTGCATCTGTCTCTCTCTGTCCCAGAGGGAGTAATTTGGACGATTTACTGAACGGAATTTTAGTTCTAGTGTTTGCCACAATCTCCCTTTTGCTCACCCTTCCACATTTCCCCACCCTCTCACTCCCACCAGTACCCCAACCCCTGCACAATCCTCTGGTTCACAGGGAGCGGAAGAGCACATTGACGCTTCTCTCCCCCACCTGTTCCTGCCAGTGAGCTTTCCATTGTAAAGGCTTTCCATTTTCCAGCCATCCCTTTACCTGTAAAATTCCCTCGCAAATCAACTTTTGAAAGTTCTTGCCTAATGCCTTCAAAATTGGCCTGTCTCTAATTTAGAACGTTAACTTTTTGATCCGGCCTATCCTTTAACATTACTATTTTAAAACTAATAGAATTATGGTCACTGGACCCAAAGTGTTCCTCTACTGGACTGTCCTGATAGATTGAAGAATAAAACTGGGTGTCTATAGATTAAGGTGTAAAATATCAGCACAATGTTGTTAAAACCGAGGTGTCACCAACTCGACGAAGCAGCTGCACAGTGGTCAGTGGCTGTCTGTTTATACCTCAGGATAATCAGGTTGTGTTTCACTTCTCAAACTGGGGGAGCTGAACATTTCTCCAAACAACAAGCACACCGCATCCGTGAAACATTGCTCACAAATACAACTGACAGCAAACTTTCACATGATCGAAAGTAGCCAGAAAGGACATTTTCATCAATAAACATCCACAGAGAACAAAGTTTGTTACAATCTAAAAGCAACGAAGATGAGCTTTCGTTAAGAACTGTGTACCTGACAAAATTAAAATATGAAATCTCCTGATCTGAATTCAGACGTGCTATCATTACGCCATAAGCTTACACACAGGAACTCCCTTCCGGATTTGATGAAGAGAAGTGATTCTCCTGCAAAAACTTTACAATGACTCACAACGGAGATTACAATTAATGCCTTTCTGTCTTTCTTCCTCTTGTTTCCTCTGTGTGAATAAGCAACTTCTCCTTTGGCGAGTTTTGAGAAGATTTGAAGCTTATTATGAGGTTCTGGATGTAGGTTTGCTCGCTGCGTTGGAAGGTTCATTTTCAGACGTTTCGTCAACATACACGGTATCATCTTCAGCCATCCTCCAGATGAAGCATTGCTGATGATGCTTGACTTCTCTTTATCAGCTTGGGTTAATTTGAGTTATTGATATTATTTCCTGTGGTGATGTCATTTTCCATGATGATGTCATTTCCTGTTCGTTTTCTTAGGGAGTGGTAAATCGGGTCGAAGTCAATGTGTTTGTCGATAGATAAAGGTTCTCAAGTTGAAGGGTCGGGTCTATCACCACTTGTCGGTAAGTGTTGACATCTGCAAGTATTGCGTTCACTTCCCAATGTAGTCTCTGGTTTAAAATGACTGTCAAGCGTCTTTTTTCTGCGGTTAGGATAACCATGCTTTTATCTTTCTTTTGGTCTTTCGAGTGATTTCCCTTCTGGTGTACTGACTCTGTTTCCTTCCGTTGTTTCTGCTTACCGTTAGTGCGACTAACTGTCTGATAGTTTGCTCAGTTTCTTCAATGAGATGTTTGTCTTTCAGTGTTGTTTCTAATGATATGAAGAAATCTTTCTTGCTCGCATCCTGGAAGCTGTAATTTAATCCTCTTACTAAGATGGCTTTTTCAGTGACTGTTAATGGTTGGACCGATACGTTTTTTTTAATCAATGATTCTGTGTTTTTCAGTGTTGTTACTCTGTATAAGTTTGCCTAGGATTTTTTGGAAGTTCTTTTTTTTATTTTCGCTGTGTTTGTCGCTGCCTAATACATATGGTCTGTCGCATGAGTGAGCAAAGATTTTTGGTGCAAAATATCCCAGTTGTATTTACGGAGTCTGTTGTGGGCATCATTAAAAAAATCGCTAAGCATTCTGCGACCGTTTTGCTCTGCTAGTCTTTTAGCTAGTTGGCTGTTAAGGGGAAGCTTGTAATGAAGACATTTAGGTAGTACCTGCTTTCTTAGGCATTCGTGCAGGAAGTACAGCTGTTCGTGGGTGGCACTCTGTCGGATGGAATTCATTTCCCATTTTCGGTCCATTTTTAGTGTATTGTGTCCATATGTGTTAGCGAGCTTTGAGAAGATTTGCAGCTCAGACTGAAGTTCTGAATGTAGGTTTGCTCACTGAGCTGGAAGGTTCATTTTCAGAAATTTCATCACTATACAAGGTAAACTACTCAGTAAACCTCCGGACGAACCATTGCTTTGATTCCTGCTTTCTATTTATATGTTTAAGTTTCTTTGGGCCTGAGGTGATGTCATTTCCTGTTCGTTTTCTCGGGGGTGGTAAGTAAGGTCCAAGTTAATGTTGATAGATTTCCGGTTGGAATGCCATGCTTCTAGGAATTCTTTAGCGTGTCTTTGTTGAGCTTGCCCTAAGATGGATGCTTTTATTTCCCGAGTGGAAATGGTGTCCTTCCTTATCTGTATGTATGGATGTTAGTGAGAACAAGTCATGTCGGTTTGTGGCCAGTTGATGTTCATATATTCTGGTGGCTAGTCGTCTGCCTGTTTGCTCAATGTAATATTTGTTACAGTCCTTGCACGGCATTTTGTAAATGACATTAGTTTTGCTTGTTTTCTGTACACGGACTTTCAAGCTCATTACCTGCTGTCTTCGTATGTTGGAGGGTTTGTGTACTATCATGATGCCAAGGGGTCTGAGTAGTCTGACAATCATATCCAAGATTTATTTGATGTAGGGGAGAGTGACTACGGTTTCTGGACGTGTTTTGTCTGCTTCTTTGAGTTTGTCGCCGAGAAATCTGTGAACTGTGGTCAATGTGTAGCCAGTCTCTTTGAATACATTCTCTTTGTGTTTCCTTTGTTCTGCATTGCTTCTCTGTGCTGAAGTGTGTGTTTGGTCGTTGGAATAATGTTCTGACGCAGCTTCGTTTGTGGATGTTGGGATGAATGGTTCTGTAGTTCAATATTTGGTCAATATGTGTTGTTTTAATGCAATGATGTCATCATTGGCTGTTCACTCTACTGTGACATCTAGTAATGACAGTTTGTTGTTGCTTCCCTCCTCTTTCGTGAGTGTTAAGTCAGGAAGGGTATTATTACTGATCTTGAAGGTTTCCTCTAACTTGATATGTTTCGTAATATCAAAGGTTTCATCCACGTATCAGATCCAAAGTTTGTGTTGCATGGTTGGCAGAGCTTTATTTTCGAGTCTCAGCATTACTGTCTTTGCTAACAACCCTGATATCGGTGATTACATTGTTGTTCCATTGATTTATCTGTAGGTTTTGTTGTTGAAGGTGAAGTGAATGGTAAGGCATAGGTCCACAATCTTGACGATACTGTCCTTGCTGATGAAGTTGGTGTTGTTTGGTGGATGTGTCTTTCGGTCTTCTCATAGTGTCGTCAGTATTTCCTTGGCCAGGTTTATTTTGATTGGTGTGAACAGGGCTGTTACATCCTCTTCTCTCTTCACGTTTTGCTGGTCTTCAGAAATTCTTGGGGGGAGTGGATGGAGTGGCGTGAGGCTTCTACTAAGTGTTTTAGACTCTGATGTGTCTCCTTGGCCAATCTTTTCCAGGTAGCGAGACAATGGGTCGAAGGGGGAGCTGCTGGTTTGTGAAGTTTGGTTAATCCATCGAAGCGTGGTGTGTTGGATCCGTTTGTTTTCTTTTTTTTTTGGAAATCGATCTTATTTATTTCTACAGCTTTCTTGAAGTTTTTTGTTAAGGGCTGTGATTCGGTTCACTAGTTGTGGGTTCGGGTCCATAGCCACTTGTTAGTCAATTTGATATCTGAAAGTAGTGTTTTTGCTTCTTCAATGTAGTCTCTTTGGTTTAAAATGACTGTCAAGCGTCCTTAGTCTGCAGGTTCGATAACAATGCTTTTTTCTTCGTTTTTTCGTCTTTCTGGTGCTCTTCCTTCACGTGTATTCAGTGTGTTTTCTTCATTACTTTGGTTTACGCTGGTGCGTCTAACGATCTGGTAGTTAGCTGGATGTTTTTATGTGAGTTAATTGTCTTTCAGTGTTGGTTCTAATGCTGTGAAGAAACCTTTCTTGTCCGCAGTCGGGAATATGAAATTTAAACCTCTTCCTCAGACGGCTTTTTCAGTGTCCATTAAGGGTCGGATATGTAAGGGTTTTTTTTTTAATGCTTCTGTGTTGTCAGTGTTGTTACTTTATGTAACTTTGCTAGGTTTTTTCGCAGGTCTAGTTTTTTTTAACTTTCTCTGTTTGTTGCTGTCTAATATCTATAGCTTGTTGTACTGTATCTGCCCATTCATGGTCTGTTGCATGAGTGAGTAGTGATTTGTGCAAAATTTCACATTTGTATTTATGGAGTCTGTTGTGGGCATCATTAAGAATTTCGCTAAGCATTCTCCGGCCGGTTATTTTTTTTCTGTTATTCCTTTAGCTAGTGGGGTGTTAAGGGGAGATTTGCATTTAAGGCATTTAGGAAGCACGTGTTTTCTTAGGTATTCGTGCAGGAAGTACAGATATTCGCTGGTGGCGCTCGTTTCCCGTTTTCGGGCCCGTTTCAGCATATTGCGCCTATAGTTATTAGCGTGATTTGAGAAGATTTGTAGCTCAGTTTGAGGTTCTGGACGTAGGTTTATTCTCTGAGCTGGACGGTTCATTTTCAGATGTTTCGTCAGCATACTACGTAACATTTTCAGTGAGCCACCGGACGAAGCATTGCTGATGATTCCTGCTTTATATTTACACGTTTGGGTTTCTTTGGGTGGGTCATGTCATTTACCGTCGTAATATCATTTCCTGCGTTGATGTCATTTCCTGTTCTTTTTCTCAGGAGTTTGTAAATCGGGACCAAGTCAATGTGTTTGTTAATACAGTTCTGGTTGGAATGCCATCCTTCTCGGAATTCTTTTGAGTGTCTCTATTGAGCTTGTCCGAAGTTGTATGTGCTGTCCCAGTCGATGTGGTGTCCTTCGTTATCTGTATGTATGGATATCAGTAAGAGAGGGTCATGTCGTTTTGTGGCTAGTTGATGTTTATGCATCCTGGTGACAAGTTTGTACAACGTAGTGTTTGTTACAGTCCTTGCATGGCATTTTGTAAATGATATTAGTTTTGCTTGTTGTCTCCACATGGTCTTTCAAGCTCATTAGCTGCAGTTTTAGTTTTTTTGGCATGTTTGTGGGCTACCATGATGTCAAGGTGTCTGAGTAGTCTTGCAGTCATTTCTGAGATGTATTTGATGTACGGGGCAGTGAATAGGGTTTTGGAACGTGTTTTGTCTGCTTGTTTGTGTTTGGGTTGCTGAGAAATATGCGAATTGCGTTCATTGAGTTAGCATCCTTTTTGAACACATGGTATAGGCGATTTTCGTCTACTCTGCGTAGTTCCTCTGTGCTGCAGTGTGTGGTTGCTGGTTGGAATAACGTTCTAATGCAGCTTCGTTTGTAAATATTGGGATGATTGATTCCCAACCCAAAGTTTGGGTTGGATGTTTGGCAGAGCTATTTGTTCCTTACAATGAAACATCCCGTACGGATCAAATATTAAACTACAGAAGCAGTTATCCCAACATTCACAAACGATGCTGCATCATTCAGGCCATTTCTCAGAACAACAAGTGTACTGTTTTAGATACTTTTGAGAATGACGACTAACCAGGGGTAAGCCATGTGGTACTGGTCTCTGGCACAGATTCTGTCCCTGTTGCTCAGAATGGGAGGGAGTGAGGAGCAGAGCATTAGTCATTAGGGGCTTCTTAGTTAGGGGGGCACATAGCATGTTCTGTGGGAACGAGAGAGACACACGGTTGGTATGTTGCCTCGCAGGTCCTAGGTTTGTGATGCTTCAGATCCTATTTTGAGGATCCTTATTTGGGAAGGGGACTAGCCCCAAGGCATGATTACATAGCCACCAACACAATAGGTAGGAAATGTGATGGGGATTTAATACCGACATTCAGGGAGGTAGGGTGGAAGCTCAGAGCCAGAACAAAAGAATTATTATGTCTGGCTTGTTACCCGTGCCCCGTGCCAACGAGGGGAGGAATAGAGAGAGAGGAGTGAACGACTGTCTGCAGGGATGGCGAAGGAGGAAAGGATTCAGATACCAGCACAGTTGGGCTCATTCTGGCATAGGCAGGACCAAAACAAACATTATGGCCAATACCTTAACCGGAAAGGTAAAAATGTCCTCGTTGAAAATGTGCAAATGCTCTTCCTCAGGTTTAAACGAGGTAAACAGGGGATTGTGAACCTAAATTCAACACCAGTGTCGAGGAGGGTGAGAATAGTGTGGTCATAAATATGGTTTTAAGTTCGCAAGAGTGCAATAAAAGCTGAAAGGTGGTTTGAAGTGTGTCATTTTCAATGCTATGAGCATTTAAAATAACGTGAGTGAACTTGCAGCATGGTTGGTATCTTAGATTTCGATGTTGTTGCCATTTCCGTGACATGGATAGACCTTGGCCACCAATGGTTGTTACAGCCTCCGGGATATCGATGTTTCAGAAAGAACAGGGAAGGTGGTAAAAAAGTGGGAGGTGTGGCATTGTTACTCAATGACTGTATTATAGTGGCAGAAATGACATTTGATAACACATCTACTGAGGTAATATAGGCTGAGAATGGAAACAGGAAAGGAGAGGACGCACTATTGGTAGTTTTCTCTCCGCCTCCGAATAATTCCAGAGATGTAAAGGGAAGGATAGCAAAAAACATTATGGGTAGGCGCGATAGTAACACGATAGTTGTTATGGGGGACTTTTACTTTCCAAATATCGGCTGGAAATACGATAGTTCAAGTACTTTAAATTGGTCAGTTTGTTTGTCCAATGCGTGCAGGGGGGTTTCCTGCCACAGTATGTGGAAAGGGATACAAGGAGCGAGGCCACTTTGGATTTGGTACTGAGAAATGAACAGGGCCAGGTGTTAGATTTGGAGGTAGGTGAGGACTTCGGTGATAGTGACCACAATTCGCTTATGTTTATTTTACCATTGGAAAGGGATAGGTATATATTGTAGGGCAGGATTTATAAAACATAGAACAATACAGAACAGGACTTTCTGCTCTCGATGTTCCACCGACCTGTGAACTAATGTAGGCCCACCAGTCTATACTGTCCCGTCATCATCCATATGATTATCCAAGGACTTGTTGAACGCCCGGAATGTGTTTGAGTTAACAACAGTGGCAGGCACGGTATTCCACGCCGTTACCACGCTCTGAGTGAAGAACTTGCATCAGACATCTGCATGAAATCTATCACCCAAATATGCCACCTCGAACAAGCAGATGTAATCATCCTCAGAAAATAAGACTCTCATTGCCCACCCTATCTAATCCTCTAAATTACGTTACATGCCTCTATAGAATCGCCTCTTAGCCTTTATCTCTCCAATAAGAACAGAGTCATTTCCATCAGTCTTTCATCATAAACCTTCATTTCAGACCCGGCAACAGCCTGGTACAATTCCTCTCTACCTTTTCCAATGAAGTGTCTGTTCCTTAAACCAGCTCCACATTTCGATTGTCCCTAACCCATGCATTCTGCTGCCCCGTTCTATGCCTCCTCAATCTTTCTTATGGCATTATAATAGCCCTTTCCTCATCCATAACTCTTGCCATGTGGCATGTTCATTCCCTTGTCTATCGCGAAACTAAACATAATCGAATTGTGGTCACTCTCTCCAAAGTGCACACCTAAAACTAAATTAGACACCTGGCCTCGTTCATTACCAAATACCACATGCAGTGTGGCCTCCACTCTTGTCAGACCATCGATATACTGAGTCAGGAAACCCTCCTACACACATTGGATAAAAAGTGATCCATCAGACAGACAAGAGATATAGCATTTCCAGTAAATGTTGGGGAAGCTAATTTCCCCCATAATGACCACCATGTTGCGTTCCCTCTGGCCCAGAATCCATTTGCCTATCCGCTCCTTCACATCCCTGGATCTTTTTGGATGCCTGTGAAAACTCCCAGCAGTGTGACCGCTCCTCTCCTGTTTGTGAACTCAACCGATAACACGTCAGCAGATGATTTCTTATCAAGTGTTCTTTCAGTCACCGTAATACCGTCCTTGACGAACAAAGCCACACACCCCACCCCGCTTTTACCACTGTCCCTGATATTGATGCAAGATAAAAACCTGGAACTTGCACCTTGAATTCCTGACCTTGCTCAATCCATGTCTCAGTAATAGCCACATGCTGGAAGTTCACCTAATATTTTTCCGGATACTCCTGGCGTTGAAGTTGACACACTTCAAACCAGCTTGCTGTCTGCCAGCACACTCATGTGACCCTGAAAACCAGTGAATGTCCTGCCTACTCTCATCCCCGTGTTTACTGGAACTAGAACATAGGTTCCCACAATCCTGCTGAGCTCGTTGAATCCCACGCAAATAGCAAAAGCAAATTTCACACCCATGATTTTCGTACCATTCTGGTTCAAGTGAAGACTGTCCCGTTTGTAGAGGTCGCACCTTCCCCAGAATGAGCCCCAATCATCCATAAACCTGAAGTGCACAACCCCTGCACCATCCTTTGCCGCCATGTATTCAGCTAGTATATCTCCCTGTTTTTCACCTCACCATTATATTGCACGGATAAAATTCAGAGATTGCAATTCTTTTCTAAGCTTCCACACGAGCTCCCTGAAATCCTGCCTTCCACCCCGTCCCTCTTTCTACCTATGTAGTTGGTACCTATGTGGACCACTACTTGGAGCTTGTCACCCACTCTCTTCAGGACCCCAAAAAGAAGATACGAGGTATCATGGAACCTAGCAACTGCGAGGCAACACACCAACCGTGAGTCTATTTCAGTCCCAACACACCTTCTGTCTGACCTTTTCACTACTGAGTCCCGATTGATTAACACGCTCCTTCTTTCCCCACTTCCCTTCAGTGCAACAGGAAAAGACTGTGTGCCAAAGACCTGCACCCCCGTGCATGCCATCGGTAAGTCGTTGCCTACCCAAATTTATCCAAAACGTCAGACTTGATTTCCAGGGGAACGACCACAGGAGATCCCTGTACTGACTGTTATTCCCTCTTCTAACATTTACCCAGCTTTCTTCATGCCTAGGAGCCTGTAACTCGTATCTATCACAGACCCTGCCTCCAGAATGATCGGAAGTTCATGCAGCTTCCGTTACAGTTCCCTAACGTGGTCTTGGACGAGCACGAGTTGTGTGCACTTCCTCCAGATGTACTTGAATGGGACACTAATGGCATACCTAGCCTTGAACATTATGCAGGAGGTACATTCCTCTGCCTACACTGTCAGTCCTGCTAGTTACCTTACCAGAGAGCAAAAACAGAAGAGTAGCTCAGGTGATCTGTCCCTGGTGTAAAGGTGAAAGATGGTGGATGGGTGGGAGGCCCTACGTGGGTGGGATCTCAGGTTTAGAAAACACTAAGTTTTATAGCTGAGTGGCAAAAAACGTCCCTCATTTCCCATAAATCTCTTCTCTCCGATGTGATTCCGCTGCTGACGTTATAGGTAAGCTTTTTAAAGAATAAATTAGTGACTCAAATTCCCGACAGTCACCTGTTACAAGCTCCCGCTATTTCTGCTGCTGGCAACTGACATACAGGGCTCCGACGCTCGAGGTAAGCTTTTAAAGTTTTAAATCAGTGAAGCGCTTTTCCCGACAGACCCCCGGTTGAATCTCCCACTGCTCCTGCTGCTGTCAACTGAATTTAAGGCCTCTGAAGCTCCTGGTGAGCTTTAAAGTTTCAGAACAGGGACTATCTTTCCCGACACGCTCCTTGTCCAAGCTCCCGCTCTTCCTGCTGCTGTCAACTGAAATGTGGCAAAGACAATTACAATGCTATTAGGAAAGGTTTAGGATGGAATGGGGAAGCAAACTGCAGGGGATAGGCACGATTGTAACGTGGAGTTTATTCAAGGAACATTTACTGCATATCATTGACAGGTATATGTTTGTCAGACACGCAGGAAGTACTCGAGCCAGCGTTCCATGGTTTACTCAAAAAAAGTTGAATCTCACGTCAAGAAGAAGAAGACGACTTATGGAGGGAAGAGATTTGAAGGCTCAGTTAGGGCACTTGAGAGTGATAAGTTTGCCAGAAAGGACGTAAAGAGAGCGGGAAGAAGAACGAGGAAGGGACATCCGATGTCTTTGGCGGATCCGTTCAACGAAAAACCTAAAGTTACGTAAGGGTAAATCAGGTATAAAAGAATGACTGGAGTAAGATTCGGACCAATCAAGGAGAGTCGTGGGAAGGTGTGTGGAGTCAGAGGAGATATGAAAAGAGCCAAATGAACATTTTACGTCAGTATTCACACGAGAAAAGCACATTTCAGTAGAGGAGTATAATATGATACAGATTATACTGGGTTGAGGCTCCCAAAGCAGAGGTGTTAGCATTTTTGGAAAGCGTGAAAACAAGTAATTCCCATTGGCCGGATTGGATTTATCCTAGGATTCTCTGGGAAGCCAGGGATGAGATTGCAGAGCCTTTGGCTTTGATCTGTACGTCGTCAGTGTCTCCAGCAATTTGGCCAGATGACTGGAGTAGAGCAAATGTTCCCCTTGTTCAACAAGAGGAATAGAGACAACTACACCAATTATAGACCAGTGAGCCTGACCTTGTTTGCTGGTAAAGTTTTTGAAAATGTTACCAGAATTACGATTTATCATCATCTAGAAATGAATGGGTTGATTAGGGCTATTCAAAACGGTTTTTTGAAGGGCAGGTCGTACCTCACAAACCTTATTGAGTTTTTTCAGAAGGTGACCAAACAAGTACTGGACGGTAAAGCGGTTGATCTGTTGTATATGGATTTCAATAAAGTGTATGACAATGTTCCTCGTGGTAGGCTTAAGCACTAAATGCAGAAGGATTTGTGTTAGCGTTATTTGGAATTTTGGATCGGAAGTTGTCTAGCTGAACGAAGACAGAGGATGGTGATTGAAGGGACGTGTTCATCCTGGAGATCAGTTACAGTGGTGTACCGCAGTAGCTTTGGGGCTACTGCTGTTTGTCGTTTTAATAAATGTTCTGAATCAGGGTATGGAAGGATGGATGAGAAAAGTTGCGGTTGATATTAAGCTCGGTGGATTTGTGGGTAGTGCGGAAGGATATTGCAAGTTACAGGGTGACATAGATACACTGTAGAGGTGGGCTGGTAGACAGCAAATGGACTTTAATGTGCATAAGTCTGCAGTGATTTAATTTGGAAAGAGCAAAAGGAGGATCGTGTACGAGGCGAATAGTAAGATCGTTTAAAATCACACAAAACCAGGTTATAGTCCAACAGGTTTAGTTGGAAGCACACTAGCTTTCGGAGCGACGCTCCGTCATCAGGTGATAATGGAGGGCTTTACATCACACTGTAAATGTTTGCTATAAATTCTGCGTTACAATCGAGCCCTCCACTATCACCTGAAGAAGGAGCGTCGCTCCGAAAGCGAGTGTGCTTCCAATTCAACATGTTGGACTATAACCTGGTGTTGTGTGAATTTTAACTTTGTACACCCCAGTCCAATACCGGCATCTCCAAAGTAAGATTCTTGTTAGTGCAGATGAGCAGAGATACCATGGTGTCCTTGTGCATAGATCCCCAAAATGTGCCACCCAGGTTGACAGGGTTGTTGAGAGGGCTTGCGTATGTTGGCTTTTATTCGTAGTGGAATTGAGTTTTGGGGCCACGAAGTCATGTTACAGCTCTACAAAACTCTGGTGCGGCCACACTTGTGAGTATTGCGTGCATGTCTGGTCAACACATTACAGTAAGGTTTTTAAGGCTTTAGAAAAGGTTCAGAGGAAATTTACTAAGAAGTTGCCTGGTATGGAGGGAAGGTCTGATGAGGAAAGTTTGAGGGACTTGAGGCTGTTATCATGATAGAGAAGAAGGTTTGTATGTGACTAAGTTGAAACATATGAGAAAATCAGAGGTTTAATGAGAGCCTTTATCCTCGGATGGTGGTGGCCATCACGAGGGCACATAGTTTTAAACTGAGGCGTGATAGAGGACATATTTCAGAGGTCGCTTCTTTCCTCAGTGAGTAGTAGGTACGTGGAATGCCCTGTCTGCCACAGTAGTAGACTCACCAACTTTAAGGTCATTTAAATGGCCATTAGATAAACATTTGGGTGAGCTTCAGATTGGTTTCACAGTTGGGCACAACATCAATGGCCGAAAGGCCTGTAATGCACTGTAATGTTCAATGTTTTTTATTCCACGTTGTCTGATATAACCACTTTGCTTCCTAATCTCTCTGTTAAGAAAACCTGTAAAACCTCTGTACTGTTCAAGAAATGTCTTTGGACCCAGCTGTCTTCAGGTAGTTTTCACGCTGTAGTTTTGTTCACGTGGGACACCATGTTATCAGAAATCACGTAATGTAATAAATGTGGCCGAAGCAGGGGGGAAAAAATGGTTACGGCAACCTTCAAAAGTATCACTTATAATCGAAGTAAAAACAGCACTTTGGCGAACAGAAATGAAAGCAGAATATACGTAAACATTTTCATCATATATTTTACTGAAATAGTACAATTATTATAACACTTTAACACTACAATGACTGCCCCCAGCACTGTACTTTTCACGAACCTGTCCACCAGAAGGCGTGCGAATCAACTGACTGCATGAATCCAACTCGGAATTCATTCATTAAGGAATGGGATAGGCTGATGGACTATCTGTCTCAGGAGCAAAGAGTAGATTTGAAAAGTTTATTTCAGGATATACGCAAGAATAAGGTGGGGAGGACAAACTCTATTGCGCATGAGTCGAGGAAGAGAATGCCGTTGTGATGAAACAACACCCCCACGGGCTTAATCCTCTCAAAGCCAGACAGGTCTAGAAGGAAGTAAATGTGATTCTCAATGAAGATATCACCGAACCGAGTCAGAGTGAGTGGAGTTCCCCCATCGCGATAGTCCTTAAACCTGACGGACTCACTGATATTTTGTGGACTACTGGAAGATCGACGCCATATCAGAATTGGACTCATACCAGATACTATGATTTGAGGACTGTACAGAGAAAGTTGGATAAGCCATTTACTTCAAAACGTTTGACTTACTGTGTGGTTATTGGCATGTATCTTTATCAGAAAAAGCAAAAGGAGTTTCTGCTGTTGGAACACAAAATGGGCTACAAAGGGATGCACTTTGGAATGAGGATCACACCAGCCGTATTCCAACGACTCAAGAACAGAGTTTTGACTGCGTTAAGAAAATGTACACTTTATCTGGGTGATGTAGTGATCTTTAGGAATCATGGAAATAATACATGGTAAAGTTAGCAGAGATCTATGATCGATTATGAGAAACAAAATTGGTAATAAACTGAAAGTAAACAAAAGTCGCAAAAGCAGAGGTGACGTTCTTGGCACATAACATCGGTCATGGAATTGTGATCCCAGGAAATGCCAAGGTGAAGATCATCGAAGAATTTCCGCAACTATCCTTAAAGAAAGAGCCGTTTGGAATTTTGGGACTAAGCGGATTCTAATTGAAGAATGTAAAATCTTCAGAGGCGTCATGGCACAATTAGCAGATTTACTGAGAAAAACAACAAAAAACTTGGTTGACAGAACAATGCGAGGAACTACTTGAGAATTTAAAAGCAGTATGAAACACCGCACCAGTTTGAATTAAACCAATTATTTTGAAATCCTTAAATTTTGCAATTGCTGCTAGCGATATCGGAATCAGAGGTGTCCTGCTACTCGAAGATGATAATGCAATTGAATGGCCAACTGGCTACTATTTAGAGAAAATACTCCATCATCGAAAAGGAATTGTTGAATTGGTACTGGCCTTACATTTTAATAATTATGTGATAATAAATGTGTCAGAGACAGTTGTAAACCATGACCAGAATCCTCTTACATTCTTGGAGCGATTTAAAGACAAGAACATGAGACTATTCCAATGGAGTCAAATATTACAGAATTTTATTTTCCAAATTGTACATGTTGCGCATCATGAAATTGTGATGGCCGAGACATTATCGTGGATTTAACGGATAAAATATCGATAATAATGAACAGATCCCAATATTTTATCTATGTATGTAATAATTAATATGAACTTTGATTAATGTTCAATGTATGTCATGCTCGTGGGTTTAAGAATTAGAACAAAAATTAAAGCTTTTTATACTTAAAATGGTTCATTCTTTTCTTAAGATGGGTGCTTTATGTTGAAGGCGTGCACTGTACATTTAAGGGACTTTGTGCCAGCAAATGTCATATGATTTGCATTCTCAGAGTGTCATCGAAAACTGAAGATATGTATCGTCTGGCTGAAATAGATGCATGCATTTTTTTTTTACAGTTTTGACATCAATTCAAATTTAACGAATCAGTTTCACTTATCCCACAGAATACTAAAACGCAATCGATTTTGAAAGTATTGCTTTTGCCAAACTCTAACCAATGAGCCGATAAGATGTTTGGGGTAAAAATAAAAATTCAACATTGGAGAACACAATGTTGAGTTTTCCGGCTGTAGGCTGCCCAGGCGGAAGAGGTGTTCCGATAGTTTGGTTCGTTGTGACAATAGAGCAGACAAAGAATGGTAGTATCGAAAACAGAGTGGGAAGAGGAATCAAAATGCACGGCAACTCGGAGGTGCACCCGACCCCCGTGTGCCCAGCTGAAAAGTTCAGGAAGACATTCGCTTTTAAAATGTTTGGTCTGCCTGATGGAGACAAGACCACATTGGAAACAGTTGATGAATTAATGAGATTGAAAGAGAGACATCCGAACCTCTGTATCATCTGCAAGGGTAGTCTGGGGCCCTCTCTGTAGCCCTGGTTCTTGTTGTGCCGGCAGGTATTTCATCTTTTGCGGTAACTTTTGGGAGTTCGGTGGGGGAATGGAACAGTGGTTCTTCGGGAAAGTGGTGCAGAACAAGGAATGAACATTGTGTAAAGCACATAGGAGTGGTTGGAGAGATGTACTTAGTGGAAGGGTCTAGTTTGAGTTGGCAGACGTGTTAGCAGAAGACCGTACTGGTCGCAGATATTGGTGGGATGATTGGAGAGGACAAGGGGGACTCTGCCGTTATTACATTGAGAGTGGGGGATTCGAGCATCGGGACAGGAATTGATGTGGTGTGATGGATCGCTGTCTGGATGATATAGTGGAGTGATCTCAGTTTTCCAAATAGTTGGACATCTCGCCCTATCCCGACTCCATCATCGCTCCCTAAGTCAGACAAATCGCACCTACATCTGAGACACTAAAGTCGCCCTCCATCTCTTCAGTAACTTTCAGATCCCCAGTCCCTGGCGTTATAACATCATTATGGACGTGCCCTCCTTATAATGTTGATATGACACGAGGATGGCCTTCAGGCCTTCAGATTCTACCTCTCCAACAGACACATCCAGCCCCACTCCACTAACATCATCCGCCATTCCGCTGAAATAGTCCTCACCTTTAATAACCTTTCCTTTAACTCCTCCCATTCTCTCCAAATCCAAGGGGGTGGTCATGGACTCCCGGATTTGCCGAGCTTTGTCTAATTCATTGTTAGTTATATCGAAAAGTCCCTCTTCTCTTCTGATACCGGCAGTGTACCCCACTCTTTCGCCGTTACATTGATGACTGCATTGGTGCAGCATCCTACACGCAGGGTGATCTGGAGCAGGTCATCCACATCGCCCACAAATTCCACTGTCCCTTCAAATAAATATGATCATTCTTGGACACGACCCCCCCATTTCTTGTCCTCTCCCTTTCCATCTCTGGCAACAGTCTCCATGCAGAAGTTTACTACAAACACACAAATTTTTACAACTATCTGGAGTACAGTTCCTTCCAGATAATACCCTGAAAGATCTCCATCCCGTTCTTCCAATTCCTCCAACTCTGCCGCATCTGCTCGAATCAATCGGGAGATTATTCATATACTCCAGGATACTTAGTCTTTGAAATGCTCGTGAAACCATCGTATTTATTTTGTGAGTTAAGCTCAGCTTCTGGTCAATGGTTATGCCCGATATGTTGTTTGCGAGCAATTTACTGATTGCATTGTTTTTGAATGTCAAGGCGCCAGAGTCGCTTTCAATGGAGATGGCTATTGCTCGCACCATTTGTGATGCAAATGTTACTTGACCCTTGTCAGGCCAAGCCTGGCTGGCTTCCAGACTTGATGCATTTGGATCTGGACTGACTTGTGATTGAGGAATTGGGAATTGTAGTTCACACATACTTGCACATCACAACTGATCGTGAGTGGGGGGGGGGGGGGGGGGGAGGTAACAAATTGTGTTTTTTTTTCATTTACCTGCTGCCTTTGCCTATCTAGATGTGTTTGGAAGCTGCTGTCTAATGTGACGTGGTAATCTTCGGAAGTGTTTCTTTGAGATGGTAGTCACTGTAAAAAAGAAGCACAAGTTGTGGAAGGGTTTGATTTCTGTGAATGTAGCGGCAATCAAGTGGCCTGTTTTTGTGTGGGTATTTTCTGCAGGATAATCCAACATACTTTTGACACCCATGTTACAGATTGTGGAAAGGCTTTGAAGCGTCAGGAGATGAGTTTATCACTGTTGGATTGCAAAACTCTGACTTCTCCCTAAAGCTACATTTATGTATATGACTCGTTAATACAATTGCTGGTTAGTGGTAATTTCTCCAGTATACTGTAAGAAACCTGTTGGGGATGCAGTAATGATAATCGCATTGAATATTAAGGGAGAGGTGGTTTGATTCTTAATATGCTTGGCTTTTGTCTAACCTGTTATTTATCACTTGTTTTTCCAAGCCTGAATAGGTTCCAGGTTTTGTTGCATTGTCACCTATTTCAGTATCTGTTGAGTCATATTATCAGCGAACATTCCCATGTCTGACCTGATGATGGAAGGGAGATCACTAACGCAGTTGAGGATGGTTGAGGTTCGGACACTCTGTCTCCTGAAGAATGGCTGCAGAGATGCAATGGATTATGAATTACTGACACTAACAACAACCTTTTTATCGCAATGATTACTCAAACCAGCAGACATTTTTTCCCCAGATTTCGATTAACTATTATTTTACTCAACTTCCCATTGTCTGAGTCTATCAAATGGTGCCTTAATATTCAGAGTAATTACTGTCTCTTCGCTTTGGAAATTGCACTCGTTTGAATTGAGCTCGTAATATGATCAGGAGATGCGTGACCCTGACTGAACAATAATTGAGCCTCACTCAGCAAGTTATTGCTGAATGATCACATTATTGTTGACAACTTGCTTCTCATTTATGTGGCAGGCTGTACACCGTCCAGTCGGTGACTGACAGCAAAGTGATACTTCCTACTGTGTACAAGATATATTTTGGTAATTAATAATATTGTTGGTAAATGTCTGTGTTCTTGATGTACTGGACCAGCTTGGAGAGACATGTGTCAATTTCTAGAGTTGGATGCAATGAAGGCCGACAGGATATCACAGTTTCCAGTGTTTCCAGCCATTTCTTGATACCGTGTGGAGTAAATCTAATTGTCCAAAATTGGCATCTGTGATGCTCGTGTTATGGACTAGGCCAGACGACTCAAAATATTTTCAGCAGATAGCCCAGACTATTTATTTAGCTTAGTGTACCGTGGATATGCCGAGTGTAAATTAGCTGGGTCTTCTGCCGGGTTTTAAACAAACAAGATGCATTTATAAAATTATGGAATGAATGACAAAGAACAGAAAACAAAATACGACCTAACTTATCCTATGATCAGCTATGATCATAATGAATGGTGGTGCAGGCTCGAAGGGCAGAATGGCCTACTCCTGCATCTATTGTCTATTGTCTATATTGTCTATTGTCTATCCAAACCAGGGTTAATTATGATGTTCCAAAAATACGTGCAGCAGACCCAATAAACAATCCACTTAAACAAAAAGGGAAAATACAGGTTCGAACTTCGAACTGACAGGTAGAAGTTAGAAGGGCAGAAGGAAACAGAGAAGTTCCAGGCTCAACTGTGAATGACTCCCGCAGCCTTTCTTCACACTCACAGCTGCTGAACTTCCCAAATGACTCTCAGCTGCCACGAGTGGCCAGTCCGCTTTCAATATACAAGCTATTTCCATAACGTGAATGCTTTTTGCCTGCGGTGTCATCTGCTTAGGGGCAAACAATGAGGACCCCAATAAACCATTCATCTCTGCACCAATGCAGCCGTTTCGGAGCTTTGACTGTTTCAAAACACTTTTTGAAAAAAAAATCAAGGGGATAGTTACCCTGGAAGGGAATCACTATGTTGACAGTGAGACCACAAGAAGATATTGAAATGAGTCACCTGTTCCAAATGCTTCAACATTAATCTTGTTCTGACGTTTTGTTTTCCTCCATAACTGAGGATGTCATTTTTGGAGAAGCCTCCTCCTACAGTAAGTCTGTTTCATGATCCACCCTCTTTTACGAATAAATATGGGAGGACCACAGAGCTTCCATCTGCTGCATTGATTGCGAGATCACTCAGCTCTGCCGGTCACTTGCTAATCTTGCAGTTTGACAGGCAAGACGGCCTGTTTTGTTTCTGACAACAGTTTCTCTGGGCAATCACCTCCTAACTGGTTCTGACTTATTCTGCTCCTGGCATGGCCTCCTGCACTCTTCATTGAACCAGTGTGGATTCCCGACTCGATGGTAAATGGAAAGTGGGAGATATGCTAGGCTGTGAAGTTGCAGACTATGTGAGTTGGAAAGAACATGAATCTACAGCGACTGATACACCACTGCGTCTCACAGGTGCCTCGTAGTTAATTGCTCGATCCGTTTTAATTCTGTCCCATACAGCAGACGGGGGCTACTTGACTACTAGAACACGGGAGGATGGCCCTTACTACCCACAAGGACTATGCGGTTCTCACATGATGTCTTAAATGAAGATCAGCATCAGCAGCAGGCAGAATGTTGTCAAGTGTGTGTTTTCCTGCTATTGATTCTCCCATAATGTATCACATGGTAATCTCGCAAACACAGGATCCAGCATCAATGCCCACCACGAAATTGACTATTTACGAAGCAGCAATCGCTTCTGCCTCACACAGTCCTGTCAGTGGGATAAGACCCACCAGAGAGGATGGTGATGTCGCCTGGAACATTGTCTGTAAACCAGAATTCTGTGAATATGACTTTATCTAACTGCTGTTTGATTATACTGCAAGAAATATTCTTTAGGTCACCTTTATGATCTTTATTTAACAAGGAAGAGTTAACATAACCTTAGTTCTTACATATTTTAAAATAAAACAGGCGTTCTTGTTTTTCAGTTGAGAATTATTAAACAGTAATTAAGTCACCAGAGTACAAAGGGGCTTATTACACAATGTACTAACAGTAGTAAACAGCTGATTCATGTTCAGATCGGTGAACCTGCCATCTTGCAGTCAGCACAGCCGTTGAAAATGACTTTCAGAAAAGCCTGAATTCAGACGCAACGCTCGTGCACCTCGCCATTGCCGCCCAAATATTGGCCTTCTCCTAAAGTTGACATATTCCAGTTATTCTCATGATCATTCGCAACGCATCAGTTAGAGTCCATCGCTGAAAAATCCTCACGCTGCGCTGACTCATCAAACAATGAAGGGCAGATACATCATGGGATGTAACACAGATTATAGCTTCTCGACGTTTGCCCGTTTGAAATTCCAAGGCGGGGGGTTTAGATATTCATTAAAGAACCACCACATATTGTCGCCATCAATTTAATTACATCACCACATACAGATTCCAACTCATTCTGCACTGTCCTCATCAAACCCTGAAGGGCAGCATGGTCACAGCGTCACAAACCAAAACCTTCCCCACATTGCCCACCATCAGACACTGCCAGAAAAGATAAAACACAGCTTTGAATATACAGTAGAGCTCACTGCACGAGTAAAAACATCGCACAGGATTATCCAGGAAGCAAAAATCCTCCTAAAATTACCCTTGTCAAATATACAGATCATATTGCTTAAATCATCCACACATTGTCTCAGTCAAACCTTGTCAGGACAGGGACAGTCCGGTGTTAGACACAGGATTAATTCTGTCTGCACCGACAACTCATTTTGGATAGTTGCCAGGCAGGTTTAAATGCAGAGTAATGATCCTGCCACACTGGCCATGGGTTTGATATTGATTAAATCATCAATGGCTGTGTCTCATGCCAACAATCCCAGGACAGATACAGTACAGATTAGATACAGAATGATTCTCACTCTGCACTGTCCTGATCAAACACTCCCAGACCAGGGACAGCTCAGCGTTTTACACCCACGAAATGTTGAAGAATCCCAGTCGAGCATCTCCTCCTCTCGTCATTGCCCTGTCTCAATTCTGTGCAAAACTGTACCCCCCACCCCATTGCTGCAGCATTGCACACCTCTTGGTATCTCATCGGTTTACAATGACCTTCAAACCTTGCTCAGTTCCAGACCCTGGTTCGGAGGACACATTGAACATACTCAGTGACAATTTCAGGCGACTGTCTGGTGTAGTTTACACGTCCTCCCGTGTCTGCGTGGGTTTCCTCCAGGTTCTTCGATTTCTTCCCACAGTCCAAAGATGTGCATGTCAGGTGAATTGGCCATGCTAAATTGCCCATAGTGTTAGGTGCATTAATCACAGGGAAATGGGTCTGGATGGGTTACTGTTCGGATGGTCGTTGCGGATTGGGTGGGCTAAAGGGCCTGTTTCCACACTGTAGCGAATCTAACCTAATCTAATGTCCCACTCCTTAGGAAACGCCTGCATAGCCTTCATTGAGAAAGAGTTTATCTGTACGACCCATCGTTGCTCAGTTTGGAAAACGTAGGTATCAAATTCAGGAGCATTTGTGAACAGAAAGATCCCACTGTTAACAGTGCACACATCCTGTGACAATCAGTCCATATTTACAACAGTTAATGGGACAGAGCAGACAGATTCACGGCAAAAGAAATAACGGACGCTTCGAAAATACCTGCGTATATAAAAATGGAAACATAGAGGGAAAAAGAAACAAAGACTCAGTGAAAACCAAACAAAATCAGAAGGTTCGAAATTTCGGTAGAGAAGGACAGCACGGCGGCGGAGTGGTTAACACTGCTGCCTCACCGCGCCACGGACCCGTCTTAAATTCCAGACTCGGGCGAATGTCTGTGTGGAATTTGCTCATTCTCCTTGCTTCTGTGCTTTATTCCCCAGGTGCACTAATTTCATCCCACAGTCGAAGAATGTGTATGCCATATTTCCCTTGTTGGGTAGGTTAGATGTATTAGCCATGGGACTGCAGGGTTACACTTGAGTGTGGGTAGCTTGGACAATTGGACTTTATTGGGCAGAGTAGCCTGTTTCCACACTTTGCAATTCTATTCCTTTCAAAATTTCCAAGGAAAGGGAAAGCTCATTTACCCTGTGAGATTCCAAATCCATGTTACTTCGCCTCTTGTACTATTTCTCTTCGCTCACAATCGCCCTCTCGCTCTGTCCCTGTCACTCTCTTACATTACTGTGAATGTTTTTTTCAAATAATCACTTCCTCAGGAATAGGAACATGCCACTATGTAATTGGCCTCTCTGTGCGTCTTCACCACCCACTGAAATACCACACTCTCTGGCCCGTCCATTGCGAAACAATGTGTGTAATAGCCCCTCTCTATCTCCATTCGTGTACAACCGGGGGTCTGCGGTATAGATTTACCTGGACTTCCATGTACGTCACAGAAAAGGAGAAATAGAAATGCAAAAGAGAGAAACAGCCCCTGGCTAATACTATCTGCCTGATGCCACTGAACAGCCTAATCTCTTTTACTTGAGGACAGAAACAACAACATCCTGCCCTGTTCACAGTACCTTCCCCTCAGACTCTCCCGTTCTCCTGCTCCCCTGATATATTTCCTTTATCTTTCCATTTCTCTCTTCTCAAACCGGCTCAGCCTTTTCCATGTACTCCCTGTCAAGCTTTGTAGCCTGCCACATGACATCATGTCAATCTCTCTCACACTCTCCGTTATTTTCCCTGTCAATCTCTTCCCTGTGAATGAAGGAAGCATTGTCGTTGTAATATTATTTATATCGCTCGCTCATTCTCTGTATCCCCGTCTCGCTTTCTCTCGGGCCCTGTCAGTCTCTAACAGTCTCTCTCTCCCTGTATCTGTGTCTCTCTTTCCTCAGTCTCTCTCGGTCCCTGTCTGTTTCTATCTTTCTATCTATTCACCACCCCATCTTCACTCCCTAGTCCCTCTCTGTCCGTGCCTCTCTATTGACTGCCAGTCCACCCATCTCTTCCCCACAACTACCATGGCTCTTACATTGTTCAGCCTTCGCTCTGAAACATTTCTTGTTGGACGGAGAACAAAAATAAGCAAAATAACCACACCCAGAGCCTAATTGTCCTGCTCTATCTGCAACCAAACTTCACTCTCTCATCAGTTCCCGAGGAAAGAGACATAAACTATGGAATTCAAGAAGGCTGCTCATTACCATCGTTCAAATAGAAACTAGGAACAGACAATAAGTACTGGCCCAGCCAGCAACATTCACTGCCCGGGAGGAAATTTGATGAAAAGGAAATCACAACGTTATCACTTCTGTGAAAACGCTTGATGATTGCTCATTATTTTTATAGTTTTCTTTATTATGAGCTGGGGATGATTGGTGGCAGTTTGCGTTTAAAAGGAAGGAACAGCCCAAACAAGCTTTGTTTGTTTGAGAGACCAGGACAGGAGGCTAGTTTCAGGCTGAAACTTGATTATAAATTGCTAACAGACATTGTGAAACTCCAGAAGAGGATTACGTTGAAACATCAAGCAAAGTTGGCTATTAAGGAAATCAGTCCGCCATAATTTCAAAAAGATCCTTGGACAGTGATTTCCAAATCCACAAAAAAATCCATCTCGTAAGAGTTTGGCAGGAGACTCATGGGAACATCAATTCCTACTCCGACCTGTTCACGATTATGATTTAGAAACATTGTACATTTCTATCACGGTCTCTGGGATAAGATCCTGGAATTTCGTTCCCCGAAGGTGTTCTGGGTCGATCAGAGCACACAGACTGCAGCGATTCAAGAACGTAGTTCACTGCTACTTGTCAAAGTGTTGGAAATTCTGGAAAGGGTGAAAATAGATAAGATCCCTGGGCCTGATGGCATTTATCCTAGGATTCTCTGGGAATCAAGGGAGGAGATTGCAGAGCCATTGGCCTTGAGTTTTATGTCCTCGTTGTCTACAGGAATAGTTCCAGTAGACTGGAGGATAGCAAATGTGGTTTCCTTGTTCAAGAAGGGGAGTTGGGATAACCCGAGTAACTATAGGCCGGTGAGTCTCACTTCTATTGTGGGCAAAGTCTTAGAGAGAATTGTAAGGGATAGGATTTATGAACATCTGGATAGGAATAATGTGATCAAGGATAGTCAGCATGGTTTTGTGAAGGGCAGGTCGTGCCGCACAAACCTTATTGAATTCTTTGAGAAGGTGACTAAGGAGGTAGGCGAGGGTAAAGCGGTAGATGTGGTGTATATGGATTTTAGTAAGGCGTTTGATAAGGTTCCCCATGGTAGGCTACTGCCAGAAATATGGACGCATGGCATTGAGGGTGAGTTGGAGGTTTGGCTTAGGAATTGGCTGGCTGGAAGAAGACAGAGGGTAGTAGTTGATGGTAAAGGTTCATCTGAGTGCAGTTACTAGCGGTGTTCCGCAAGGATCTGTTTTGGAACCATTGCTGTTTGTCATTTTTATAAATGACCTGGAGGAGGGCCTCGAAGTTTGGGTGAGCAAGTTTGCGGATGATACGAAAGTCGGTGGAGTTGTTGATAGTGAGGAAGGATGTGTCAGGTTACAGCGGGATATAGATAAGTTGCAGAGCTGGGCAGAAAGGTGGCAAATGGAGTTCAATGTGGGTAAGTGTGAGGTGATTCACTTTGGTAAGATTAACAAAAAGACGGGGTACTGGGCTAATGGTCGGATACTTGGTAGTGTGGATGAGCAGAGGGATCTTGATGTCCATGTACACAGATCTCTGAAAGTTGCCACCCAGGTAAATAGGGCGGTGAAGAAGGCATATTGCGTACTGGCTTTTATTGGTAGAGGAATTGAGTTCCTGAGTCCTGAGTTCATGTTGCAGTTGTATAAGACTCTGGTGCGGCCGCATCTGGAGTATTGTGTGCAGTTTTGGTCGCCATACTTTAGGAAGGATGTGGAGGCACTGGGACGGGTGCAGAGACGTTTTGCCAGGATGTTGCCTGGTATGGTAGGAAGATCGTATGAGGAAAGGCTGAGGCACTTGGGGCTGTTTTCATTGGAGAAAAGAAGGTTTAGGGGTGACTTGATAGAGGTGTACAAGATAATTAGGGGTTTAGATAGGGTTGACCATGAGAACCTTTTTCCACGTATGGAGTCAGCTGTTACGAGGGGGCATAGCTTTAAATTAAGGGGTGGTAATTATAGGACAGATGGTAGGGGGCGATTCTTTACTCAGCGAGTCGTGACTTCATGGAATGCCCTGCCAGTAGCAGTGGTGGACTCTCCCTCGTTATGTGCATTTAAACGGGCATTGAATAGGCATATGGAGGATAGTGGGCGAGTGCAGGTTAGGTGGGCTTGGATCGGCGCAACATCGAGGGCCAAAGGGCCTGTACTGCACTGTATTTTCTCTATGTTCTATGAATAGACAATAAATACTGGCCCAACCAGCCATGCCCTAGTGTGATAAGTTACTAAAAGTGCCACCTCTAAGTTGGTTGAGGCAAGTGTAAACGTGGTGCTTAGATCAAGGAAATGACAGTTGTAATCACAGAAGCTTTGAATTAGAGAATTTTAAAGTAATGGTAATGGGCTGTTCAGCACAACGTGTCCTTCCTGCTCCAGAAGGTTCTCACCTGCTGCTCCCATTCTCCAGCCCTATCTCTGAAGCTAAATAAACATCTAGTTATCCTTTCAAACCTCCTTTGCATTCCACTTCCACCACCCTTCCTGGCAGCATATTTCAAATCCTAAACAGTTTCTGCCTGAAGACTTTGCACCTCATTTTGTTCCTAGCTCGCGCTATCTTGCTGACAATCCAGAAGTTTTGACCACGATTACTGACAAACGAACCAGTGTAAATAGAATATTCAAATTAGCCTGTCACATTTGTTGATAGTTTAAAACAAGTAGTACACTTTTTAATCTCTCCTGCTCCGAGAAGAGGAAGCCCAACTTTTCGAATCTTTCCTTGTGTCTGAAATACATCATTCGATTTTCATTCTCGTCAAACTATTTCCATATCTCTCGGGATTTAAAATTCTTCCTTACGTAAAATTTCCATAGTTGTGCACGATACGCCAAATATAGTTTGGCCAATTATTTGTAAATATTTAGCATCATTTCCTCGGGTTTACATGATTTATAAACCCTAAGATCCATTTAACCTTCTTATCAACTCGTGTACCTTGCCTGGCCACCTTTAATTTCCTACCTACTCTGTCCCTCGCTCCTTAAACTGGAATGATATCTTTTCCAATCCTTTCTGAACGTTCTGATTTTAGTGATTTCTGAATAATCGCCAACAATGCCTGAACAATCTCCTCCGCTGTCTCCATCGAAATATGAGGGGTAACCATCTGGTCTTGGAGGTTTATTTATCATTGGTCCTTTCAAATTCTCCTCTCACTTCTGCCCTCTGACTCTCTTGAAGTTCTGGAGGGCTGCTGTTGTCTGCCACCATGAAAACTGATGCAAAGTAACTATTTAATACTTCTGCAATGTCTTTGTTTCCCATAATGACTTCTTCAGTCTCATTTTTCAACATTCAAATGTTCGCACTTGCCTCTCTCTAATGTTACAACACGTTGGTGAATACTTCTAAAAAACATAACACCCAGAAAAACTCACCTCGCCTCGTAATCTGCTCAAGTATGAGTGACAGAGAACTCCACAAATTCCAACTACTTAAAGGAAAAATTAACTTTTATTTTCCTTAATTCCAAAAGTGAAAATGAAACAACAACTACTTGCACCTCTAAACCTCCTTTCTCTTCATGGTATTTATTTTGATCTACCTCCCACTCTCTAACAATATTCTGATCAAGTAAAAACGGCTGTCGTCCGTGGTCTGTCTTCCTTCAGATGGATATCTCCCTGGGTCGTCTTTGGTCTTGTGCTGCAAGATGGCAGTTGGTCACTGTCTGACTAAATGTCAAAATACTAACTTCTTTCGACAATAATTTCAAGTTCTATTGGGTTTTAGTATTCTGGGGCATAACTTGAAGTTATTGTTTGAAGTCAAAATGGTGTAAAACAGACAAATGTTACATAATTTCAACAATTCACTCAGAGGCAGACAATCAGTCACATGACAATTGCTTGCAAGTTCTCAATGCAAAACAGCATTCATTCTCTCTTAAAGTTACAGTACACGATTACAACTTCATGACACCTCACACCGAAGGAAAAAAAAATGAACCTTCAGAATGGAAAGATGGCTTCATTTTCTTTTTTTTATTCCAATGCAGAAGTCTGTAGCATAAGTCTCCAATAAAAAAAAAAGTCTCGTTCTATTGCTTTTAAATAGTTCCAAGACGTAAAATGATTGTGATTCGTGTACACAACTTTTTGGACACATTATTCATGACGCAAACATTATAATGTTGTAAGGTGAGTACCAAACTTAGTAATTACCTATCGATCGCAGAGCATTTCCTCTGCGGAGTTTTGAGTTTCTATGAAAAATTGCCAATTGGCAGTTCAAATCCTTCATCATCTTCCTGCAGCAGTACAAGTCCAACTCCTATGTCGCTTGCTTCGATTGCAAGTATGAAGAGATTTTAAAACGTTTGGCGTAGCTGAAGCTGGTGCGGTGATTAATGCTGCTTTTAAATTCTCAAATGCCGACTGGCATTGTTCTGACCACAGAAATTTTGTGTTGTTCTGAGTAAATCTGTTTGCTGTTGGGAACAATCCTCTGGTAGAATCTGCTCAGCTGCCAAAAAGTGAAGTACCTCCTTCTTTGAGTTCATTCATGGAAGTTCCTCAATGGCCTTCCTCTTTGTGTTCTTTGTGGTCAACATTCCTTGACGAATGTTATGTCCCAAGAGAGTCACTTCTGCTTTTACTAATTCTGTTTTCGTCAAATTTATGGCCAGTATTGCTTCTCTTAATCGTGCAAGGAGTTCTGCCAAGTATACCAAGAGATCTTTCCAGGACTCACGAAATATCATTACATCATGCATACAGAGGGCACAGTTTGTTAACCCAACCATAACTGTGTTCATTAATCTTTGGAATGTGGGTGGTGCATTCTTCATTCCAAAGGGCATCTGTCAGAATTAATATAGCCCATTTCTGGTTACACCTACAAATCTTACTCTCGCTTTCTCTGATAATGATACTTGCAAATAACCACGCAGTAAGACCAACTTTCTGATGTAACTTGATTGACTAACTTTCTCTCTACATTCCTCCAATCTTGATATTGGGTATGAGTCCGACATTTTTGATGCTCTGACCTTTCGATAGTCCACAAAATCGTTGACTCCCATCATTTTTAGAAACGAACAGGATCTGCGAACTCCACTCACTTTGACTCGGTTTGATTATATCTTTGTTGCGCTTCGCATTCGCTTGCTTCTGGATCTGGAGCGGTATTGTTTTATCAGACCAGCATTCCGTACACCCACCTCAAGGGCAATAGTATTAATCGTCACGATCTTAATCCTGAATATGTTCTCATACTGCTGCAACAAAACCTTTCATTGGATTCTTTGCTCCTGAGACACATATTTCACAAACCTGACCCACTCCTCAAGATTTCCGCATTGTTTAACGTAAATTGAGGCTCAGCCAACGCCCGGAAATCTAGATTGATTCCTAAACATACTGGCATCACAAGCTGGTGCATTTCTGGCAATTTCTCCTTTGCACTAACCTGCCTTGGTCTCCATTTTCGTCACAGGATTCGATGTTTAAACGATCAATCCTTTGGAATGTTCACTGCCTACTTTTCAGAGTACTCATCAGCATATATATGTTTAATTTTCTCGATTATCTGTTGTCCGTCCCTTAGACTTTCAGGATTAAAGACCGCTGCCTGATCGTCTACCTGTTCAGGGTTTTCCTGCACTATTGCGTTGAACAGTTCAACCCCGAACTAAATTTTAACTCTTTAATCTTTATCTTTAGTTTTTGTGGCGTTACGTGACTTATAATGGTGGGGCATTGCTACTACACAGTCTTCGAAACTTCCATAGCAATTTTCTTTTAACTCCTCAGTTCCCTGGTCTTCCCTGGGTACTCCACAAGAGAGGGTCTTGCTCACTCCTTGGATCCTGCTGGATTTCACCTAAGAGCAAACTGTATTCCTATAATTGACACTCTGTCCATCACTCCCATTGTTACTTCTCCGCATTTGAGTTGGTACTCAATCTTTAGCTGACACAGGGGAACGCTAAATTACTGTCCATCTATTCCACAAATTCCCACACTCTCGGGTAACAAGCCAGAAAGAGCGCAAATACGGTCATCTATTATTATTAGAGCCTGGTTAGCCCTTGTATTTCTGAAAATTAAACCTACTTTCCCTTCTGCTCCTTTCCGTCTGAATAACGAAGGTGGTAAGTTCTTCATCGAGATCAGGGCGTAACGGCAGACCGAACACCTGTCTAGGCTGTGCACTCCCCTGCATCTCCTCGGTTTTGATTGCTCCTTTCACTAATACCACTGGTTTGGATTCTTCTATCGCATGTTTCTGAACAGTGCCTATCTTTAACAAAAAGCACGTGAGTTTTATATCCCACTTTACCACAATGGAAACATCTGAGTCCGTACACCTCTGTTTCACCCCCTTATCCTTATTTTTTAACCTGTAGTGAGTAAGCACTGATGCCACCTTTTCCTTGATTTTTAGTGTGGCATGCCCACTTCTCCTAATTTCTATCCTTCTCAGGATTGCATGTTTGCCTAAAGCTCAACATTGCCGTTTGCAATCATGTATGTTCATCTGCGATCTTGCTGCTCTTCTCACTTCTGAAAGTTCCACGTGAATTCTTATCATCTCCAAAAGTGAGATTTTGAACTCTTTCAGCAGAATCAACTCTCTTAGAACGTGAAAAGCATGATACATTTATAAGGCTGCACTCATTTATCAAAATTACTGTTTAGTTTTTTCGAACTCAACATAAGTATGACCTGTTTCCTTCTTTATGTTTCTGTACCTCTATCATTTCGCTTCTGGTACAATTCATAAGCTCTGGTACAATCCAAAATAGCCAGTTTGACCTCAACATAATCTCTTAACCCCTCGTCTGACAGGGATGCAAATATCTCACTCACTGTGCCGACCAGTTTCGTCTGAAGTATATTTACCTGGTCATCTGACCACTCTATCGAAATTAAATTCCCGAAATTGTGTCACAGGCCCTTCAGCACAACCAGTCTACACCGACCTTCCGAAGAGTAACCCACCCAGATCCATTTCCCTCTGACTAATGCATTAACATTATGGGCAATTTCGCGTGGCTGAATTAATCTAACTGTACATCTTTGGACTGTGGGAGGAAACCGGAGCACCCGGAGGAAACCCACGCAGACACAGTGAGAGAGTGAAAACTCCACACAGACGGTCACCCTGGACTGGAATCAAACCTGGAGCACTGGTGCTGTGCGGCAGCAGTGCTAACCACTGAGCAACTGTACTGCCCCAAGCTAATTTTTCAAATGAAATACAGAAGGTATCGACATCTTTCTCTTCAATATGTAATAGCGTCAGCTTAATCTCCTTCCTGTGAACTTTAATTTCGTGACCAAGTCGCAACTATTGAAATTCAAATTCTCTCTCTTCCTCTCTCTTTCCTCTCTCTCTCTCTCTATATGCTCATCGACGCATCTTCTCTCTCTTACTTTTTTCTTGCCTTCAAACTGTTACGACGCGGTGGTGAAATATTCTGCTAATTGAAGCAAATACCCAAGAAAACTCACCTTGCCTCGTCATCTGTTTAAGTATGAGTGAGAGACCAGTCCACAAATTCCACCATTGAAAGGAAAAATATCAATGCATTCTTCAACTCTAAAAATTAACATTTACAACAACTGTTTGAACTCTAAGCCTACTTTCTCATATTTTTTGTCAGCTCCCTCCCACTCTGGAACAATATGAAAAACCAATAAAAGCCCCTCTTAAAATTCCATCAACTGAATCTTCAAAACCGCCCAACAATGTCATCAGTCTGTTTTTTTTTTTCAGCTTCAAATCTCCCTGGTCATCTTTGGAGTTTTGCTGCATAGATGTTACCTTTGAAAAAGAGACGTTTGATTTAGAGTGTTAGCTTGGCACATACTCAGGCGATGGCAGTTGTCGCTCTATGGTTGACCCAAAATGCCGACTTCTGTAGACAGCAAACATTGGATTGTCTCGTTGCTTCGATGTTGTAAGAAGCAATAAATTCAAATGTGTTGTACCCTGGAGCATAATCTAAATTCGAGAGTGTAATGCTGGAAAAACACAGTAGGTCAGGCAAAATCTGAGGACCAGAATAATCAAAGTTTCGGCTGTAAGACCTTCATCAGGGCCGAGGCTTGTGTGTTGGAGATGAGAGATAAATAATTGGAGGGGTTAGGTTTGGGAGTAGG